>NW_019268527.1:2950919-2955581 GCF_002738365.1 Cucurbita moschata
TTGCAAAAAAAAAAAAAAAAAAAAACCCACATGTTTTAAAATATAAGGATTAAAGTGAACAAAATCTAAATTGATATTTAAAAAATACAATTATTGAAACAAGATAAATATTAATTAAGGTAGCATTCAATTCTTTATTTATTTTTTAATTGTATTTTTTAAAATTCCTAATATCTAATGTCGTGGATGTCAAAAATATATATTATAATTTATTGAACTATTATTTTAATTATAAAAAAAAACCCTATAGCTATGTTTAATTAATGAATTAATTCAATATATATATATATATATATATATATATATATCAATAAATTTTGTTTGAAAAAATGCATATCCTAAAACAAGAAGTACTAAATAAATAATTAATTTTTTTTTAAAAAGAAACAAACAGAAAGTACATAATTAAATTCAGGGTAATTTACAGTAATGTGGAAAAATTTACCTGTCCCATACGACTCGCCATCCCAGAGCGATGTGATGTGAGCCATAGTGACAGTGGACTCTCTGCGAACGATCTGCACCGTGCGTATCATCGGTCTCCACCCGAGGTAATAAGCGATCAGTTCATCCCGTTTTCTTCTCGAAATTATCAATTTCCAATTCGAATATGGTATTCTTTTTCTTCCTACATCATCTTCTTCAATCATTTTGTCAATTACTTTCTACTTGATGAGCCTGTTGCCGTTGTAGGTTGCTGTATGAGCTTCGTTTATTATCCAGTTGTTATTTTTAGCTCAAGACTCGGATCTTTTGTTTTGCTTTAGAACATTTTGTTGCCATACGGAATCGGTTGAGCTGAGAATTTGTTCCCGTAAAGTTTTTTTTTTGTTTTGTTTCACACTGAATCTTGCAATTTATTGAATCGTCTTGATCTGGATTACTTGATGCGAGTTTGATTGCATATATTTTGGTCGTGCCTACTTGTTTGCTGAAGAAAATCATAGATTAGATTGGAAATTTGGGTTTGACTATGTTTTGTTGAGATGTAACTCGAAGCTGAAGAACGACGGAAGCAGTTTTTTAGAAAGGTTTTGTGCTTACTGTATTCGGGATAGAGTTAATTAGGATTATTCTTAACAAGTCAAATTGTGGAGGTATTGTACTGACTTCCCTTCTCTTTGTTTATGTCCAGTTGTTTAGACTCTTATTTGTCAACTAATAATGGGACGGACTGGAAGTTCGTCTGCATCGCGTAAACCATTGAACAAGCCAGAAGAAAATGTTCCTAAAGTTGATGACAGTGTTCCTCAAACCATATCAGTGGTAAGAAGGACAAAGAGGTCACCATATGTATGGACGTCCTTGCTTCTGTTGACCATCTATAGCTTCCGGACCATTTATCAACAACAGTTTGAAAAATTGCCTATCCCACTTAGTGCTGAGCAGGCTGGCAAAAGAGGTTTCTCGGAGACTGAGGCTTTGAAGCATGTCAAGGCGTTAACTTCACTGGGTCCTCATCCTGTTGGTTCCGATGCACTCGATATTGCACTGGAGGTTAATCCTTTTTCTGGGTTGATTTTAGTTTGTCCAACCTCCGTTTTGCCTTGTTGTTCAACTTACTCTTTCGTATGATACATACCCATGTTTGATGTGATCACAAATGTACTCTGTCTAAAAGGATAGATAACAGTGTCTAATTTGTTAGCACGTCAAATACATGAATTGTATTTTGCAAGTATACCCAATTTATATTGATTGTCTAATAATTAGTAGGTTAGCCTTTTATCCAATGAGATTGAAGTAAAGAAAAGAGAAAAAAAATGTATAGTTCAAGTTCGGCTTTGTAGAACTAAGCAAGCATGGAGTTTTAGAACTGATAGCTAGTCTAACTTGGATTTTAATACATAGGGAATACATGCCACATGATTTTTGAATTAGCATCTCTTTAGTTAATATGAGTATAGAGCATTATTTCTTGCTAGTAGTTCAAATTCTCGATTTCAATTATGTGTAGCAATTATTTTGAATTCAACCAAAGAGAGTGAGAATTTGAACCTTTGACTTTTTGGTTGAGGGTATAATGTCTCAACTAATAGAGTTATCGGGTTTGACTGTACGTAACACATTTTTAAAGTTGCAGATTGATCACTTTTTAAGGCCAATGCTTTTGTTGTTCCCTTTTCCAAAGAATTCAATTTTAGAGTTGACTTCTCTAGCCAATGCCTATTTTAACATCGTGCTCTTCAAGTAAAACCATCTATTTGACCCCCCACACCCACAAAACGGAGAAAAATAAAGAAGAAGCCATTTCAATGAAATTGAGCTAAAAGCAGTTGCATCAGTCTATGTCCTTTTCTTCCAGCATACGTAGATACTTAAAATCATGCAATTTTTCTCAGTATGTGTTGAAAGAAGCAGAAAAAATAAAGAAAACAGCTCACTGGGAAGTTGATGTTGAAGTAGAAAAATTTCATGCAAAATCTGGAGCAAATCGTTTATCCCGTGGTCTGTTTAGGGGGAAAACACTTGTCTATTCAGATCTATATCATGTTCTATTAAGGGTGTTGCCGAAGTATGCTGATGAAGCTGAAGAAAATACAATTCTAGTGTCTTCTCACATTGACACCGTTTTCTCGACGTATGTTCTCATCAATCAGTTCTTATCACTATTATATTCTGTCCATGCAATCCTTGAAAATAATGTGCTATGCTTGTTTTAGGGAAGGAGCAGGGGATTGTAGCTCTTGTATTGCTGTTATGTTAGAGCTTGCCCGAGGTATTTCTCAGTGGGCTCATGGATTCAAAAGTGGTGTGATATTTTTATTTAATACTGGCGAGGAGGAGGGTCTCAGTGGTGCTCATAGCTTTATGAGTCAGGTTGGAATTACTTTCATGCATGATTTTCTTCTCCAGTTTTCAAGCTTAACCTTCACTTGGATTGCGTTTCTAGTACTTCCTTTTGCAATTATTATCTGTGATATAAGGTTTCCTCTAATATTATAGCATAAGAAGGAAATCGAAATTCTTTATTTTGTTTTAAGGGTGTTTGAAGAAAACTGAATAGGAATTAATGTTAATCCATAATTGTATGCTGATTTCTTTGTCCATCTGTATATATGTACATGAGAAAAATGTGAGAACTCATGTACTTTCATCATTGCTCCTGTAGTAAACTAAAATGAGGTGCACCACATAGTAACGGTAAGAAATTGGGATCCAGGTAGTAGAACTGATGTAGAATTTAAAATGCAGCATCCCTGGAATAACACCATTCGCCTGGCTGTTGATTTGGAAGCTATTGGTCTTGGAGGGAAGTCTGGAATATTTCAGGTCTTGACTGTAAATCATTATGTTATAAATACCATGTCACCGAGGTGACAATTTATGTATAACTGTTTGCTTCCTGTTATAATTCACTCAAAATTATTTATCCGATAGACTGGTTCTCATCCATGGGCTGTCGAGACTTTTGCATCAGTTGCAAAATATCCGTCTGCCCAAATAGTGTCTCAGGTTTGTAATTCCCCCCTCTTGATCATTTTTTTTACTCGGAAATTGCTATAGTTATAAATGAGGAGTGACTTCAATCTTGTAGGATCTTTTTACTTCTGGAGCCATTAAATCTGGAACAGATTTCCAAGTTTACACAGAATTTGCTGGTCTGTCAGGACTTGACTTTGCGTTTACTGATAAGACTGCAGTTTATCACACAAAGGTTCTATATTATTAACTTCTTTCTTTGGAGACTTAATCTAAAAGTTTATTTTTGGCTTTTCACACGAGGTTTTATATTCAATGACGAATGGATTCTTAATCTTTTGAGGAACTCTCCGCAAGTAGCATTTTGCATATTGATAAAGTTTTGATAATTTTTCATTTAATTGATTTAGAGAAACAACAGTTATCAAAACTTGATCATCCTTTCACGGTCAACTTAGAGAAGCTGGAAATTTAGAGATGCAACTATTATCGTTTGTGTCATAAGTATTTGTGTAGTACCATATGATGGCTTGCACCTTTACATCTCCAGCTAAAATGTTTTCTGTCGTGGTAATTGTTTCTGCGCCACTCAAATATGATTGGGGCATTTGCTTTTGATTTATTTACCCAGTAGTCAGAGTTTAGTTCTAATACTATTTGTGCTGATAAGTTATGCCATCAACAATCCATTTTTTTTTAATGTAAATGAAAAAAATGAGGGAAAATTAATGACTGAAGTTGGAGAGTGTAGATACTTGATAATCTCTGTGTAGATTATAAATTTGATTAAGCAATTAAGGTAATGCCCGTACATCATGCCGAGTAAGAAAAAGAATTATCGAAGTGATCTGGAAAAAGAGTGAGCAAATGGATCTGCATGGAAATGTTTGTATAATATCAATATCAATGTTAACTCGATTACTCTGTATATTCATTCTGCAGAATGACAAGTTTGAGCTTCTAAAACCAGGATCTCTTCAACATCTTGGAGAAAATATGCTTGCTTTTCTGCTGCGTGCTGCTGCATCCTCTAAACTTCCGACAAACAATGTAATGGAAGAAGGGCGGAATTCTGACCAAGACAATGCTGTATATTTTGACATTTTGGTGAGATTTCTTTTTTAATCCTTAGACTTATAACTCTTTGTTTGCATTCCACTCAAATATGTTTCCTTTTTATTAAAATCTGCAAGGAGAACTATGCATGACAATATTTCATTGGGGGGGGGGGGGGGGGGG
>NW_019268527.1:2956426-3012054 GCF_002738365.1 Cucurbita moschata
GGGGGGGGGGGGGGGGGGGGGGGGGGAACATAATAGATTGGAATCACATCTTGTAAGGAAGGGAATATTTTTATAAAAATAAGATAAGCAACACATTGTACATATACTAAGGTAAGACTCTCTTATGCTTTTGGATCACCGTGATGCCATTTCACATTTAAAAATGCAAAAAGATCTTTGATGATAGCTTGGAAGAAAGATCTCATGTGAGGATTAGAGTTTCTTTCCTGTTCACTTTGGAACTTGACCCTTACAGCAACTTAGGTAGGAATATCTGTCCTACTTGCTAACATATTCTCTTCGTTGCCTTTGCATGTCAATTCCATTTGCCACAAAAATTTAAAATCCAAATTTGTAGAATTGAAAAAAGATGTATGGAGTACTTGATTCAGCTTCTAACACAAAGCTAAACTTCTTTAAGTGCCCTACAATTGATTCTTCTTGTGGCACGTTTGTTGAAATAAATTAGCACTTAGGACATGCAATATGGCCGTCCTTTTGAACTATTGGGTTGGAATACAAGTCAAAGTAGGTGATGTAAGAAGTAACAATGATAAAATAGGTATATTTCAAGCCATGGGAACTACATGTGATAAAAACATGTAAGATAACCACAAGACATGGTTTGGGGACACCTACCAAAGATATTAAGGGGTTGGTGTATTTTTGTCAAAATTGTTTCTAAAAACAGTTTTTTGTTGTATTGAATTTAACCAATATTTGGAAAAAAAAAAAACAATTTTTTTGCTGTTATATTTTAATTTATTTCTTATGCTGAACCTTCAAGTTAGCCTTCCTTTGGAATCTCCCACCCAGCTGCATTTTTCTCCTTGTTTTTCATTTTCATTTTGAAGCCACTTGTTTGTCTCTAATTCTGTTCTTGATGGATAATGAAGAATGAAAAAATGATTGGGCCAGATGGCTATTTTCTGTAATGTTTGTTTGTCAAAACCTTCATTTTGGCCCTCCTTTAGAACCACCACGTGCATTTTTCTGCATTTTTTGTTATTTTCAGTTTGCTATTTGTTTATTATCCCCAACTTGTCAGGGATCATACATGATTGTGTATCGTCAAAGATTTGCAACCTTGCTTCACAATTCAGTGATCATCCAATCGCTTATGATATGGACTACATCTTTGATTATGGGTGGTTTTCCAGCTACAGTTTCACTGGCATTGTCATGTTTGAGCTTGATTTTAATGTGGACATTTTCACTAAGTTTCTCTGCTTCCGTTGCCTTCATTCTACCAATAATATCACCGTCACCTGTTCCCTATGTTGCAAGTCCATGGTTGGTAGTTGGGTTATTCGCTGCACCTGCTTTTCTTGGAGCATTGGCTGGTCAATATGTTGGTTTTCTTATCCTTCAAACATATTTATCTAATGTATATTCGAAAAGAGAGCAGGTGTTGCCTTCTATCCGTGAAGAACTGATCAGGTTAGAGGCTGAAAGATGGCTTTTTAAAGCAGGATCTTTTCAGTGGCTCATTTTTCTGATTATTGGCAATTACTATAAAATTGGATCATCCTATTTAGCTCTTGTTTGGTTAGTTTCTCCAGCATTTGCGTGTAAGTTTAGAATTCAGCCCTATCTTTTCTGAAAATACTTGGTATTTATTTTTTATTTTGACATTATTGAGTAAGAAATTTAATTCTCAATTTTAAACTAGCTACGTGTTCTCACTGTCCAGATGGCTTGCTAGAAGCAACTTTAACTCCTGCAAGATTTCCAAAGCCTCTGAAACTCGCAACTCTGCTGATTGGCTTAACAGTACCACTATTAGTTTCAGCTGGAACTATTATTCAGTTGGCTAGGTTTATCATTGGAAGTGCAGTCCGATTTGATAGGTATGCTATTTATGACATTAAACTGAAATTTAGTCTAGTTTTGTTTTTGTTATTTTACGAAACTGCGCTTACATGGAGTAAAATGAAAGGAAATACAAGGACAAACAAAAAACAAGCCCAAACAAAAGGAGTCTTGAATCTAACTGCAAATAAGAGCCCCAATCCAAAAGAAAGACTAAGCTCATAATTAAAAAAATGCCAATTGGTTGAAGCCCATAAGGAAACATTAAACCTGGCAACCTACCAAACCTCTTCACCAGATCTTTCAACCTTTCTAAAGATTCTAATTTTCATTTTTGTTAGCAACAGTCAAAGGCTGACTTGATACATAGATTGCAAGTGAATTCATGGAAGGGGTTGGCTTAGTAATGTTGATTACCTTGGAGGTTGCTTAATGTAATTATGTTCTGATTTACTATGTAAACGATAAGGTAAGGGAAATGTTTATTTTAAGTTGTCTGGTGCAACCATGCAGGAAAGAAGACATATTGGAAGGTGTAGGGAAAGAAAGAGATTGCAAAGGTCCAAGCGCTTATCTGTAATTATAAAACAAAAATTGGGAGGTAAAAGGAAATTGAGGGAATCATAAAGCGTTGCTTAATATGCATTTTTATAGGAAATAGAGACTATATTTAGCAAAGCAGACAGAAGGGGATGGGGAAGACTAGATATCAATCCACTCATAAGCAATATAGTCACTTAAATCCTCAACAGAAAGTTATATTGATCTTTTTTATCTAAATCACACACATGATAACTCTCAACCCATCATCAAAATGACAGTCTTGGCCTTAAAGGATGACTGGAAAGAAGCTGGGAAATGTTTTCTTTAAAGCCATGATGGAAGCACGAAGGCTAGAAATTGTAAAGAGCCGTCCCATCTCCTTTTCTGAATTCACGTTTAAAGAAGATATGGTTCTGATCTTCTGAACTTCTATGCATAATGAACCAGCTTTGGTTAAGGAAATCAGTGGAAAATCTTTTCTACAACTTATTACAGTATTAATTTCTTCTATTGCCAAAGACTAAATGGGGGGGTTTAATCATCTTATAGATATGTATGTGTGTATACATTTTTCAAGTAACTTTTGTTCTGGCTGGCAAAGAAGTTTATCTTTGCCAGTTAGAAAATTAAAGTTGGATTTATTAGAGAATAGGCCAGATTTTTCCATAGTCTAGACTTCCTATTCCCGGAAAGGCCTCTGACATTCTTCTAATAATGTAAAGATGCCTCAGCTCGACTTGTAACCTCCTCTAGCTTGGCTAATTGTGTTAAAAAATTAAGGGAGAAATGATTTCTCAAAAATGTGTGAAATTATGGTGAACATACAAATCAATAGCTGCCAAATCAGATATAACTAAATTCTCAATTCATTCTTTTGAGCTATCCCATGGAATAAATTCTTGATTTGTTCTATATTTCTTATATCATCTAACTTATCTCCTCAAATGGAAATGTTAGTTCACTAAAATGGCTGTCTTGCTGTAAACACAAGGTGTTCTGTAAACATAGAAACTTAATGTTGAATTGTGGAGCTTCAATATCCTCAAACCATCTCTGTATAGAAAATAACCGCGAATTGCTGCATCGGGGAAGGAATAGAGATGCGATTCTTTGATCATGAAAGGATATAAACTGGGCATGTATATTACCGAATACCTACTAAACCTTTCCTCTGACTTAAGATTATGGAAAGATCGAGGCCAGTGAACGCTTACTGAGCTGACAACCAAGAAAGAAGTTGTGAGCCCCGTTGCGAGGATCATTTGATCATCCTACTTTGTAGACGCCTAATTGCAAGGATATTTCAGTCTTTCCATATGATTGGTTGACTGTTTTTGCACAAAACTGTACCATGTATAGCGTATTCATATGATAATGTTAGAGGTGTTCTATACACGTAAAAATTTTCATTGTTCATACCATATCATCCACATCTCAAGGCTTCCCCTCATGACTCTCATCTTTTATTTGTTTTCATTGATTTGCAACATTCTGTGGAAATATTTACTAAATTCTCTGTTGATCGTTTCCAGGAATCCAGGTAGCACTCCAGAGTGGCTGGGGAGTGTGATAGTCTCTGTTTTTGTTGCTGTTGTCTTGTGTCTGACCACCGTCTACCTATTGTCATATCTTCATCTCTCAGGTCTTTTCTCTAGTTGATATATCCATCTTTTTGTACTATATAGAATAGATCATGTCGTAGATGTCGTTGATGCCACTTATAAAGATAGAAGTTCATTATTTAGATGTTCTTTAACGGACTATTAGTAACAAACATTTTGAGATGGTTGAGTCTTTTGTTGCATGTAATTACAATCAAAGATTATTTTAATTTTTTCAATGAAAATACGTTGCATTTTCTAGAAAGTCCTTCCTAGATCATGAAGTGAGCAGATAGTATCTTCATATATGTTTATACAGAAAAGAAATGCTTATTTTGAGGAAACAGTGTTTGCAAAAGGTGGAAGAGAGGACTACTTGTCCGGCTGAATTTGACGGGGGAACCCTCGTTAAAACTTGTCCAGCCGAAAAACAGAAGGATGAAATAGATTAGAAGAGATCTCTGCTTGGCCAATTTTCTTTAAAGAAATCTTCAGGAAGACAAATTCAGTTAGAAACATCTTATGATTCACTCCAACTAGAGAGCCTCCTTTTTATTCTCCTAGTTGGATTTATAAGCACATCTTGTCGCTAAAGGCTATGCCCAAATCTAGGAGATTGATTATTCTTACACACTCTCCTCTTGCTAAATAACTTCTATTCAACTGTTTTTTTTGTTGGTTGCTACTCAACGTTGGCCTTTGCATCGGCTTGACATTAAGAATGTTTATTTCTACATGGTGATCTTCTAGAGGAAGTTTATATGGAGCAACCATTTGGATTGTAGCTTAGGGGAGAGTAATAAAGTTTGTCGCCTTAGTAAATTTTTGCTAATGATAAGCAAGAAGGTACTTTTTTGTCACAACGAAAATATGTACCGGATTTGTCATCTTTTACAGGAAAATTAAGAATCAAACCATGTAGTACTCCGATATATGATTGTACATTCCTTTAATTATGATTGTATAATTTAGGATTTTCTTTCATTATGATGTATAGTGTTCTTTCATTATGATCGTACATTCCTTTAATTTAGGATTTTCTTGTATATATCTGAGTCTCTGATATGAAACACAGTTGAATAATTTTTCTAACAAGTATCATGTTATATGCTTGTGGTGCAGGAGCAAAAAGATCAATAGTATTTGCAACTTGCCTTCTATTTGGCTTTTCAATCGCTACTGTGGTATCTGGCATCGTCCCACCATTTTCTGATGACATAGCCAGAACTGTAAATGTAAGTTCTTTCAATTCAACCTCAAATTCATTCATTCTTCCTGTGCTAAACACAATCCTAATCTTCATTCCAACCATCTAAGCTTTTGTTGAAGCTATTATCCTTGAATCAAAGAAATTAGTACCTCCTTGTACAAAATTCCAATCAACCACGAGGCAAGACTAGAATTAGATTACTTCTTAAGATCAAAGATCTAGAAGGAAGATTTAGAATATTATTCTAAATTGAGTTACCATAATCAAACTTGATCAAGGCTTAATTGAATGGTTTGGATGCAATCTACCGCAAGAATTGCTTAAAATCTTAGAAATGGCAAAGAAGATACCCAAATTTCTAAGGGTAAAGTCTTAAGAGCTCAACTTCATTCATCCAAATCTCATAGTCTTCCTCTCTGCATACCATTTTGTGGGTATTTATAACCTTCCAAAAGAAACCTCCAACCCTTCAAATGGCCACTAAAAGAAGTTAGTGACCATGATGGACAAGTTCTTCCCACTATCCTTCAAATGCCCTCTAAAAGGAGTTATGAAATAAAAATAATAAATAAAGTCTTCAACCTTGCGAATATTAATTCCCAAAGCTCCAAATGGTCTTCTAGATGAAAGGATGAATACTTTTTGAATCTTCTTGGCCTTGGATCGTGTAATAGGTCCAGTTGAAACTTGTGGAACGCCATGTTATCACGTGCACTTGATCAAATTGTAACTTCTGTTATTCTTTTTTTGCCTATTGAATTGTTCGTACTTAGTAAGCTTTACATCAGCTCATAAAAGTCCCTGCATGATTCAACTCCAACTATTATTTCATAATCAAATATGATCACATCGTTGTATCATTGAGGAAACTTACTGTTATTATTATGTACTGATAAACACTTTTCCAAACACCTAGAGACAAACTACAAACCAAGAAAAGAGAACAAAAAGTGGCTTCAAGGCAACTCACATTTTTTTTCATTTGAGTTTAAGAAGACTAGAACAATAGATCAAAATATAATTGAAAATTTGGACTATGATAAAGTTGTAAGAAAGTAATAGATTTTCAACTTGAAATTATGTTTGTGTATAGTGATGTAGGGCACATGGAATTAAATTAGAGATATATTTAGTAAATATTAGTACGTAAATAGGAAAATTGGCTAGAAATACGGGGAAAAGTTGATTAAAGAGAATTTGGGCAAGAAAACACAAGGAAGACCTTGATGCTTCAATTTTTTAGCTATATTATGATTCAAAGCTAGCATTTACTGGCTCTAATAAAATGGTTTGTGATGAGTTGATAGGCATTCTGCTATTTAGTTGGAATGATGTAGCTTTAGAGCATTAACTGATATATTTCTAAAAAATATTATTGTCACAGGTTGTCCATGTTGTAGATACGACAAAAAAATACGGTGGAGAGCAAGATCTTATCTCATATGTATCTCTATTCTCTACAACTCCTGGAAAGTTGACCAGGGAGGTTGAACATATCAAAGAGGGGTTTACATGTGGTAGAGATAAACCTATTGATTATGTTACCTTCTCTGTTGATTATGGTTGTTGGACCCATGAAGGTGGTGAAAATGGGTGGGACGAGTCTGATATTCCCTCGCTGCTGGTCGACAACGATGTTAGCAACAATGGAAGAATTACAACTATTTTAATTGATACTAAGGGTTCTACACGTTGGTCTCTTGGTATCAACACTGATGAAATCAAAGATTTCAAGTTTAAAGGTATTAACCATTGATAAATGTTAATTCTTTCCTCGCTTCTGGTATATGCTTCTGTCCATTTATACTTCTGTTGTCTTTACGGTACAAACCAAAGGCTTATTCTCTTGTAGATCAAAATGCTGAAAAATGGAAGGATTGCTAGACGTTTTTGGGGTGCTTTTACTGAAATACTTTCATCAAAATTGTTTGTATTATAAAATACCATGGTGAGAAAGTATGGGTGTGGAAAGAAGCTAGAGAAGGGAAGTGTGCAGAGAGAATAAGTGAAAGGTGCCTAATGGGAAGTTAGTCCAAGAAAATGGGTACAAAGGGGAGAGGTTAGTGAGAGAAGCTTGTAGAGAGTAGTTAGTTATTGAAAGTGGGTAGAGAGATTAATGAAGTCATGCATGAGAAAATGTGTAATGAAGGATTAAAGGTGAAGTGCTCGAGTTCAAAGCACTTGATAAACACTTCAACTATACACTTCAACTATAAAGGCCCAAGCTCACCGCTAACAGATATTATCCTCTTTGAGTTTTCTCTTCCGAGCTTCTAAGGTTTTTAAAACGTGTCTACTAGGAAGAGGTTTCCACACCCTTATAAAGGGTGTTTCGTTCTCCTACTTAACGGATGTGGGATCTCACAATCCACCCCCTTGGGCCCATATAAGGGTGTGAAAACTTCTCTCTAACATATGCGTTTTAAAAACTTTGAGGGAAAACCCGAAAGAGAAAGCCCAAAAAGAATAATATCTGTTGGCGGTGGGATTAGGCCAATAGAAATGGAATTGGGCCAATAGAAGTAATGTTTTCAAGTGTATTAAAAGAATTTTGTGACTGTAAACTAAATTTATTTTGTCTGGCCCAGGCGAAGAAGAACTGGTTCCAGTTGGCGATAAGAACAGTGTAGATGGGTGGCACACTATTCAATTTGCAGGAGGAAGGGACTCGCCCACAACTTTCTCTCTAACTCTATTCTGGAAAAACAACTCAACCAAATCGGTAGAAGCTAATAACACAGTTCAGCCTCCACTTCTAAAGCTGCGAACTGATTTCAACAGATTAACTCCAAAAGCCGAGAGGGTAATTTCAAGGCTTCCTTCCTGGTGCTCCCTATTTGGCAAGTCTACTTCTCCCCTTACCTTGGCCTTTTTGACTGCTCTTCCTGTTCATATCTAGAACCTAGAAAGCATGCTTGAAAAAGAAACTTAGTTTGCCTTTCATTTTTTATGGTACATAGTGCATTCATACTGATCTTAAGAATAGCTGGTCTGATTGAGTTGTTCACTTGTCGATTTAAATAAGTTAAAAGTATTTAGCATAATTATGTGACACTGTCACATGTAAAACTTGTATTGATTGAATAAGTTGATATTGTTATTTTCAGCCAATAAATACCCGACACATCAATCATTGTCGTGTCTGTCTCTTGCATAATTAGGGTTTATATTTACAAATTCTCTTACTTTGTAGTTCAACGGTGGTGATTATTTTGCCTTAATGAACTTCTAATCCTTGATCGAAGATATATGTGAGATCCCACATCGGTTGGAGAGGAGAACAAAACATTCTTTATAAGAGTGTGGAAACCTCTCTCTAGTAGACACCCTTAAGGGGAAGTTCAAAGAGGACAATATTTGCTGGCGGTGGACTTAGACTATTACAAATGGTATTAGAGTCAAACACCATGCGATGTGCCAACAAGGAGGCTGAGCAGGGGTGAACTCGAGCGATGTGCCTGCAAGAATGTTGGGCCCATAAGGGGGGTGAATTGGGGGTCTCACATTGATTGGATAAGGGAACGAGTGTCAACGAGGACGCTGGGTCCCAAAGCGGGGTGGATTGTGAGATCCCACATTGGTTGGGGAGGAGGACGAAGCTTTCTATAAGGGTGTGGAAACTTCTTCCTAGGAGATGAGTTTTTAAAAACCTTGAGAGAAAGCCCAAAAGAGAACAATATCGATGGACTTATGTAGTTATAATGCCTTTATCCCGTGCTATAATTTATTTTAGGTGTAAGTGTACTACGTTTAGAAAATCGATGATATGAAGTGTAATTTTATAATTCTCTTAGTGCAAATTTAAGTTACATTATTTCATTTAACACACTGTATAATTCCTTTTTTCTAATTGAATTGTGTTTTTGTGTGTTTCGTGGAAACATCTTTTCATGTGATAAATAATTCTCACCATACTTTCAATGAAAGTAACATCAATCATTGATTTAATTCTTTTTACCTCTTTTTTAATTTAAATGAAAATTCAAATTCAAACTTTTTTCTACCTAAAATTTGAATTTGATTTTTTTTCAAAATTTCAAGCAGATTTGAAAGTAACCCATTGGAATCTTCAATTTCAAATATATATATTAAATTCTTCTTTCCAATAAAAAGTAACACTTTTATCATAATTTTCAAAAGTTCGGACTTTTAAATTTATATCTATTTTGTCCGAAATAAACATTTTAACTCATCAATCCAAGTTTGTTGAATTTTGGTTGAGTTGGTGGGATTGAATTGCTAAAAGCACCCTCCGAACTAATTTGAATTCTTTATAAACTTTTTCATTTCGTTCGGTTAAAATAAGGTCGTCCTATCACCTTTTTAGCTTACCGGGTTCAATTTTCAGGCCAGGGGGGAAGTAAAAGCTATAAGAGAAGATTCTCCGATGGTCTCAACTAGAAATGAGATTGCACATGTTCATGGATTGAAGCTCAGTTGGTAGAGCAGATGACTGAAAAAACCCTCGAGTCGAGAACGTTAAAAGTTTCTTGAATAATGACCCGAAATTTCATTACTTTAACAAAAGCTAAGAACTTTCACTAAAAATGAAGTGCAAAAAGAATTACAAAGAAATTGAGAAAGAAAAAGAATGCAAAAAAAAGAAAAAAAAAAAAACCTAAAGTTTGAAGGACTAAAACTGAATACCAAAACTCTTTAATCTCTCTCTCTCTAACCTCAATAACTCCAATATCACTTCTGGTCTCTCCTCCACCTCTAATTTGGTACCTAAAATGAGTCCTAAACCTGTACACAGAACAACAACCACCACCCTAAAGTAAACACAACTTCTACTACTAGACCCAACAACGACTCCCCCACGTCCACATCCAACGCCTAATCTTCGAGACCGATCCCGGGCTAGGATCGGTTCTCGAACCACCCTCCTCCTCCTTCTTCTTCCTCTTCCTCTTCACATGTAATCCATCGAAATTGCACTGTTTGTGTTTGGAATGAGCTCCGGTTGCACAGTTATGGTGATTACATTTGCAGCTGTTTTCTCGTCCGTCTTGTTTCTCATTTCCAGCACTTTCTTGTGGGAGTTCGAGTGCAATGACGGGACAAAAGTCGGGCTGGCTGCTGGTCGATACTCCGGGAACAATCTACCAGACTTATACCGAACACCACAAGCATTACAAAGAGTTTTCGGTCCCATTGGTCCTGCTCTCCATTGTGGAGTCTTAGTTATCTCACAATGCATACATTTTCTCATCGACTGCGATGGCGAGTTTTGACTCGCCGCCCCATCTAATGGGGCAAGCGAAAACGACAACTTGATTTTCTTGTTCTTCTTTTGCATTCCTAACGCGCCATGCTTCGGCATTTTGTTCAAAGGTCGAGACTCGGCGAAGTTATCTGAGTCCGAGGTAGTCTTCGGGGCAATGACCTGCAAGACTTGATGATGAGGATCATGAGTTGTTTCGGAGACGGAGGAGGCAGGGGAAATAAGCTGAATTGGGGGACGGGGACAGAAGGTTGCAGGGCGAGGGCGTTTGCTACGAGCACGGCCACGCTGGTGGGCCGGGGTGGCGATGGTCGGTTCGGGGCTGCGGGGCAGGCTCTTGTCACTAGAGCAAGAGCTGCTACTTTCAAGGACAGAAACAGGGCTAGAGGTTTGGAATTGGGTATGGGTCAAACCCTTAGGCTCCTCTTTGCTCATTGTTGCAAGGCTTCCACCACCACAGAATGAATCCTCAACAAAATTTGATAGCCATTCCAATTGAACAATATCTTCATACTGTAAAATAAATTAAAAATATATATATAATATATATTATAAGCACGTGCCAGTTCTCAACACTCACGTGCATGTAAATCTAATAATAAAATATTATTATTCATTTTTTAAATATTATATATTCCTAACAGATCCCAAGAAGACTGTGTGAAAAGACTAAAATACCCTTTACGGGCTTTGGAATTTGAAAGAAAAATTTTAAAAAAAATAATTTAAATGAATTTCCATGTGTGTTTCTTGGCGCCTCCAATCAAGGGGAAAAATGACGAAGCACCACCAATAACTGGCCTCCACGTGGCATGCCAGGTGGACAGGTAATCAATTAGTCATAATCATGTCGATTTCTTTCACTAATTACCTACGATGATAACATTTTCTATATTTATTTTATTATTTTATTCCAAACAAAAGGTGACAAAATCCACCGAAATTAAACCCAATGTCCTTAAAATCAACGCCATTTTTTTTTTTTTTTTTTTTTTTTAATTATTGAATTTTGAAATGTTGTAATATTTATTTTTTTAATAAGAAAAAAAGAAAATTATCCAAATTCTTTTTTTTTTAAGGGTAAAATTATAAAAATAATATTTTAAATTTGTGTCTAAAAATTTTTTAACAAAAAAAAATGGAATAGGGAGATGTAAATGAGATTAAAATTTAATTTTGAAATTAATAAATTATCGGTTTCAAAATATTGCAAATTTAGAATTAATCTTTCACATTAATTTACCCGGTCCGGTCTGACTCGAGAGACGGTTCATGAGAGAAACGATAGAAACACCCGCGGGTGAGCAAAAATCCAGAAGAAATACTAACCGGAACAGAGAGGTCGGCCGACAAATCAGAGTTTCTACTAGCCGAGAACACGGAGTCGGAACCAGGCAGTGCTTCAGACTGAGTCGACCAAATGGTTGGAAACGAGTTGCCCGAGTCGCCGCCCTTCGCCGGCGGCAAGCCGGCGTCGACATCCTCCACCGGAAAATCGAGAAGGTCGTCGATGTGGTCGAAGAAACTGCCGCAATCTAAGTCGTCGACAAAGCTGTTACCGACCATTCTGTCGATTTTTTTTTCTTTTTTGTCTGAAAAAGAAAAGGAGAAATTGTAAGAAGAAGATAAGGGGGTCTGCATTTTAAGATGAAGCTTGGTTTGGTAAGTCTGTAAAACATTAAATAAAACCGCGTGGCGTAGGTTAGCCAATTCTATACGTTATAATTTCATTTCCTTCTTGGCTTTTAGGGTTAAAAAAAAAAAAAAAAGGGTCCGTTTTTTGAAACTCGAAATGGGTTTGTTGGGGATTGCTAAGAATAAGTTTAGAACAAACCTTTTCGTTTGAGATTCGCAGTGAAAATGGGGAAATCTGAGCTTCAAAACCTGCAAAAAAAAGGGGTTGGAGGAGTAAGCTCTGTTTTTAATTTGCAATGCGTTGAAAAACAGAGCATTTTTCTTCAGTTTCTGGAAGAACAGAGCATTTTTTTTTCTTCAGTTTCTGGAAAAACAGAGCATTTTGTTCTTCAATTTCTGGAAAAACAGAGGAGAAATTTGGGTTGAAGAGGGGTTTTGATTTACAAAACTTAAGAAACTCCTGGATTTCATGTTTCAAACTTCCATTCTTTTGATTTTTGTTCACATTCCAAGAAACCCCAAAACCCTGAAATTGCAATGTCCAGAAAACCCCATTTCCAGTTGAAAAAACAGAGACCCAGAAGCGATAAGAACACGAAGAACAGGAAGAACAGTAAGAAGAAGAAGAAAGGAAGGAAAAAGAAGCAAAACCCACCTCAGAAAGCTGAACTAACAGGTGGTAAAGGAGTCCATTTCCAGAGAGAGAGAGAATATGTAAGGATGAGAGAGAAGGAGAAGCTAAAAAGGAAATGAAAGAGAAGAAGAGATGTGGGTGTGCAATGGTAGGTGAGGCTACTCCTTCATTGCTATTGCTAGTTGTCTCTTTCCCATTTTACCCTTCCTCCTCTTCTCTCTCCTCTTATTACTCTCCTGCTCCCTTTTTTTACCCTTCTTAACCTTACCCAACATTTACTTACTGTTCATTAAAAAAATATGCATTACCCTTCTTTAATTCTCCATATTTAACCTAATTCATGTACTAATAGCTTCAAGTTTCTAATGTTACCGTCACATCGTTAAAAAAAAAAAAAAAAATCGAGAACATAAGAGACATTTCAATCCTACGTTATGAAACCGAATTTCAAAAGTATATGTAAAAGAGTAAAAGTTCGACAAATCTACAAGACAAACAGAGTTTTGAGATTATAAAACCGAACATTTTACTGTACAGTTAAATTGAATTGACAAAATTAGATTAACCGTATGAATTTATCGTTAATTTTAAAAATATATATTTTTTCTTATTTATTTCATAATTTATTTAAAATAATTTTTAACTAATTTGAAGGTAATTTTTGTTTAAGTGGTAAATCTTAATTAAATATTAAAAATAAATAAATATTTTATCAGACTATATTTTAATAAATGAGTAAAGTGTTATTATAGTTGAATTGGATTTATTATTTAATAATTCATCGACTAAAATAATAATAATAATAAAATAAATAAAAATGGTGGATAATACCAAAAATAAAATTACATATTTTTTAAGTGAAAAAAATAATGAATTTATAAAAATAAGTTAAAATTAAATATGTCGGTGCAAGGTTATTTCTAATATTTTAATTAATTTTATTTTTAAAATTTTATAATCATGTGACATGTTTTTTTTAATGGGTCGTACATCACAATACTTTCTTTTTATTCCAATTTCTTTTTTTTTATTTAATTAATTACGATTATTTTCTCCAATCATTTATTCTTATTATATAACTTTAGATTTACTTTATATGTTAAATAAAGTAATATTATGAAAAACAACTTTTTTTCATTGAATATTTCAATTTTAATATAAATTATTTTAGAATTATATCTACTAAAAAATAAGGTAATAAATTGAAATTATACGAAGACCTCTAATTTAAAAATTAATTTTTTATTTTATTTAATAAAATATCATGATTATAACTAAAACGTTTATTTGAATTAAAATCACTAATATTTATTTTTTTTGTAAATATATTTAAGTTTTTAATATACATTTATGAAAATTTTTGGTATTGAAAAATTAAAAACTTTAAATATAGAAAGTGGTTGATAATAATATTAGGTAATAAATCAAATATTTTTAAAAATCACAATTAATTGAGCTTTTTTGGTATAATTATTATAAATAAATAAATTATAACTTATATAAATATAAAATTATAAAAATAATTCGTCCATTGTATATTTGTAATATTTTTAATTTGTATTATAGAAAATGTCGGGTATTAAATTAAGTAAAAAAAAAAGTTAATTAACATTGTCATTAATTATTTAAATTTTTTAAAAATTAATTTTTAACTATAATTTTAAATTCGTATAAATATTGAAAATTTAGTCGCACAAATTTAATAATATTTTAAAATAAGATAAAGTATTGATTAAAACTAATTTATTATTACGATTTAATTTTTTTAAAAAGAAAATTATGGTAACGTAGCGAAATATTAGATATATATTTTTTTTAAATCTAATAATTTTAAAATTTTATTTGAGATATTAAAAAGTCGAGTAGAATGAGAACCGAGCATAGTACTAATTTTGAAAAGAAATGAAAAAGTATTTTTTGTTTGGTTTAAGGTTTAAAAATAGGAAAAAGGTAAAATGGACAGAAAATATTACCATATTAATAAATTAATTAGTTATTAGGGTTTTTGTTTAATATAATTGAGGAAGGTTAATAAGAGTGACAGCGCAACCAAAAACAATATTTTAAAAAATAAAAATAAATAAATAAATAATAAAAAGTTTGGTTTATTGGGCCTGTTTGAAATGATGGGCCTCTTTCTCTCTCTTCCCCTCTCTCTCTCTCATTACTTCATAAATACTTTTTTTTTTTTTCATCAACCATCAATAATTCTTTCTTCTATATTACTCTTTCTTACACCATCAATTTTGTAACCTCTAAGGAACCTTTTTACTATTATTATTATTTATTTTTATTCACTTTCTCTTTCTATCTCTTACCTTACTTGGGATGCACTCTTGGAATCCATTTTTTCAAAAAAAATAAAAGTAAATAGGGAGTTTTAGGGTTTTTCGTTTTTTTTTCGGGGAAGGAACGGACTCTTCGAGGTTATGGATGAGCATAGTGCTTTGTAGTTTGTAGTGTAAATACATAGTACGAGTGGTGTAGGATAGATTTGAACATTTGATTAATACTCTAATCATCGAGCTACATCGATACTATTGTGACACTCGAGTAAAAGAGATGTACATGAGTGAGCTGAAAGTTGCATCTAAGTTTAGTGATCTTGAGGATGTGGTGGCTAAGAAATGATTCGTGTTGGTTTGTATGGATAATCTTTACTCTTAAAAATAATGAGTAGGTAACTTGATCCTGTTGCAGGAAATGTAAATAATATTAGGATCATCAAGTGCCGAATTTAGATTCTAAACTCTAATCAGAATATTGATTGGGGAAGAGAACGAAACATTGTTTATAAGGGTATGAAAACCTCTCTTTAGTAAAGCATTTTAAAACATTGACGGAAAATCCAAACGGGAAAACTTAAAGAGGACAATATCTACTAGTGGTGATGTGTCAGCAAAGCTAGACACCGGGCGATGTGCCAGCGATGACGCTAAGTCCTAAAGGGGTGAAATGAGGTGTCCCACATCGATTGGAAAAGACAATGAGTGAGGACGCTGGGCCCCGAAGGGTGGGAGATTGTGAGATCCCACGTTGATTAGGGTAAAGGGTGAAACATTCTTTTTTATAAGGATGTCAAAACCTCTCACGAGTAGATGCGTTTTTGGCTAACAGTGGTCTTGGGCTGTTGCAAAATTCTCAGCACGAATCGTTATAATTATTAATTTAGATAAATCATTATTTATAGTTCGTTAAACTCTTTTTTAAAAAATTTAACGGTAGAATAAAATGATTCAAACTTGTCGTCTCTTGCGTTAAAAATATATATCTCAGTAAAAATAAAAAAATAAAAATCAAATTAGTGGAGAACCAAAATGTTTGCAGCTAAAATATTTATTTTTTAAAATTCATGTGTGTCGTGGACATGTTTTAGTAATAATATTATATAAATGAAGTGCACATGGATTACTTTTGTTTGATTTAGACAAAGTCGTAATTTAATGTTTGTAATAAAAATATAAATAATCTATACCTTTCAACTTTCGCTTTAATTTTAAAACCTTAAAACTAAATTTTATTTTATTTTCATTATAAATAATAATGGAAAATAATTTTGAAAGCCTTAACCAAAAAAAAATATATATATATAATTTATTTTTGTGATACTCGGAGGAATACATGAATGAACTGGTATCACATTTGAGCGAGGGCGATCTTAATGATAAGATGATTAAAAAAATTTTAAACGAATTGAAAATTACTATCTATACCAACAAAATGCACATTTTTTTTCGGTAACTCAGTCATAGAAACTTCATAGTTAAATATGTCAAATTTCGGTGCTGGTCGGAAACATTGTGGGTCAAATCCAGATTTTAAATGGTCGGAAGCGTTACAATTTTTTATTATTATTTATATTTTAAAATTAGTTTTGAATAATTATAAATGTGAGTATTACACGACAATGAAGGACCGTCTAATTTGGTAAAAACATCCTTAAAAAAACAAAAACAAAAATTAAAACTAATGCACTCATTTCAAATTTGTACATCTTAAGAAATTTCCACCAACCTAACCTAATTCCTTTCAAAATTAAATATATATATATATATGAATTTCTGATTAAATTACCGGTATTTGAATTCATATAGAGATGTTTATTTAATATGCGGAGATTTGTCTAATTGAGGCCGAGAATGGAGTAGAAAATGAAAAAAAAAATCCTCGGGAACGGGAATTACATTCCTCGTCCCTGCGCCAATCTCAAGTAGTTTTTTTTTTAATTGATTTATTTATGTATTTTTATTTCCGTAATAAGCTTTAAAAACTACATTGCAATTAAAAATGTCAACTGAACGGAGCGGAGATGAAGAAGCATTCCTCAACTCTGCCTTCTTATTTTATTTCTAATTTCTGTCAAATTATTCATTTATGATTAGGAGTGAAAATAAAGGAAAAATATTTCGAAAATAAAATTTAAAAAATTTAATGAGCGGCGGAGACGAAGAAGTCTTAATTATATGTGAAGTAGATCTGGGACACGTGACGACTCCATTTAAATTTATATATTTAAAATCTTAATCCAATGATAACATAAAGAAAGAAATGAAGAAAAATTTGGCGAATTTTGAGTCAAATCACTTTGATTTTGATCTCATTGTCAACAAATCACAATAATGAATGGAGTAGGCACATGCATATGCACATGCTACCACATTCATAACCCACATGCCCTTCCTATCTATTTTTCTAACCCTTTTTTTCATATTTAATACCCATTTTGTGACGTACGACGTTGGTTGGGGAGGAGAATAAACCATCATTTATAAGAGTATGGAAACCTTCCCCTAGCAGATACGTTTTAAAGTATTGAGGGGAAGCTCGAAAGGAAAAGCCCAAAAATGATAATATCTGTTAGCGGTGTATCTGAGTCGTTACAAATGGTATCAGAGCCAGACATAAGACGATGTGCCAGCCTTCTCGCTGTTCCTCGAAGGGGAGTAGACACGAGGCGGTGTGCCAGTAAGGACGCTGGGCCCCAAAGGGGGGTGGATTTGGGGGCAGTCCTACATCGATTGGAGGAAGGAAAGAGTGCTAGAGAGGACGTTAGGCTCCGAAGGGGGGTGGATTGTGATGTCCCACATTGGTTGGGGAGGAGAACAAACCGTACAAGGGTGTGGAAACCTCCCTCTAGCTGACGCGTTTTTAAAGTCTTGAGGGAAAGCCCGAAAGGGAAAGCCAAAAAAAGACAATATCTGTTAGCGATCGATCTGGGTCGTTACACATTTCTACCCTTCATTTACCTTAATTAATTCTCCCTTCCTTAATTTCATTACTATTATTCACACATTAAATATACAGCTTTAGGAGATATTTTCTTATTATTTCTCGTGACGATATTTTTTTTTTGTCACAGTAGGACGATTCCTTTTGTTTAAATTAAGAGGATCGAAAATGCACTCGTTGTCCCCTTTCAATTACAAGCGGGAGGGTTTACAATGGTAATCGATATCTTATCTAACAAGTTATATTCTGATTATCGGTAGTAGAACATACGTCAAATTATTTATCTGAGTATAATAAAAATTTAAAAAATTAAACTATATATGGGAGTATAATATCTAAATTAATCGAATTATACTCGGAGAGTCTTACAACTATATTAATATTTTTTAAAACATATTAGTATTATAGTCGATAAAATTTGTTATAACTTTGTAATAAGTTGAACTATACTCAAATTGGATATAAAAATTTAGAATGAAAATTATTAGATTTTCCGAAAATTCAAATTAAGAGGAAGGATATGTGGTTGACGTGTCACTTCAAAATGGAGTAGTTTTTTGGATAACGAAGAGACGTGGCACCACGCGCCGATTGTCGGCTCAAATTCCTCCGATGGCGCCGTGATGGTCACGCACACGTGCACGTGAGTTCCATGAGCGAGAGAAATGAAATGACGTGACTACGTAACTTTTAATTTAAAAAAAAATTAAATAAATAAATTATCCATGCGGGGGTATTATCGTAACTTCGCAAGAAAATCGCAATATATAAAAATTAAAAATATCATAGCGCTTACGTGGCATATTCCGGCGGAATATTCGGGAGTGAGTGATAACGTGGCAAGTACGCGGAGGCATGTAAGAAGCCACGTCTAATCTAAGTAGGACCCACTTCCCACGTTTCCTTCCTTCTGATCTGCTGGAACAGCAATTTGATGGGCTTGATTGGTCGTCTTACTGAGCTTACTGTGGAGCCCATGCACAGAATCACCACCTTACTTCACCCTCCGGACTCCTTCAGTACGGTCAATTTCTTTTATAAATAAAAAATAAAAAATTATATTATACAAAATTTAATAATATTTTCATTTCAATAAAGAAAACATATTAATTGGTCAAATAAATTTAATAATTTTGGATGATTTTGTATAATTTAATAATATATTTTTATATTTATTTTATTTTTTCTAATTAAATTTAATAATTTTGGATTATTTTGTATAATTTAATGAAAAAATATATGAGCTGGCAAAGTGGGACCTCACTAACCCACGTGATTATTTTCAAGATTCAGATTGGTTTTAATTGTTTTCTAATCCCGAGCTTCATTCTTTTTTAATACTTAAACAAATGGGACCAATCAGTAGATGCCACGTGCCACTTTGGTCGCTTACGTGGACTTTAGTGGGCCGTCTGATTGATCATGTGGTGCGGCGGTGGGGCCATGATCAGGGAAACCCTAATTAGTTATGGTCGATGACCGTACAATTATTCTATTTAAGAATAAATGCCTGTCACATGATTGCAAATTAATAATAATAATAATAATAAAATTATTATAGTTGATAATTTTTTAGGATATATTTTGGTCTTCACTTTTTAAAACATAATATATTATTATTGAAGAAATTTATGGATTTTCTTATAATTAATTGTATGAAAGGGTAGAATGGTCAAAACGAGATTCGATGTGCGATGGGTGGATGTGGCGAAGGATCAACTATTTTTTGGTAACTTGAATCTCCTACGAGCGGTAAAAGAATCTTTTCAAGATCTACAAATCGACGTTCTCCTTACAATACGCCCCGAACGAATCTTACAATGTGAGCCACTCCTTGAGCTATGGCGGGCCCTTTCTTTTGATGCACCATGGAAAGCGATTGAGCAGTGAGGTGGGAATGGTGGAGTGCAGAGCAATCGTGCTCGTAATAACATCTTTGCAGGTTGTCAAGTGAGAAAATGAAGACAATTCTCGAAGCATTACCATTGATCTCAAGCATTATGTAATTACCAATACATAAATTTTAGGTTGAATAAAATTATATTTTTTTTTTCTCTCTCGTTTTTTTTTTAATTTACACCAAATTTTATAATAAATATTCCAACTAACTTAATACATTTTATGACAATGTGACAACAAAATATATGTGGGCCAATTTTGTGTATGAAATATCGTCTATGTTCCTCCAATAATGCTGGAGAATAATTATCAAATTCATAATTTAAAAAAAAACCATTAAATTTAATAATTAATTTATATATATATATATTAACAAATTTTAAAATTTTGACATTTTATAAACTTTCTTATATAGAAATTAATAATTTATTAAATATTTCTTAAAGAAAAGCAAAAAAGGAAAAAGAAAAAAAAAAAGACCAGACCGAAGTGTCGGTGACCGACAGGCGATGCAAAAGCAAGGCCACCGACTAGATTACCGGGTATAGCAGGTAATAGAAGAAATTTGGGTTTTGGGCACCGGTTAAAGCCGGTCACAATCGTGGGACAAAACGTTCGTGAAACGCCGTCGGTGGATACAACATGGGACTCCACATCCCCACAATTGCTTTGCCGTCAAATTCCATTATTGTTTTTTTTTTTTTTTTTTTTTTTAAATAAATAAAGATACCCTGAAGGCCATTCCAAAACTTTCGTGATTAAGTAAACCAACACTTGATGATACAGGCTAGAACTCTACTCTCAAATATCTTGTTCAGTATATTGAAGATTCCAGTCAAGGATGTTTCCAACTGCGTGACAAAAGGTACTGTACAAACGATTTATTTACATTTTTATTAATAATGTCCGTTGATTATCATAATAATTCTTTGTTAATATTGCAACATAACAAAGACATCAATGGCCTTTTGAGAGGGCATCCGCTATCCCAAAGTCTCTCACTGAACAATCTCTAAAATAATTCTCCCCCTCTAAAATCTCCAACTCCCTCTATTTAAATCAAAGTCACTGCTAGCTAATTATCTCTAGTCCTTACTATTATCCTATTGATATTTCCACTATATATCCCCCATTAGTTCCTGCATTTTGGTGACCTTCCCGGAGGTAATGTTGGTTTCCTTTAGTCTATTTTTATTATCAAACATAGGGCATTTTTTAGTTTATAAAACACAAATGAAGACGTGAATTGTGTTTCTTCTAAAGTTTTTTCACCTCAAAACTGATGANTTTTTTTTTTTTTTTTTTTTTTTTTTAAATACAAAATGTCAATTTCACATTTACTTTTTTGTCCTTCAGACGCAAATTAAAGGAGTTTATTTATTTGGGGGAAAAGGGGTTGGATTTGTAGGGTCTATTTTCTAATTACCCACCGTTTTCATGTCAAGTCAATATTTATTTATTTTAATTAATTCAAATCTTTCTTACTTTAGGCTAGGGGTATTTTGGGTTGAATTAATAAATATTGTTATACATGATTGTGAACGCGTCTAGGGATAGGCTTCCACACAGAAATGTTTGGCAAAGATATTTAGGATATGTTTAAGAGTGAGAATAAATAATCTAAAAATATATATTTTTTAAAATTAGCAATAAATTGTTTAATCTGAGTTAGTTTTTGAAAAATTCACTGCTTCAACTCAACTTATAATATTTTCATGTATTTGAATCTATTTAGTTTGTTTTTAAAAAGTTTATTTTTTAATAAAATAAAAAATAAAAAATAAAAAAATGATTGTTTTTCTTAGTCCCACTTGGACGTGTGAAAGTGAGAATAGTTAGAGGGTGGCATGTAAATATAAGAACAGTCAAAAGTCAACTAATTAGGAAGGTGACACGATTATGCCACGTGGAAGAGATGGATTGGGAAATGGGGTTTTGTAATGGTGACGTGGAGGAGAAGAATTAATATATGAAATTTGTGAAATTGAGACAGCCTACCATAATATATGCCGATAACTAGGCCTTTAATAATAATAATAATAATAATGATATTATTATTTTTATTTCTAAGAAAAATCCAAGCCTAAGTTTTGATGTATGAGTTTTCTTATAAATCATAGTTATGAATTGAAAGAATAAAATTGTATTGACTTTTTAAAGTCCTATTAAATTCACAAATTGGGTTTTGTTTTTTAAATTAATTATTTAGTATAGAAAAATGAAAGGGTAAAATTGTAATAAAAGTGAATTTGTTGGGGTTTGTTTAAGTGTAGTTGAGATTAAACCTTGAGTTGGAGTGTGTTATTAAGTTCCAACCAATTTATGCAATGGGTCATTGATTGTCCACTTCACTCACTCAATAACTTAAATTTATGGTTTAAATTAAGAAACATAGTAGGTGAAAGGGAAAGAGAGGAACCCAAATTTAAATACTTTTCACTCTCTTTATTATTAAAATATCTTTAAAGCCTCCATTTTCGTTGTTTCAGGTTCCAGTCACCCATATAACGCAAACAATATCGATGTATGCTCGAGACTCAAGTCACGTTGAAAGACATACGTTAAAAATATTTAAAAAAAAAACAATATTATAAGCTAAAAAGAAATATGCTCAGTCTATGACCCAATTGAGATTATTTTGAGTTTATTATTACTATTATTATTGGCAACTCTGTGAAATATGGTCTCCTCAAATAAGCCTATTACCAAGGCACGTGAAATTCAATTATTTTTTAATCTTTGTGACCTTAATTGCAAAAAAAAAAAGTCATTAGGTAGAGGGATCTTTTTTCCCTAAAAAAAATCCCACCGCCAAAAATAAATAAATAAAGAAGATAAAAGATGAGAGAATCAGTGGACCCAAAACTTCACTTTAGATTTCTAGAGACTATGTTTCAGCGTTGGCATACATGTGGTGGTTTCCTTCATTACTTTAATTTTCCATCCCTTTCTGTTTTTCCTTTTTCTTAAAAAAAAAAAAAAAAAAATATTTATTATTATTATTTCACAAACTCACGTGACATCACGTGGGAAATATCTACTGGAGAGAGAGAGATTACCGACATGTCGGTGGATTTAGAAAGGCACGTTTGGGCTAGAAGCGGCCCATGGGCCATCTTACGCAAGCCTTTACTGCAATGTCCTAGAAAGTCACGTTTGGGCTAGATGTCGGCCCATGGGCCATCTTGCGGAAGCCCTTTACTGTAATGTCCTGGATTGAACTAGATGTTAATAGTATCAGGACTTTCATTAAGAACTCTGACCCTATATTGAAATCCAAATTACGTTTTTTCCAGAGCAAGTTAATATGTTTGGGCTTTCGGCCCAATAGATAAGGGCTGATCGGCCCAATAATATAACAATGCAAAACCTGCGGGCAGCCACGCAATGGAATCCAAAATTTTCTACAAGGTCAAGTTTCTCCTCATCAGTCAGAACCATTACATGATTTTTCCACTATCCTTCACTTCATTTTTCCCTGCAAATAAGAACGCAGTGAAGTCAATTTTGGCAATCCTAAGAATCATGCCATACTTCTTCTTAACTTGTATAATTAAGAATAATAATGCACTAACACAAGATTAAACGTGTTAATGACACATAAATGGCCTTTTAAGGTAGATCAAACGGACCTCGTAAATTACTGCATCTTGCTGATGGAAAGATCGATGTGTAAATAAGCGATGCAAGCTACGAAAAAGAAGAAAAACGCAGACACCAACATAAGAGGCTCTGCCAGCATGAAAATTGGGTTGAAGCTGTAATACACCTGCCAAAAGAAACAAGAACAGTGGAAATCGACTTAATGCCAGAAAGGACGGGGAATGCACGAACTGAACCGACAAAATAAGTTTAAGAAGGCGTATACTTCACACACACACAGAAGAAAATACATTTACATTCTGCGGCTTACCTGGAAAGCGGAGTTATGTTCAGGTACTAGGTTTTTCTTTTCAAGCACAACCACGGTCCTACCAACAACATCCAGATACGAGTACTTCTTCTGTGGAGGTCAAGAAAAACGTTGATTTAATGACGCGATGTAGAAAGTAAAGGGAAACAAATATAGTTCCAGGCATAAATCAACAGTACATGCCAGAGGGAACTCAATAGTCAATGATAAATGGACATATATTGCCAGGGACTACTCAACGATATATACAAAATTGTATAAACGTTTACATACCTCTAGGTGTTGCTCCACCTGGAAGGGAACCACGGCAGAAGGGCCTGTGGATCCCTCGGGTAAAACAACCTGAAACATGCAATAATAAGTCAATTAGTCAAGGTCGAGAACAATGTGATGCAAGTAAAATATGAAGGAAATCAGATAAAGAAGAAGCTGATATCACAGTGCTAGATCCACCTTCAAGGTCAACTTGTCAACCACGGTCTCGGCAAGAGGACAACCAAAAGTGAAGTTGAGGTACCGCCTGCCATCAGGTGACTCAAAAAGGAAGTCTTGCAATGGTAGCCCATAACCAATGACAAAAGTAGCTTTCCATCCACCAAACAAAGGATACCGTGGTTCAAATTCAAGTTCAGACTGCAAAACAATTTTTTAAAGTTATATTATATATAGGCAACACCAACTAAGACCTTTCAAACAAATTTTTAAAGAACTGTTTCTACATCAATTATAGGTGTAAGATTCACATGACATTAGATTTTATTATTTATGTCGTGATTTGTAAGCTCCTAAGCGGATTTAAAACATGAAGGGTACAAATCGTTGATTCATTGCTCCATTTCCTTCTAGAAAATAGGAACACGCTTCATGCAGATAAAGCTTGTCCTGCTTAAATGCTGTCATTTCTGATGAAGTTCTAATGTCTACTAAACTGAACCCAAAAAAAAAAAAAAAAAAGAGCTAGAAACAAAAATCACTCTTCACTATGATAAAATTTTGAACTGGTTTCGTGCTATTTCCAAGAAATGGGAATGTGCTTCTCAGTCTATCATTTTCTGATTCCTGATCTTTACTTTTAGTTAAGAACAATACCTGATTGGCCAGACTTATAACTTTCTAAGCAGATATTCACATTACAATTTCTCTTCTAGGGATTAGTTCCTTTCCATTCTCATATTCATGTGGACTTCTCCTCCCTTCCTCTCTGTCGAACTGATATCTCTCACTACTTCAATAACCCCGAACCAAAGAATATAAATATTTCTCCATTCTGGTTTTGGCAAAGGAAACAGAACTTCTATTCTCACTCCTACCAATTCATTCCAACAGCCTTGCGCTCCTAATTTCTAATTCATCTGATACGTATATGTATAAGAAAGGCTTTAACCAAATCAATATTATTACTTGTAAATAGACCAATGGAGAGATTTGTTGAATCAGAAGTTCCAGCAAACACTTTTATTTATTTATATTTGAGCGCCCACGCTAGTTTTCACGTCACCTCAACTAACCCTAAAACATTTTATTTCAAGGAAACTTGTAGGATGTTAAATACCAGGTAGGCAGTCACCATGTTTAAACTTATTCCCTCAAGCCTCTTGACTTTTTCACTGACACCAATGACTACTAGGCCAACCCATGATTATTTCCCACCAAACATTATTCCTAATCATAATATCGTGTCAAATCATGGAACGTGTCATCACTTAAATAACATAACATTTTCCCCCCAATCCCTAATCATTCAAAACTAGTAAACTTCAGTCTAGATCTCATCACAACAACAAAACAAAAAAAAACAAAAAAAAAAAAAAAAAAATCTTCAGCCTAGTTAAATCATGAAACATTATAAACTGATATTCTGATTTCAAATGGTGATAAGANAAAAAAAAAAAAAAAAAAAAAAAAAAAAAAAAAAAAAAAAAAAAAAAAAAAAAAAAAAAAAAAAAAAATCTTCAGCCTAGTTAAATCATGAAACATTATAAACTGATATTCTGATTTCAAATGGTGATAAGATATATAGCACATATAAGTTCCAAACGCCGTCCATTTTTAGAGCAAGAAAATTTTAAAATATAGCAAGGTCAGGGTCACCTTCAGAATGCCTGTGCGCAAATGTGATGATGATATATTTCCTATTTCGTCTCGGTAGTAAACAGAGTGAACTTTAGGCGGTAGTCTTGCAAGAAGATGTCGGAATGAAGATACACCGCTAATAGACGGTTTAGATTGATATTCAACCCTGACAAAAGAAACATTATAAACAAGACCAGACTAGACCAATCAAATTAAATTGATAGCAAAAAAGAATGAGGAGGAATAGGGAAGGTTCATTATTATGATAAATGGTTAGTAAGAGCAAGAAGATACCATGTTTTTTCATTATACATCATAAAATGAATGATCACAGAAAATCCGAGAAAATAAACTAAGGACGAGGCATACAAACATTTCATAGCATGCAAAATGACAATGACGTTAAAGTGTTATGCTATTAGATAAATTTCTTACCTCGAAAAAACACCTTTGTGTCGAGCACCAGCATTGGCCAATTTGTAATGCTCGGTAATCTGAATGCTACCCCAGTGAGATATTTCAACTTCACGCACAAGTTCCTCAACAACAGCAAATGGATTGTTATTCTCAAAATGTAACAATATGGGTGAAAACGAATAAGGAGGGCGGTCTTCATATGGTCCGTATCTAATTTCTTTGCTGACACGGTTAGTAGGTTCCACCTTTGTAAATGATTCCACCTTAGTGCTTGGGGTCTTAATAAAAGTTGACTGCTGTTTGATATGATAGGGTGACAATACATATGCACTATCATGGTAATAGACCAACTGAGATTCAGATTGACTAATCTCTTCTGGAAAAGGTTTAAGAGTATGCGTAGATATATAAAGCACTTCAAAGGTTGCAGTTGCTCCAGGACTTAACGGATCAAGCAAAGATATAGAGAAAATTTTAGCTCCATTAGGTGCGTCAAGTTGCTCAGTTGGTTTTACATCAAGGGGAAGATAAGACTTTTTCTTCTTTTTTCGAGTCGCAATAGCAGCCTTAATTAGTGACAGATGATCAATTTCTGTAGGTGGAAAAGCAAGTAGTATATCTGAAGCTGGCAACGTTCCAGTATTTTCCACCTTAAAAAAAATATAAAATAACAAACAAAATACAGTAAGATACATTTGCGAAACATTTACAGGGGAATGAGGGGTTTCTGGGACTATCCATTGAGATAGCAACAGAGAAAAAGTACCTTCAATGTAAGGAAAACCTTCACGATTTGAGAATTCAAGTCAATCTGCACAAATTATGGTCACAGTTTAGCATCTCAAAAATAACATCAAAATAATTCGATCGTGCATTCCCCAATAGCACCTCAATGTCCATAAACGTGAACAAGATATATTAGCACATGACTCAAAGATTGAAACCAGAGTACCGTGAAACGAAATTATTCCCGGTCTTCGTTACATATTATATTTTGAGAATTCAGATATTGACATGCTGATGGAGTTCCAAGATCAAAATCAAACAAATTCATTATACATAACATCCACATTGTCTTATCTCAATTGCCAATAAACCGAAAGAAGATCCATATCTAAACTAAACATCCAAATGAAAAATGTTGTTCCACACTACTTCCCTTTGTTCGTCTAATTCCTTTTACCGCTCAATTTGAATTCCCTAAGAATCAAATCGAAGCCACATCCAGCAGCAGACTAAAGTGTAGAGTACAAAATTGGCGGCTCCAAATCAAAACATTAAATCAAACAATCAAGGATTAACAATTATGGTAGGAAATGAGAGATTGTAAGCTCACTCTTTTCTCTGCGTTGACGATCTGAAGCTCGGGAGGAGAAGCGAAGGCCAACAAGGAGACATGAGCGATGATGGAGAAGATTAGGGCTAGTCGAGCATTCAATAAAAACTCCATGGCCACTTCGTCTTCTACGGTTCAAGAGCAAAATTCAACGACCTGCATCAAACGAGTGAACATATTGGAAGAGTCCGAGTGATGGGCCGGGCCTGGTGACAAATTTGTGCTCAATGGGCCATAGAAAAAGCCCGTAAAAGGGTTGTTTTGACCCAACTTTTTTCTTCATTTGTTCCGATTATACCCCTGGTTCCCTTTTAAGTTAAAAGGGTTTCAATTATGTTGTATTTAAATTCTTTATGGTTTTATCTTAAAAAGCTCTAAGCAATGAAATGTTTGTTAATACATTTCACTTAATGGGGCATTTCCATTTTTATGGTTCTTTCGTTTGTTTATAGGTCTAGGGGTGTTTATATGATACGATAATTTGACCAATTTGAATTATCCAATCCAACTAAAAGTTGGATTGATATGAATTGGGTTAAAAAATTTTAAAATAAAAAATTCGAGTTTGCTTGTGGATTAACATTTTTTTGGTTGGATCAACCCGACCATCTCGAAAATAGAGTTACAATCCGATACGAAAATGCTTCTCAGTTCTCTCTTTTCTAGCCTCTCTGCACCTCCGCATCTTCGAATGAGATTATTTTGATCAGGTGAGTGCTTCAGTTTCAATCTTTTCTTATTGTATTGGCGTAGAAGGGGTAATATATTTACTATCATCGTTAAGTGCTTAGTTTTTGCTATCTTTTCTCTTTGCAAGCATAATCGTTATGATACTTTTTGGAAGATAAAAAACAAAGACACAAAAATTTGTGTTTAAAGTAAACAACATTACACGATGAAAAGTTATAATATCTCGAACAAGTTGTATAAGAGACTTAAGTCTCACATTGGTAAATAAAGAAAAGATTAACGGTACATAAAATAAGTTAGCATTATGACTTCGTTGTGATATATATATATATATATATATACACACAAAGTGAGATGGGCCCGAATTGGAGACAGAAAATAGAGAGAAATCTCTTACTACTCACTCTTCCATTCCCCGTTTTTCGAGATGAATCTTTGTGGGTTCAAATTTGGTGGGTTAAATGGACATTTTTACTCATATTCTCACTCGATAAATATATTGCAAAGGTAAAAGATGATGAAGAATAGGAGATCGACGCGCTTTCAAGATCAGTACCTATTGATGCTTATAACCCGAAAAACATATATCTTTGTAGGAGGAACTAAGGGTTGTTATTACTCTTTTTCAAGCTTTACAAGATATGGTAGACACCAGTAACTACGAATATAACAGAATTTCAAAGCCTATCGATCGAACGTCGTACAATTTCACCCTCCGTGTTGCATATGAGATCTACTTGGATAATTATTTGCCTCCCTACCCCTGTGATGCAAGTTAGATTCCATTTCCAAAGAGAACACTTCGAATGCATAACCAAGCTAGTGATTCGATTTATCACAACTTTTTTCAAACATAGTTGTTGAAGAGAAAACAATTTTCGTTACATCTAGAAATTCAAGTTCGAGAAACTTTTGATAGTTTAGGAGTATTTTCGAGAAAGAGGATAACTATAATTAAGTTGTAATTTCTTTTTAAAAAATGCTGCATCTATAATTACTTTTTTCTATTATCATTTCTTTCATCCCCTGTGCAAATACTTTACTCTAAATGCCACAAAAAGAAAAAAAGAAAAAAAAACAAAAACAAATTCATGCGACAGTTCATTCAATAATTTCTATGTTTACCTGATTGGCTGAGGGAATTTCAACGCTTGCCCTCTTCTTTCCATGAGGAATCTATCGGAGCTTTGTACACTCAAAATGGCTTCACTCCCAGTTCTTAAGCCATTGTCCATTGCATTTCCACGTGAATCTTCCCGTGCTTTGAATTAATCAGATTGTACTTCTCGTTTATCCTCCCGTTGTTTACCACATCCCCGAGATTGATTTCCACATGGCCCAATGATTCCTATGTCGCATAAATCGATAGTTTCAGAGTTCAAGAAATTATTGGCATAGTTTTTGAAGAATTTGGAACAATACCTTGTGTAGAAAACTAAAGACAGTCCGTTTGCTCATAACTTCGATATGAATCTTTTCTTTAATTGGAGGCTCCTCTAGCATAAACGGGAATTCTTCATTCCACGAAGGGTCACGAGTTTTCTTGATCATCTATAGAACCCAAATGAGTAGAGGAGAATCAAAGATTGTTGGGAGAGGAGTCCCACATCGGCTAATTATAGGGATGACCATGGATCTATAAGTAAGGAATACATCTCCGTTGGTATGAGGTTTTGTCGAGAAACCAAAAGCAAAGCCATGAGAGCTTATGCTCGAAATAAATAATATTATACCCATTGTGGAGGCTCGTAATTCCTAACAAAGATAAGTAATCCCACAAAGGAGCTGAAGGACATTATTTGAAAAATATAACGAAATCGAAATTTTACCTTCGTTTTCCTCTTCTCGCCTCTCAAGTGTATAACAGCATAAGGATTGTTGTGCTTCTCCCCTTCGACATTCCGAGCTCCCTGGACCTTCACAGATAATACACCTGCTCTGTCCGATGTCTGGTTCTCCGACTCGACATTGCTTCTGCTTTCACTCTGAATGTCGACATTGCTTCTGCTTTCACTCTGAACATCACTGTTTGAGTTTTCAAGGAATCTCATGCTTTCTTCTCTTAAAGGAGTATACATGAGCTCCACTTCAAGTTTTCCTCTAGGCTTCTTGTTTTGGGGATCGTTGATATCTGTGTTCTTTTGCAAGTCGAGCACAAGTTCCTTGGTGTTGTAGGGCGTGAGCAGATTTAGTGGAACTAGCTGCATTCCTAATCTATCATGTCCACCAACCTGTCACGATAAGTGGAAAACATGAACTCGGAGACATTGTTTGAGAAGACTGGAACAATATGGATAACAATCTTATATGGTTCCATGCTGGAGGGGGAAATTATAAGGCAAGGATGTTGTTGCTATTCTATTCTAGAAAAGGGATAGGAAGTACCTTGTCCCAGTCATAAACTTTTAGCTGAAGAACTTGAGACTTGGGATCATGCACAAGAAGCTTGAACTTCTCATTCCACACAGGATTCAAGTTCCTCATTTTGACACTCGTTTTCTTTGCTGGCCCCCCACCAATCAGTCTAAGTTTGACATATGGATCGGATGTTCCTAAAATATCCTTCCTCAAGAGTTTTGTTGCTCGTACGACCTTCACATGTAAAATCCCTGCAGGCTTTCTTGTAGCCGATCTATACAAAAAGAGACAGTCAACTTTCTACACAAATTCTGAGGAGACAATCACCTTTCATATATCATCTTACGTGGAAGAATCGAGGATAGGAATTTCAAGAACTCGAGGCCATAGGTAGAGACTTGCAACTTGTTTCTTTATTGTCTCCTACACAAAAACAAAGAATTGCCCCATTCAGAATTAAACTAAGAATTAAAGTTCAGTTTCTGCAAATCACATTAGAATCAAAAGAATTACCGGTGAAGCACCTGAATAAATCGATAGAGGCCAGGTACAGACATGATGTCAGCTCCCATTATCTTCAATCCAAAGTCTATTTGTGGCTGCAAATAGCCAGCAAAAAGTAAAGGAATAATTATTTGCCCAATGAAACTGCATAAACCATAGTGTTGAGGATTGTTGGGAGGGAGTCCCACATTGGCCAATTTGGGGAATGATCATAGGGTTTATAAGTAAGGAATACATCTCCATTGTTATGAGACCTTTGGGGAAGTCAAAGCAAAACCATGAGAGTTTATGCTCAAAGTGGACTATCATACCATTGTGGAGATTAGTGATTCCTAACATGTTATCAGAATCATACCCTTAACTTAGTTATGTCAGTCAAAAGTGACTCTAGTGTCGAACAAAGGGTGTGCTTTGTTTGAGAACTCCAGAGAAGGAATAGAGCCTCGATTAAGGGGAGGCTGTTCGAGGGCTCCATAGGCCTCAGGGGAGGCTCTATAGTGTACTTTGTTCGAGGGAAGGATTGTTAAGGATTATTGGGAGGGAGTCCCATATTGGTCAATTTAGGGAATGATCATGGGTTTATAAGAGTAAGGAATACATCTCCATTGATATAATGCCTTTTGGGGAAGCCAAAGCAAAGCCACAAGAACTTATACTCAAAGTGGACAATATCATACCATTGTGGGTGTTTGTGATTCCTAACACATAGTAGATACAGTTTAAGTCACATTTGCACTTACCTTTTCCAGTAAGGATGCTACAATATTGGCAAAGCAAGGAAAAGTAGGCACAAGAGGCTTAAGAGTCAACCGTGGCATTGCAAATATCTGTAGATCTACAAACTGTAAGAAGCATAGTGAATATAAGAAAAAAAATACTCTCTTCTTATAAGATATTTACTCAGACATTCAACTGCTAAACATTGACATTAGTCTGACGTGACCTGAATTTTGATCCGGAGAGACAAGATATTCACCACCACTACTATATTAGGATTGCCAGCCCATTTGATAGCTGGTTCCATCACTAGTTCATTCTCATTTGTTTCATACACTTTTAGACCTGAAAAGTAGCAAACAAAAATCAACCACAAAATCTCATGGAAAATTAATTTTGATCCAAAAAACGCATTGAAAACTTCTTTTTTAAATAATTTAGGATGTTGGGGGCAAGAGGAGATCGTAAAATGACTCATCTACAGTTTCTCTTCAAACCAGTTTGAAGCTTTGTAGATGTTAATATACAATTGACATTGGCCTCATATGGGGATACTAACCATGAAATTTTGGAGAAAGAGTTCCAAGGCTTAGCTGCTCAAACTCAATATCCTCAATCTGGAACTTCCCTATATATTCTGAAAATATAGGTTTGGCAATCGCTCTTATACTACCACAAATTGCCTGTAAACTAAATAATTTTACATCCCAGCTGATCCAAAATGAAAAGAGAAATGCAAAAAGTAATGTCACCTTATCAAGGTATGGCCAAATGTCCGATAAAAACTTGTTTAACCAGTCCATCTGTACCAAATTTTGTAATATTCATCAGAAAAATCCGGAGTTCAGAACAGCCGATGAACCAGGAATTCGATTAAAATTGAAAGAAATCAACAAATATTACGAACTCGATCATAATCAGGGTATTTCACCCACAATGGAATTTCAGGCATTAGATTTTGCAAAGAAGTTGTGTCCAACTCACAGAGAGGCCTCGTAACTGGTTCCTGCAGTTAACAGTACTTAGACGTCGAAACGCAGTCATTTATCTAGGAAAGAACGCAGAGATTCGATTGAATAGTCATTAAAATGAATATTAAAACACAGAATGTATTAAACTAATGAATTCAATTCGTTCGAGGGAGACAACAAATTTAAAATTCCTCACATATTATCAGACTACAGGAACCATTTCTCGATACTGAGACTAAATGATTTCGAAAATAAAAAACAGCACAAACATACCGATTTCACCAATGCAACAGATGCAAAAACTTCAAACTCAAACTGAAATTACCTTAACATCTTTAGGCTCCGAGTAGACGAAAAGTAAGAATCCGACCAAGAGTCCGAGAGGAAGTCCGATTCCGAATCCGAGAATTCCGAATACGGTGCTGAAGAATCCCATTCCGATGAAAACTTCCAAGCTGAATCGGAGAAAACAGAGACATGCAGATGAGAAAAACAAACTTCGGATTCAAATGAGAAACAACAACAACAACAAAAGAAGAACGATGAAGTTGAAACCTGAGCGATTAGGTGGGAAGAAGAACAGTGGAAACCAAAAGCATCCGTTGAAAATGAAAGGCTGCAAACTCGGAATGGAGAAGAATCAAAAGTTGGGGAATCAATTCCAAAAGTTCGTCTTCTACATGTGAAGATTGAAATTGCTGCTCTCTGCAAATATGGCCTCTTCGTTTACAGTTACCAACTTTGGCACGCAAATAAAACATGAACAATTCCCGGTAAACTTTTTCAATGGGTTTAAATTTTATTTATTTATTTTTTTAAATTAATTAAAATTATTGTCTATTTAAACATTTTTACTTAATTTTCTTATTAGCTATAAATTATTTTTATATTTATTACCGATATATGATTCTAAAATACTCTGACACTCGAGTAAAAGAAAGGTAGGTAGGCCCACTGTTAGTAACATTGTCCGCTTTGACCCGTTACGTATCGTCATTAACTTCACGATTTTTAAAATGTGTCTGTTAGAGAGAGATTTTCACACGGAATGCTTAGTTCATTCTCCAACTGGGATCTCACATTATGCTAAAAAGACCCAATTTGAAACGACAAGTAGGAACGTGTTAGAGTCGTGAGGTGTCAAATTCGAATTCTGAATCGTGGGCTCGAGGTGTCATAATAACGAATGAGTATGAATGATGAATTTAATCTATCGGTGATTTGGAATAGAAATTTATTAGAATATCATACAAAAATTCAACGTGCCATCGACCCCAGCTACGTAATAGCAGCTAAATTAAATTGGAAAGAAATTTATTAGAATATCAGACAAAAATTCAACGTGTCACCGACCTCAAAGCTACACGATAGCATTTAAATTAAGTTGGAAAGAATGATAATTTGGGATAGGGTGGCGTATTTTTTGTTGGTAGGTTTAGGTAACTTAGTGGGGAAGAAATTTCCTTATGTTTTAAGTTGAGAGAAGATGGTGACGTGTACCTATTGTATGGAAATTATGGCAATGGGGCTACCGGCTACCGGCTGCTCTGTTATTACCGTCGTCAAATCTTTGACCAGGCGTCTTTGTGCTGACGTGTGTGAAGTTTTTGTATAGCCATAAATTTTTTAAAATTTCACTTAAAACTTTTTAAAAATTAGAAAAGTACTAAAAAAAATTATTGGAAAAATAATTTTAATAAAAATTATTAATACTTTATTTTAAAAATAATCTTTAAATTTTTAAAAATACGATTAAAAAATACTCCCTATTTTTACAAATTTTAATTAATACCCTTCTTTTTAAAAAAAATCTTAAAAAATGTCTCCAAATTTTTAAAAAAATTTAAAAAATATCGATACTATTTAAAAAATTTAGAGATAATTTACGAAGAATTGATAAACAATTTTAATTTTTATCTATATAATAAATATTTATAAAAATTTATTTTATATCGGTTACAAGTGTTAATGTTTTTTTAAAACATAATAATGAAGAATATTAATGAAACTTTTAACGTAAAAATATTTTTGAAATAAAGTAACACAATTTTTATTTAAATTAAATAAAGATATTTTATAGATTTTTTTTTAATTTAGAAGTATAATTAATTTAGCGAAATTCTATATTTAATTTTGGAAAAGGGCACCAACCACAATTAAATTTCAACTTTGAAATTAATTCATTTTAGAATATTAAATAATTAAAAATATATAAATTTTATTTTAAATATTTGGATACCTTAAATACATTTTCTCGTTAATTTTAAAATTTAAATTTTATCAAATTAAATTTAATGCGCGAGGAAAATATTAATTAATTATAATTGTCAGTCAATTTTAAAAAAAAAATAAATAAAGTGAGCAAATTTAATTAAAAGATTCATAGGTCAAATTAATATTAATTAATCCCGAAATAAATGATGGCTTTACTTCAATTAATTTAATGTTTGATTTATTTAATTTTATTCTTGCATATAAATATCCTATATTTTTTTACAATATTACGTTGATAGTTATTGTCCAGTTTAGTCTGTTACGTATCGTTGTCAGTTTCACAGTTTTAAAACACGTGGGAGAGGTCTTCACACTTTTATGAAGAAAGTTTCGTTCTTCTCTCGAACCGACGTGGAATCTTATAATATACGATGTTTCTTTACGAGTCCTTATCAACCATTGAAAAATAATAAAAGAAAGCCGGGTTTGAAAAGGGAAAGCCCATATGTACAAAAAGCTATTGAAGGAGACCCTCTCTCGTACCCAAATCTCACGTCTTTAGATTGAGTTAGGTTTGTGACCCGAACAATCTCAATAGAGTTCGCGACCTAACTTAAAGATAGAGGGTTGGGTTCGGTTGTCGGGTTATTTTTTTATTTAATAACTAAAATCTTATAAATTTCAAATATTAAATATTTATAAGCAAACGTCAAATATTCTTAAATTTTTTTAACAATTTTAAAAGTAGGGTAGAGTTCGGTTCAATTAGGTTGGAATCCTCTTTTTATGTTGGTCGAGTTGACCTGACCAAAAAATTTCAACTCGCTCATCCACTTAAAATTTTAAAATATTCCATCTAACCTTTATAGTTTGGGTTTGGTAGTGGGAGTTAATCTAGTTAAGGCGAAAACGTACACAATAAAAATATTTTTTTAAATAATTTTTGAAGTTCAAAATGCACAGTTAGTCTCAATTAAGTCAATAGAAACAAAAATGATGAACGCATCCACGACCACATTCTATCCTCTTACCAAACCTTACTTTTCTTTATAAACGTGTAGAAACATACGCATTTTAAGATTGTGAAGCTGATGACGATACGTAACGGGCTAGACACCGAACAGGTGCCTCGCTGACCCCCCAAAGGACATGGATTATGAGAATTAGGGGTGTACATTCAACCCGACAACCCGGACCAACCCAACCCAAACTATAAAGGTTGGGTTGGGTTGGGTTCATTTATCGGAACCCAAACTGAATTGGTTCGGTTTCGGGTTCGTGGACAAAACCTTTAGGTTGACCCTTGCCAAATAAAAATATATCAAATATATTAATGACTTTCTTGTATTAATGGGTTTGCTAGGGTAGTACTCTCAATCTAAGAATACTAACGCCTGAGTTCAATGCGTTTTTTTTTTTTTTTTTTTTTTTTTTTTTTTTTTTTTTTTTTTTTTTTTTTTTTTTTTTTTTTTTTTTTTTTTTTTTTTTTTTTTTTTTTTTTTTTTTTTTTTTTTTTTTTTTTTTTTTTGTATTTGTTGTGTTTGTTTATGAACTTTTAATATATTTCATCAAATATTGTATCCGAATAATTATTATTGATTTGTGTTTGTTTGTGAACCTTTATTTCATCTATCCGAATAATTATAAATTGTGGATAAATAAAACTTAAAAAAAAATTGAGACCCAACTCAACCCAACCCGAAAATAGAGAATTGGGTTGGGTTGTGAAAAGTTTCAAATTGGGTTGGGTTAAAAAAATCCCTCAACCCAACCCAACCCGGACCATGTACACCCGTAGTGAGAATCCATCAATTGGGGAGGATAACAAATCATTCCTTATAGGGGGACGAAGCATCTACCTAATAGACGCGTTTTAAGACTATGAAGCTGATAACAATACGTAAAAAGTCAAAGAGGATAATATCTGCTAGCAAAAAATTAAATGAGAAAAAAAAAAAAAAAAAGACAAATTTTAAAGAACATTAATTATCTTATATTAAAAATTAATAATAATAATAACTCATCCTATACAAACAATCAGGTGATGCTTGTTAGTAGGCGACACATTATTATTATTTATTATTATTATTATTATTTCTAATAATAATATCATTTAATTATTTGAGGCTTGAATGTTCAAAAACGATGAATGAGCTGTTATCCTACTCACATTTTTTTTCTTTTCACACACACATAGAGAGATTTCCAAAAATCCCAATAAAATTTAAGCAATTGACTTGAGTGGGTTTGGTGAGAAATTTTCTAACGTTTTTGGTAGGTGAAGAAATTATTTATTTTAAATAATATTTCATTCCACTAAAAAAAACCTAATTTTATTTTCGATTTTAAATAATGTTTTTGTTCTGGGTTTTCCCTTCTGGTTTCAAAACGCGTCTATTGTGGAGAGGATCTAGCCCTACTTCGAGCAGTGTCTCACACTGTCCGATGACTGACTATGATACCATTTGTAACAACTCAAGTCTATCGCTAGAAAATATTGTCGTCTATTATGAAGAGGGTCTAGCCCTATTTCGAGTAGTGTCTCGCAGTGTCCGATGACTGACTATGATACTATTTGTAACAACTCAAGCCTACAGCTCGTAGATATTGTTTTTTTAGCTTTCCCTTGTTTTAAAATGTATCTGCTAGCCGAAGATTCTACCCCTCATAACATTAAATTTTTTTTGGAAATAATCTGTTAGAAAGAGATTTTAAAACAATAGCGTTAATTCTAATTTTAAAATTTTAAAAGTACTTTTTCAACTTTAAAGTTAAAAATATTTTAAAAATAAAATAGTAATTTTTTCCGAAAATTTAATACTTTTATTAATTTAACCTTTTTTTAAAAAAAAAAATTCCAACCATATAACAGGAAATAAATTAATTATACAACTAACTCATAAAATGACTATTAATCAAAATAATCAACTTAACCAAAATAAAAATTTGTTACTTTTTATAATGAGCATTAATGAAGTTCATTGAAACGGTAAACTCTTCACTTAGTCACACAAATTAATATTTTTATTTTTAAGAAAAAATTATCTTTTTGCAAAACGGAGACATGTTTTTAGACTCGGTTAAGTTGTTTCAATTATCTACGACAACGTCGAAGCAAAATTGAGAGTAAAGGACTAGTAGAGCTTCGTATCTTAAACATAGATTGAGAATGAAAGAACAGTTTCAAATTTGAAACGAAAATAATAATAATAATAATAAATAAAAATTTCATTTTATTTGACGAAGAAACTGAATTTATTGTCAATAGTTTTCAATTTTACTAGGAGGATGACTAAAATTAATTAATACATATGTTCAATTAAAAAAAATAATAAGTCAGGTAATTTTATTCTCCAACCATTTTTTTATTAAAAAAAAAAGAGTAACATTAATCACCTTAGCTTTTTTAAAAAAAAAATTAAAATATTTTATAATTAAGAGAAAAATAATTAAAAATAGACGGTTTTTATCTATATATATTAATGATTTATTTTATTTTATTTTATTTATATGAATTAAGGATATTATGACTCACAATTATTATTAAAACGTTTTGTTTGTTTTAAACTAAAATTTTTAAAAATTTAAAGTTATTTTATTTTTATTAATATGGCGTCAAAATTATTAAAATGGGTTAAAATATTTATTTTGAAATTATAAAAAAATAAAATAAAATACAAGTTGACAAAAATAAATAAATAAAATTGACCTTAATTATATTTAGCAAAGCAAGGTCGGCATGTCAGATATGGCTACTTCACCCACCTTCTTTTTCCCCTCCCACTAAGCGCGCTTATACACCAAACACCATATCGCCACGTGTCGCAATCTCCTCCCCCACACTGATCGGACGGCCGCAATCAGTTCTCAACTAACCCTTCGGCTAACCCCACCCGACCATCAATTACTCGCTCTATAAAACGCCGCAGAATTCTGGTAACACAATCAAATCCCTCCGATCAAAATTCCTCTCCCATTTCTCTAATCTCCACCGCTTTCCATGGCGCTCAATCACCAAAACGGCACCGCCGCCGTCACATTGAACCTTTGTAACACCAACGGCGACTCTTATTCCGACCCTTTAAAATGGGGTGCGGCGGCGGAGGCGATGAAAGGAAGCCATTTGGATTTAGTGACAAAGATGGTGGAGGAGTATCGAAACCCGGTGGTCCGGCTTGGTGGTGAGAGCTTGACTATTGCTCAAGTTGCCGCCATTGCCAACGCCGCCGGCGGGAATGTCACGGTGGCGCTGGCGGAGGAGAGCCGAGCCAGGGTCAAGGCCAGCAGCGATTGGGTGATGGAGAGTATGAATAAAGGAACCGATAGCTACGGCGTCACCACCGGTTTCGGTGCAACCTCCCATCGGAGAACTCGACAGGGCGGAGCTCTTCAACGAGAACTTATTAGGTCGGTAATTAATTTTAATATAAATTATAAAATATATTAAAAATGATTAAATTTAGAATTTTATTTAATTTTATCTATTTATTTTTATTAGGTAAGTAGTTATTATTAGGCATCGCAAGCTTTTTGTATAATTTATGAAATATAATGTTTAAAAAAAATCAATTATTTATATAATTTATGTTTTCTTTTATTTTTAAATAAAATAAAAAGGAGATTGTGGTTGGTAAAAACATAAAAAGATTGAAATGATTGCCGAATTTTGTAAATAATAAAAAATAATTTTAAAAAATATATAATTTTTAATAGATTAATGAACTTTGTGGTAGGTAAAGGCCAACTTGGAAATAAAAAATAATAAATTTTGAAGTCTTTAATTATACTTAAAATAATAATAATAAATAAATAAATAAAAAGAATATCGTGGATCATTAAAATCTCAATAATTTAATTTAAATTTATGATTTTGTGTAGATACAAAGCATTAGATTTTTTTGTTATGTTTTATTTTTATAAGGTAAGTAATTATTATTAGATATCTCAAGATTTTTTTTTTGTTAATTGTATTTTGCAATAATTTATATAATATTTTTTAAATTGGAATGATTTGAAAATTTTTAAATAAATAAATAAATAAATAAGAGATTAGGGTTGTGGATGATTATTGGAAGTAAGTCCCACATTGGCTAATTTAGGGAATGATCATGTGTTTATAAGTGAGGAATACTATCTCCATTGGTACGAGATCTCTTGTGAAGTCCTAAACAAGACCATGAGAGCTTGTATTCAAAGTGGATAATATCATACCATTGTGGAGAGTCTATATTAATGAACTTTGTGGTAGGTAAAGGCAGACTTCAAAAAAATAAATAAATAAAAAGAGAAAATCTATATATATATATAATTATTAATTTGTTAAGGGAATGAAAATCGTGGATCATTAAAATTTCAATAATTTAATTTAAATTTATGATTTTGTGTAGATATAAAGCATTCGATTATTTGTATAATTGACATTTTATTTTTTATTTTTGATTGAAAATGACTCTAATTATTTGACCAATTAAATTCTGACTTTATTTTTTAAAAATAAAATCGTTGATTTATTCAATCTTCATTCAATTTGTTGAGTTGCATATATCTAATTAATTTATTTTGAATTTCATTTCATTAATTTATTTGATAATCATTTAATTTTAATTGTTTGACCTTTTTTTTGTTTCCTTTTACAGGTTTTTGAACGCCGGAATCTTTGGCACCGGCGCAGAATCTTCTCATAAACTGCCACCGGCGGCGACAAGAGCCGCCATGTTAGTAAGAATCAACACTCTATTACAGGGCTATTCCGGCATTAGATTCGAGGTTTTGGAAGCCATAGCCAAGTTTCTAAACCACAACATTACTCCATGTTTACCACTAAGAGGAACCATAACAGCCTCAGGCGATCTTGTTCCTCTGTCTTACATAGCTGCCCTCTTAATCGGACGACCAAATTCCAAAGCTGTCGGACCTTCCGGCGAGCTCATTAACCCATCCAAAGCCTTCGAGCTAGCCGGAATCCATGGTGGGTTCTTCGAATTACAGCCTAAAGAAGGCCTCGCGCTTGTCAATGGCACCGCCGTCGGGTCTGGCTTGGCGTCCATGGTGCTTTTCGAAGCCAACATTTTGGCTGTTTTGTCTGTCGTCTTGTCGGCTGTCTTCGCTGAAGTTATGCAAGGAAAGCCCGAATTCACCGACCATTTAACACATAAATTGAAACATCATCCAGGACAAATCGAAGCGGCGGCGGTAATGGAACATATATTATCCGGCAGCTCTTATGTAAAATCAGCTCAAAAACAGCACGAAATCGACCCATTACAGAAGCCAAAACAAGACAGATATGCATTAAGAACATCCCCACAATGGCTCGGGCCACAAATTGAGGTCATCCGAGCTGCAACGAAGATGATCGAGAGAGAAATAAACTCAGTAAACGACAACCCATTAATCGATGTGTCAAGAAACAGAGCATTACATGGAGGGAATTTCCAAGGGACACCCATTGGAGTATCAATGGACAACACAAGATTAGCCATAGCTTCAATTGGCAAGCTCATGTTTGCTCAATTCTCAGAGCTGGTAAACGATTTCTACAACAATGGGTTACCTTCAAATCTCTCAGCAAGTCGTAATCCCAGCTTGGATTATGGGTTCAAAGGAGCTGAAATCGCCATGGCATCGTATTGCTCTGAGCTTCAATTCTTAGCTAACCCTGTCACCAACCATGTCCAAAGCGCCGAGCAACACAACCAAGATGTAAACTCATTGGGATTGATATCATCCAGAAAAACAGAGGAGGCCGTGGAGATATTGAAGCTGATGTCCACTACTTTCTTGGTAGCCCTTTGCCAAGCTATTGATTTGAGACACTTGGAGGAGAATTTGAAGAACACAGTGAAGAACACAATCAGTCAAGTAGTGAAGAAAGTTCTTATCAATAAGTATAATGGCGAGCTTCATCCGATTCGATTCAGTGAAAAACATCTGCTTCAAGTGGTTGATCGAGAACAGATATTCAGTTATATTGATGATCCTTGCAGTGGTACATACCCATTAATGGAGAAGCTAAGACAAGTTCTTGTGGATCAAGCTTTGAGGAATGGGGAGAAAGAACAAGCTATGAACACTTCGATTTTTCATAAGATTGGAGAATTTGAGGAAGAACTAAGAACACTACTGCCAAAAGAGGTAGAACATACAAGAATTCAATTTGAGAACGAAAACTCGACGATTCCGAATCAAATCAAGGAATGTAGATCATACCCATTGTATAAGTTTGTGAGAGAAGGATTGGGGACGAGTTTATTAACAGGGGAAGAAATCAAATCTCCTGGAGAAGAATTTGATAAGGTGTTCTTAGCTATTTCAGGTGGGAAGTTGATTGATCCGATGTTGGAGTGTTTGAAAGGGTGGAATGGTGTTCCTCTACCGATCAACTAGCTGGTTTGATTTATGATTCTCTTGTTGTTTTCATTTGTGTTTTTGTTTGTGTTTGTGTAATAGGAACCACAAAATTGGGTTACGTTCGAGAGCAAAGTAGCTCGATTGATAGTTGTGTTGATATGTAATGTAAGAAGGAAATAATGACGAGTTTAAACGAATTGAATTGAACTCTTGGTTTACTCTTCAATCTAGCTCGATTATGTCGTTTTCATTTTAGAAGCTTACTTGTTTGAATAGGAGCTTGATCGAGTACAGACATAAATCACTTTGGTTCTTTCTTTAAATCTAGGGATTTTGGAATGTCAAGGTGGATGTGTAGGACAATTTGTTTTCGAAGCCATGTCTTGGCATGACGATTACCTTTGTTGAGCCCATCAATGATAACGAGTAGTCTGACCTACTAAGCTCGGTCTTGACCAGGTCAAGTGTCTACTTGCCACTACCCAAATCTTTGCTCCTGAATTTATAAAAAATAAATAGGAGTTTAGGTCGGGAGAAAAAGACATCGGCCCGATTGTGGTTGATTCGCTAAGACAAGTCTACGAATGATGTCTAAAAAGGAATGATGAAAGGTACCACAAATCATGTGCAATAAGAGAATGAAGAAATATTGAAATGGTTATACCGAGCCTAAACCTACAATCCTAGGTAATATCGGAGGAAAATTTAAATTTGAAACTAAATAAATTACACGTTAGGAGCACGAAAGCACTATTTATGTGTTACTCGATCAAAAGCCATAGAAACGTCACCTCCACCTAGCCGGTTGTGATAGAAGCAATTGGGAGTGAGTGATTTTCGAGCCATACCCTAGTCGTAAAGCATGTAGAGAAACATTCTCTAACGAGTGAGGGATTAGAGAGATTTCTCGTTAGCTATACGAGATAGAGTTTATATTTTCTCGTTAGCTATACGAGATTAGAGTTTATATTCTCGTCCCTAGCCTGGCCCCGACCTGCCCTACTATATATATATAATCAAAATTAAGACACAAATAAATGGATAAATAATTATTTATATTATTTTAATTGATAGAAATATGGATAAAAGGTTTACTGAACGAGTGACTCAGCAAGTATCTAGAAATTTCCTGATCATTATTATGGATGGAAAGACATATTTACCCTTCTCAAAGTGCTTAAAATCAAATACGCGGAGATGCAATTTCCTCATCGCTAAGTAAAAACTGCTTCTTCGATTTTTCTGCAACTCCACTCCGTCCGATCGGTTTTCAGTCGCTTCACCGATAATGGCCGCCGCTGCTCCTCCGCCGGCTCCGACCCCAACGCCAACGCCGCCCAACACAGTTCCGGCGGGTTCTACTCCAATCGGTCACCCTCTGTTCTCACGAGTCCGTCTTGCAACCCCTTCCGACGTCCCTCACATTCACAAACTCATCCACCAAATGGCCGTCTTCGAACGCTTAACCCATCTCTTCTCCGCCACCGAATCTGCTCTCTCCGCCAATCTCTTCTCCGATCCGCCGTTCCGATCGTTCACCATTTTCATCCTCGAAGTTTCCCCTAAACCCTTCCCCGAAAACTCCCCTCATAACGCTAACCCTAACTACACCCCCGTCGTTCACATCATCAATTCCGATCTCCCTGTGGAAGATCCAGAACGGGAGATTTTCAAATCGGAAGATGAAAACATCGCGGTTGCTGGATTTGTTCTATTTTTCCCCAATTTCTCATCCTTCTTGGCGAAGCCAGGTTTCTATATAGAAGATATCTTCGTGAGAGAGTGCTACCGGAGGAAGGGTTTGGGGAAAATATTGCTGTCGGCGGTGGCGAAACAGGCGGTGAAAATGGATTACGGGAGAGTGGAGTGGGTGGTGCTTGATTGGAATACAAACGCAATCCAATTTTACGAGGAAATGGGTGCGCAAATCTTGCCGGAGTGGAGAATCTGTCGACTCACCGGCGATGCGCTTCAGGTTTATGGAAATACTAACTGAAACTAATGGAGTTTTCACTATTTCTTTACGCGTTTTGTAGCTTTTTCATTTCACTTGAAGAATCTGGAGAGAATTGCTTATGCAATTCCCATTAGGGTGTCGTCCTATCAGTGTATGGTTTTTAAGTTAATGTTAATCTCTGAAGTTTTTGATCATGATCTGCAGTGTTCATCTTCATTTTCTGCCATTTTCATGAACATTATTCTGCTGAATTCTGAATCTGATGTGGGTTTGTTTTAGAATCTCTAATTTGACTTAGAAATGAAGAATGATAAAGGTTCTGAACTGTGTGCTTTTTGACTGAATTGTGAACCCATTATGGATAATTGCTCGACACTGTGACTCTGATTCTTAAACATGTTAGGACCCATTTGCTTCTTCTTCCTCTTTCCAAATGGTTTAAAGATTCTCTTGGTTAGCTCGTAAGGATTTGTACTCATGATTGAGGCTGAATTGAATTATTGCCGGTGTTACCAACTCCAATGGAATAAATTGTTAAAAATTTATAGTTTAGTGGTTCCCCTAAACCAACATGGGGACGGGATTATGTATTGCGTTGACCGGATAAATGGGCCCATGAATGGGATTCGGGGACGTGATTATGTATTACATTGATCGATTCGGGGACGTGATTATGTATTACATTGATCGATTCGGGGACGTGATTATGTATTACATTGATCGATTCGGGGACGTGATTATGTATTACATTGATCGATTCGGGGACGTGATTATGTATTACATTGATCGATTCGGGGACGTGATTATGTATTACATTGATCGATTCGGGGACGTGATTATGTATTACATTGATCGATTCGGGGACGTGATTATGTATTACATTGATCGATTCGGGGACGTGATTATGTATTACATTGATCGATTCGGGGACGAGATTATGTGAATCGGATAAATGAGACAAGGGACGATATTATATCACATCTTTTTATAAAGTATAAATCTTGACCTTATGTTAAAAGGATAGAAGTGTTGTTTTATTTTTCAATGATTAATTTATATTTATCTTAGTGATATTAAATCATTAGTGGGTAAGCTAAATAATAAGGCCTACTTTTGAATTTGTGTTGAAAGAGAATGTGGAAATAATTTTTAACCAAACATATTCCACAAGCAAAACAGTATTTCAGTTTATTTTTTATTTCATTTTTAAACTTCTTTATAATTCTAAATATTATAATTTAATTTTAAATAAATCTCAATAAAAACTAATTCAAATATTAAATACTAAACAAAATTAAATGAATATCAAGCTTATAAAAAATAAATAAACAATAAATAAATGTTTTTTCGTCTAATAATGATTATAATAAGACTTTTTCACCCGAGTCCAAATGGTCAACGTCAAAGTTGGATTAGTGGGAGAAGTTTGGTTTATAACATTAATCTTGTATTTTTCTATATAAACACACGTATATATATTTCAATCATTATATCATATAATATACATCATCATAACTTATATATAATATACATCATCATCATGTATCCCTCGTTGCGTATAAACTTCTACAAAATATCTTCTATAATTATTTTTACCCTTTTAATTTTTTTTAAAAATATACTTTTTTTGTCAATTGCTTAATATTTAAATTCAATACCGGTCTCACATTTATTTTTTCATAAAAAAAATATAATGTTTAATTATTTCTTTCTTTATTTTTTTTTCATATCAATTAATCTCACCAAACAACTATTTTGACTTTATTATTTTTAATTGATAAAAGAATACTAAATATTTATTTATTTTTTTTTAGTCTAAGAAATAAATAAATTATGTTTAATTTTAATTAATCTTTGAAATATTATGAATATTGAATTTTAATTCTAATATCCATGAAATTATACAATTTTAAACTACGATTTAAATTAGATAATAATTTTAAAATGCACGAAAATAGAGTTTTTTTTTTCAACATAAAAATAAATGTATGAAAATGCCTTTTCTTCTTAATTTCTTTTTAATTATAAATTAATCCCTGGAGGAACCAAAGGCTAACACACCAGCGTGGAATTGCCGGCGTAGAAAATTATCGGACGATTTTATTTTAATTTTTTATTTATTTTCAAGAACCGTGTCTAAACTCTGCTTCTTCGTCGTCGTTTGGGGTTGTCTTCTCCGATTGACAGCGACATGACTGAAAGTATTCAATTTCTGTTGCAGACAAAACCCTAGATTACTCCACCACCTGGATTTCCCCATTCTCAGACGCTCAATCTCGACGGTGACGGCGACGGCGAAGACGACGCCGTTTCTGTCCTTATGTTTTCTGATCTTCGATTTCGTATTTCGTCACTCCGATGTGCAAATCTAAGAAAAGCACGGACGTGATCGAGCCCAAGAGCCCTAGATCTTCTCGCCATCAACGAACATCGAAATCCTTCGCTACTGCGTCGTCTTCGCATCCGGATCCGTCAAGTTCTGTGGATTTTGCAAGTTACAATGTCACCACTACGGATACGAAATCGAGTACTAAGAATTCGTCGAAATCTTCCGCTTCTAGTCGCGCTTCTCTTGCTAGTTTCAAGGAATCTCTTCCCGATAATCCTCTGATTTACGAGTTTTCTGAGATTCGTTCTGCAACGAACGGTTTCATCTCCAAACCGTTCTCTTCGTCTTCGTCCGCCACTTCGTGGCGGTGCTTAATTAGGGGAAAAGACGTTATCGTCTTCCAGCGGAAATTGCTCCGCCCGATTGAGTTGCCGGAGTTGAAGCATCAGTTGTCTGTTATCTGCCGGAGCCACCATAACAATCTGGTGAAGCTACTCGGCGCGTCGATTTCGGGGAATTATATTTATTTGGTGTACGAATTTATCGCTGGAGCAAGTCTCGCAGAATGTCTTCGCAATCCGAGGAACCCTAATTTTACCGTCCTTTCGACCTGGATTTCTCGGATGCAGATTGCCGCCGATTTGGTGCACGGACTCGATTACATCCACCATTGCTCTGGATTGGACATGAAATTCATCCACAATCACATCAAGAGCTCCAGCATTGTAATAACCGATGAAACCCTAACTCCGAAAATTTGCCATTTCGGCGCCGCAGAGCTCTGCGGCGAGTTGGCTATGGCAGAGGAGGAGGAAGAAGGAGACGAATTAGAGATTACGACATACAGGCAACCAAAGCGGTCGAATAGTAAGAAGATGAAATTGGAAGGGACGAGAGGGTATATAGCGCCGGAGATGATGGCGAACGGGACGATGAGCCAGAAAATCGACGTTTACGCGTTCGGAGTAGTGATTCTAGAACTGATCTCCGGCAACGAGGTGTTGAAATACACGTTCGAGGAGGGGAATCACGGCGGATATGTAAGAGTGAGTGTAATTGATACAGCGAGAAAGGCGGTGGAAAGTGGGTTCGGTGGGGTTCGGACATGGGTGGATCGGAGATTGAAGGATTCTTTTCCGATGGAGGTGGCGGAGAAGATGGTGGTTATCGGGTTGGAATGTGTGGAGGAGGACCCGGATAAGCGGCCGGATATCGGTCGGGTTGCCGTGAAGATATCGAAGCTATTTCTGGAATCGAGGCGGTGGGCTGAGAGCATTGGGAAGCCTGTCGACATGTCGGCTTCATTTGCTCCTCGGTGAAAGCATGACAGGGGAATGTGAGACGACAGTCGGCACACACTGTACATCAATTTTTTTTTTCTTCTTGGTAATTCTTCTTAATTAAATTTAATTTCCGCTATTTTTTGGGGTCAGAGTTTAATTTTTAATATAATTTTGTAGAGATTTTAATTTTTTTCTGGGCGACATTATGTGCATAATATTAGTATGATATGAATTCTTTATATATCTGCCCAGAAATAAACGGGTTCCTTCAAAGTTTATTATTATTTTATCTCTTATAAATTATATTTATTTTTTTAGACAAGCTCCCAAATTTTGGCTGTCAGAGTTGTCCAATTGTCTTTTTTGTTATTATATTTTTAAATAATGCTATATTAATAATTAAAATTTTATAAAATTTAAATATTAAATATTTACAAGTCAAGTACATCTAAAATATTCTTAATAGAGTATACGTTGGTGGGGTTGGGTTGCAATCCTATTTTTCGGGTTTGTTGGTTAATTGGGTTAAAATATGTTAATTCTATTGAATTTTCCATTTTCAAATAAATCAACTCAACTAAAAAAATATATAATCCAATCTTTGGGTTGGAATAGTCGGAGTTGATTTGGTTACTGTGTCATATAAACACTTCCAATTTTAAGTGCATAGCGTTAAAAATTTACATCGAATTGCTAGTCATGTTCTCGTCATGTTGGGTCGGTCGGTTCAACGTGGGGTACATCATTTCCATTTTTGCTTGGATTGATGCTGGACTATGATGGCTCACACACTTAAGTATCAGAAAATAATCTCACGTTTATCGCCACGTTTCAAAAATACTAATGAACTTTCAAAATTAACATTAAAAAGTGAGCTAATTTATGAGGTGTCGATAAATAGTTTCGTCCCCATGTTGTCACTGAAATTTATTTTCGAAAAATAAATGTTAAATGTGTTAATACTACCTATAAAATTTGATGGGTATTTTGAAAACATGGTATTAATGAAAAAGATATTTTTAAATTTGAAATAAATATTTTTAAAATTTAAGAGTATTTTTGTTATTAAGTATTTTTGAGAGTATTAAGAGTTTTATTTTATAAAATACAGATATTTTTTTTATTTAGCTTAATAAATTAGAATTTGGTTCGACTATCTATGGTCGGATAAGATAAAAGGCGGTTCAATGTTCCCGGGTTGGACCGACCCGATATGCGGATCCGGATCAAGTAGTTGGAGTCGAGGCTGAAGCTGAAGCTGAAGTTCCAAACTATTCCGAGCAAATTCTCTCATTTGCCAGAGAAGCAGAAGCCATAGCCATGGGGAGCTTGTGTCTTCCTTCTACTTTTTCTCCTCGTATTCGCTGTTTAACTTCAAGAAATTCTATGGCAATGGTAGGTTTGCTCTCTCATCATCCCAAGCCCTTAGCTCCACCCTTCGTCGCCAAAAGTTTCCGTTTCATTTCACTTTCATCTTCAACAAAACCGCCCAGAAAACTTCTCCAAGGTGATTTTGCAGCAATTTCATTCTCTTCATCGTGTTTTTCTTCCCTTGTTTGATGCCACATCCTAATTTGTTTGTTACCTGCTTCGATTTCGATTGGAAATTTCGTAACTACTTGCGCATTAATTCTCAAGACTATTGGGTGACCAAATGTGTTGAACAAATATACATGAACAATCGTTGGTGATTGCCGGATATTATTTCCTCTGTGAAATTATTGAAGTGGGAGGGAGGAGAACGGTGTTGAATGCAGGTTTCTTTTTCTTTCTACGTGTTACTATTGTCGCAATTTCAAAGATGGAAATTAAACAGAGTTTACAAGTAGAACCTCTAAGGATAACATTCTATTTGCGGTCTGAGCTTATTCTCTATCGTATCCACTCATTTTCGGTCAGACAATTAATTTGCCACGACTGATAATGGAGGGCTTTTCCAGTTAAATGATGGAGATGGCATAATGAATCCGTTCTCATGATCTTATTATGGAGCTGAAATTAGCACAGTAATTGGTGGAAAGTCAAGTTTTATGGATCACCATATGGTAATCGTGATTGGTTTTAGCTAATTTTTTAATTTTCTTTCTTCTAATCCCAGCTAGATTGATGTTATTCCCCTCTCTTTCGGTCTCTTTCGGTCGCACTGCTGAAATTTGATTGTAAACATTCTCATGTAGATATCAGTGTTAGGAAAATTTTCTTTTCTGGAGAAATAGGGAATTGTTTATGTAATTCAGCCAAGAAGTTCGATGCGATTTTTGGAAATGAATAACTTAATTGTATTTTTCAAGCAGTGAGGTCAGTGGCTACTCCTGCAGAAGGTATTGCTGGGTTTGAGAGCATGATCTCTGGTACTGAGCGGAAGTATTACCTTCTGGGTGGGAAAGGAGGTGTTGGAAAGACAAGTTCTGCTGCCGCTCTAGCTGTGAAGTTTGCAAACAGTGGCCATCCCACACTTGTTGTTTCTACTGATCCTGCACATTCGTTAAGTGATTCGTTTGCTCAGGTGAGGCACTTATTTTTTTGAGTTGTGCTGCGAACTTCAAGTGGAACTCGAAAACGTGATAGATGAGTGGTTGCTTTTAGGATTTGACTGGTGGTACGCTCGTACCAGTTGAAGGTCCTGACTCTCCGTTATTTGCTCTTGAGGTAACACAGGAGTACTTACTGTATTAATGTCTCTAGTCCTTTTAGGTATCTCTATTACATATGGTCCATGTAGAATTATAGATATGGGAGTAAATATTAGGAGCAATTTACTTTCTTCTTATTATGGTGTTACTCTTACGAACCCAGTGAGTAAAATTTATATCATGGCAACAGATAAACCCCGAAAAGGCTAGGGAGGAATTCCGTAGTACAGCTCAAAAAAATGGTGGATCTGGTGTTAAAGATTTCATGGATGGCATGGGCCTTGGAATGCTTGTAGACCAGGTATGTATGAAAATTGCTTTTAGTATAGAGATGTGTCAAGTGATACGCTGTATACTCACCCCTTAATCACACTATTTATTACATTACATGATAGTGCTCAGATGTTAAAACACTACAACTAAAAAGTTTCACGCTTGCACTTGCTTGCCCAAAATGAAAAACACTTGAAAGTTCTCAACTATTGGTACGAGGATGACTATGCAATGTTTAAGATGCCATATCGGTTAGAGGCTGAACTTCTATATAGGTCTGAAAATAATGGATCTCGGTCACTTCGATTTTCTCTCAATTCTTTTAAAACTCATGTAGGATGGAATATAATAATGCATAACCCTTTGTCGTAGTGTAATTATTTGACTGGTTGCTTAACTTTGAGTGAAAAAGTTAGGAGAGTTGAAACTCGGAGAATTACTGGATACACCACCTCCTGGTTTGGATGAAGCTATAGCAATTGCCAAGGTATATATTAAACCATTGGTTAACCTGTTTTTTGTTTGTGCTTGACGTGTATTTGGGGTTCTTCATGATTTTAATTCTAGTTATTTCCAGGTCATTCAATTTCTTGAGTCTCCTGAGTATAACATGTTCACTCGCATAGTTTTTGACACAGCACCAACGGTAAGCTGTCCAACATGTTCTCAAATTAACGGCTTAGTCCGTTCATTTAACGTTCTGTTCTCTGGGTATCAGGGTCATACTTTACGGCTTCTATCCCTGCCAGACTTCTTAGATGCTTCCATAGGCAAGATATTAAAGGTATGATTAATTAATAACGACAGCTTAGTTCTGGATTAAAATCTTATTTGTAAATTGACTGTTGTTTCTACTTTGAATGCCTACTGGATTTCCTGATTAGATCTCTGAATTCAACGCATCACTCACTAAAGATATTGTTGCTCTCATTGCTGTTTTAGTTTTGTGTTCTTCCTTTTTTCACAACCTCAATGAATGTTTGCTTAATTTAGCATTTTGCTTCAGCTTTGAACTTTGAAGGAGTCGTATTTGATTGATTACCTTTCCCTTGATCTGCATCTTTTGTGGAAACCATACTGCAGTATGAGATCTTGCTCCAAATGTGTATGGAAACAATCTTAATTTTTCATTGAGGCTAATGTTCGTGATGGAATTGGAAGTATTACCATTATCTCAGAATCATGGTAGTTCTTGAATCTTCGGAACATTTTTTGTTGTATATTTTGTGTGATCTTAATTATGAGTCAATAAGCTTGACTTAGCAAAAAAAAGTTATTATCTTGGAGAAATTTTAGAATAATGGTTAGTGTTATTAACTTGAGCAAGTTTAGAAAAATTGTTAATCTTTTGTTTAGGAGAATTGTTAGTAGTTGCTAACTTGTAGAGAAACTTTAAGAAATCTATTAGTGCTTTCGCCCCTGTAAATATTTTTCAGATGTATGCTTTATTACGACAACAAAAAAAATTGAAAAATATAGTGCTTAAGGTTTTTCAGTTGAAAGAAGCTCTTCTCTCAAGTTGTTTTTTCTGCTTTATTTATTTGTTTCGGTGTATTTTGGTTGTGGGCCATATCCAATAATGATATAGTTATTTGAGATTGATTATGAACAAGTGAGCTATCTCAAGTCCAATAGTATGCCTCTCTTGTTCTCCTACTTTCCTTTTCCCTTTAATCTCTCTATTTTTCTCGTTCTCTTTCCTGCTTTGTTCTGCATCAATTGTTTATATAAATTCTGTTGCTGTTTCTATTGCAATTCCTCTTTGACCTAAATTCACCGCAAATCAGATAACTTATGTTTTATGGACAATACATGGAACTTTAACAATCTATAGACACTTTTTTTTTTTTTTTTTTTTTTAATTTTTAAATTTAGGTCTTCTTTTTACCTATTATCTGGACATTTAATTTTCTCTTCCCACTTAATGTTTCAGCTTAGACAAAAAATAGCATCAGCAACCTCAGCCATTAAATCTGTATTTGGACAAGAAGAAAAGCGGCAGGATGCAGTAAGCTAACTATCATGGAGCTAATATTAACCCCATTTTGATTTTCCATTAATTATGTTTGTCCCATTCAGGCTGACAAATTAGAGCGTTTGAGAGAGAGAATGGTAAAAGTTCGCGAGCTTTTTCGTGACAAAGAAAGCACAGAATTTGTCATAGTTACTATCCCCACGGTACTAAACAAGTTTATTATAGTTATATCTCTTGCGTTCCTGGCTAACGATAGGCATGAGCTTATCCACCCTTTTTTTTTCTTTTTTCATGAAACCTATATACTTCAATCAGGACAATTTTATTCCATTGAATTCCACTTGTTCAACAAGACAAGATTCTGAGTGTATCGCTCTGGAAAAATTGGTCTACGTCATTGTTGGTAGTGGTATCCATGTCATGAAATTGAATATATTCATTTATGGGTAGATGACAATTTGTGGAGTAAGTAAATGTCTTATTCCAGAATAAACAGTATGGGAATTGGGTAATGAACAGTCAGCGTATTAGCTTTTAGTTCTACCTGAGCTCATCGTATATGCGAGTCGCTCACTTTTCGTATTTTGTGAAGGTTATGGCTGTGAATGAATCATCAAGGTTGCATGCCTCTCTAAAAAAGGAATCTGTCCCTGTCAAGAGGCTCATTGTCAATCAGATTCTTCCTCCGTCTTCAACAGATTGCAAGTTTTGTGCAATGAAAAGAAAGGTAATGAGAAATGTACAACAATTTGTTTACATTCTTAGGGATCATCATGTAAATCTGTAACATAACAACCTAAGTCCACTACTAGTAGATATTGTCTTTTTTGGACGTTCCCTTTTGGGCTTCCTCTCAAGGTTTTTAAAACATATCTGCTAGGGAGAAGTTTTCACACCCTTAAAAAAATGATTCGTTCTCCTCCCCAACCAATGTGGGACCCTCCAATCCACCCCCCTTCAGGGCCCAACGTTCTTGCTGGCACACCGCCTCATGTCCATCCCCTTTTGGGGCTCAGCCTCCTCACTGATACATCTCTTGGTGTCTCGCTTTGATACCATTTGTAACGGCTTAAGCCCACCGCCAGGAAATATTATTCTCTTTGGGCTTCCCCTCAAGATTTTTAAAACGCATATGCTAGGGAGAGGTTTCCACACCTTTATAAAAAATGCTTCTTTCTCCTCTCCAACTGACGTGGGATCTCACGAAATCTCTCATTTCAAATGCAAGTTGCATCATTCATTTTAAAACATCTTGAAGCTTTGCATATGTTGATCTTTCTTTATTGAGCTAAAATTATTAATTAGTACAGGAACTTAAACGTGTTGTTAAACTGAAAATGTTTCAGGATCAACTGCGTGCTTTGGATCTCATCCGAAATGATCCAGAACTCTCGAGCTTGATGGTGATTGAGGCACCATTAGTTGATGTCGAGATTCGAGGTGTTCCAGCTCTTAAATTTCTTGGCGACATCATTTGGAAATGATTATGTTATCCAAGAAAACACAAAGCAATTTGCAGGTATCTTTTTTATTTCCCTCTTCTACGGATTTTTTTATCCTCGTAAAAACTTTTGGATATACAGAGAAAAACACTTCTTACCCCAAACACACGAGTGTGAGAGAGCGAGAGATACATCTGCCAGCCAACTGAGGAGTGCCGCAGGTTCAGATTGAGTAGCTCTGCAGTTGAAATAGAACAAACACAGGTTTTCAAATCTAGAACTCATGAGATTTAGTTCAAAAAACGAAAAAAAAAAAAAAAAAAACTGAAGGTGCATCACGTGGTTAGCACAGGATGTTGCCTGAGAATGAATGTTATGTATTTTTTGGGATAATGTTTAGAAGTATAATAAGATGAATAATTTTTAAAAAGAATCTGGGACAGAGTCCATTCTCTACTAATCTTTAGGTAGATTTTGCAGGCTTAAGTGCCTGAGACTCGGTTTGATAGACCGTTTTTATGGTTATATTACAAGTTTGGTCTTTCAATTTTTTTGTTTTTGTCTAATAGTTTTTTTTTTAATAGGTTCCTGAATGTAAAAATGTCGAATAAGTCTCTTAACTTTCAATTGTGTGTTTAGTAGGTCGATGATATATTCAACACTTTTCTAAAATTAACGAGTCTCTTAGACATAAAGTGAAAATTTGTGTTCAATCAGACACCAAATTTTCGATTTATGTCTATTAGATTCTTGAATTTTAAAAAAATGTTAGAACATGTCAACGATGTACTAAATTTGAAAGTTTAGAAATTAGTCTGACACTTTTGCAAATTCAGGGACTTGTTTGACATAAAGTTGTACGTTCGGGAACTGAATTAGTAATTTAACCATTTTTAAGTCGTTAATCCGAAATCTCTGAATGTTTTAAGCCCTTGCCACCAAGAACTGAGAATTGCATATTTGTTGTAATGCTGAACACTTGGATTTCACTTTCTTATTGTTGAACCTTAGTGTTGGGCATTTGAATCAGGTTTTTGCTGAAATGGGTGACCATATTCCCAATGAAAGGTGACGTTGATGCCATCAATTAACTTTTTCTATATATTATAAATTATTTTGCATCGGATGAAATCCCACCTCGGCTAATTCAGAGAATGGTCATGGTTTATAATCAAGAAATAATCTCTCCACGAGGCCTTTTGAGGAAGCCCAATATCATACCATTGTGGAGAGTCGTGTTCATCTAACATTTAGGAGTCGATGGTAACTATTTTATTTTCACTTTTTAATTTTATTTTTTCTTGTTTTCTCATCATTTTGTTTTATAATATCTTTATAATAATTCTGATTATTGTTTAGAAAAAATTTAAATTGTTACTCAAATTTCCAATTTTTTTTTTTTTTTT
>NW_019268527.1:3012064-3059832 GCF_002738365.1 Cucurbita moschata
AAAAAAAAAAAAAAAAAAAAAAAAAAACTGAAGGTGCATCACGTGGTTAGCACAGGATGTTGCCTGAGAATGAATGTTATGTATTTTTTGGGATAATGTTTAGAAGTATAATAAGATGAATAATTTTTAAAAAGAATCTGGGACAGAGTCCATTCTCTACTAATCTTTAGGTAGATTTTGCAGGCTTAAGTGCCTGAGACTCGGTTTGATAGACCGTTTTTATGGTTATATTACAAGTTTGGTCTTTCAATTTTTTTGTTTTTGTCTAATAGTTTTTTTTTTAATAGGTTCCTGAATGTAAAAATGTCGAATAAGTCTCTTAACTTTCAATTGTGTGTTTAGTAGGTCGATGATATATTCAACACTTTTCTAAAATTAACGAGTCTCTTAGACATAAAGTGAAAATTTGTGTTCAATCAGACACCAAATTTTCGATTTATGTCTATTAGATTCTTGAATTTTAAAAAAATGTTAGAACATGTCAACGATGTACTAAATTTGAAAGTTTAGAAATTAGTCTGACACTTTTGCAAATTCAGGGACTTGTTTGACATAAAGTTGTACGTTCGGGAACTGAATTAGTAATTTAACCATTTTTAAGTCGTTAATCCGAAATCTCTGAATGTTTTAAGCCCTTGCCACCAAGAACTGAGAATTGCATATTTGTTGTAATGCTGAACACTTGGATTTCACTTTCTTATTGTTGAACCTTAGTGTTGGGCATTTGAATCAGGTTTTTGCTGAAATGGGTGACCATATTCCCAATGAAAGGTGACGTTGATGCCATCAATTAACTTTTTCTATATATTATAAATTATTTTGCATCGGATGAAATCCCACCTCGGCTAATTCAGAGAATGGTCATGGTTTATAATCAAGAAATAATCTCTCCACGAGGCCTTTTGAGGAAGCCCAATATCATACCATTGTGGAGAGTCGTGTTCATCTAACATTTAGGAGTCGATGGTAACTATTTTATTTTCACTTTTTAATTTTATTTTTTCTTGTTTTCTCATCATTTTGTTTTATAATATCTTTATAATAATTCTGATTATTGTTTAGAAAAAATTTAAATTGTTACTCAAATTTCCAATTTTTTTTTTTTTTTTAATTTTCAATATTTGACGAGATTTTTTAAAATATCAGTAAAATCACATTTACTCGCAAATCACGGATAAAAAATAGTGTTTATAAGATCAATTTTTAAAATATTAAATGATTATTAATTCCATGATTTGACTTTAGTGGTGTTCCATTATTTAGGATATTAAAAAATGGAAATATAATAAAGCCAATGCATGTCTAGAGTTTATTTCATCAAATATATATATAATAGATATATATATATATATATATATATATATATATATATTTTAATGTTTAATGTTTGATTTATATCGGGTGAGAGTTTTATTATATATAATTGAAGTTAATATTTCTAAAGAATATTTTTGTTAGAAGGAAAAATTATTGGTTAAATTACCATTGTACCCTCTTAAAGTCAAAAGCTTAAATTTAATTAATTGAAATTTATTTTAGTTATTTTGCTTTCACGTCTTGTTAATCAAAAAATTTAAGCTTCATGTACCAATAAATTATGGGCACGTATATTTTTATTTGCTTCATCTTATTCTTAAATGTATTTTTTAAAAATTATTCAATTAATTCATTTAATGTCAATTATATAATTAATTGTAATTAAAAGCCATCAAAGCTAATATTCAACATTTCAAAATTTCCCTTTTATTCATTTTAATGGGTATTTATAATTATTTTATAAATATATTTAATTTAAATTTAATTTAAAATTCAGAGATTTATTAGACATAAATTTTAAATCAGGAGTAAATAATTTTTAATTATATATATATAATTCTATTATAAAATCAAAATATTAGAATTAATCGAAGGAGTTATTGGATGTTTGGTGAAACCTCGTACATAAAAAAGAGATAATAAATCTAAATAAATAAATAAATAACAGCTTAATTAAAATTTTAATGGTGGGGGAGAAAGTATAAAAATGACGCGTGGCAGATTTACCGGTTCAGCCGGTAGGTAGTAGCGGACGCTGGACACGGGCGGTTCTCAAGTTCCAAAACAGCGGCTCTGACGACGACGCTCCCCCACTTTCAAGAAAGGACGCTTCAACACACACTCCAAATTTCTCACATTCTCATTCCCAATTCTCAATTCTCCATTCACTTTGTTTTTCTTGTTTGATTCCTTTCCGTTGCGTTTCTGGATTGGTTTGAATTTGTTCGACGGTTGATCATCTGTGTTGCCCACTGCCTCTTGCTCTTTGTTTGTATCTACACAAACCTTTTTCCATTTTTGTTTCTTCTTATCGCTTTGATTCTTCTTTCCTTTTCCGCAAGTCATTCCTTGGATACTCAGGTTGGTGATTGTTCTTTTGATTTCGTGAATCGATTTTGCCTTTTTGTTTCGATCTTCTGCGTGACTTCTCGTATTCCTTGCTTGATTTTTGGGTTTGTTTGTATTTCGAGGAGTTGTTGGCCTTGGAAAATCGCTTTTCAAATTAGGGTTCTTCTCTGTTCGTGTTTATGCCTTTTTATTTTTTAAGGAAATTTCATCCTTCTCTTGATCAATAAGCAAACATTAGCCATTTCTGCTCCATCCCCCACGTGTGGCCTGGGAATTTTAAGACTGCGACTGTTTTTCTTTATTTTTTTGGTTAATTTTTCCGGATATATCATATGTTTTACATTGCACAAATGGTATTTCAGGTTTGAGTTTAAACTGTGGAATTTTTCTTGGTGATGGTGTTTTTCCAGGCAATATTGGATTGTTAATTTTTTTATATTCTGGAATATTTGGCGCTTTTTGTGGGTAAGAATGACTGTCAGTCATGATCTTCTCTCTCTTGATTTCAGTTATATCTATCCATTGGGGGTATTCCTTAGGTCAATCAGATGTAGGAGTGCCCAAAGCTTATCGTGTGCTTTTCAGGGTTATGGAAACGTACGATGTCGATCCTGATGTCATGAGATGGGGCCTTCATCTTTTAGATGTTTGTACCTTTACAAATGACAGTTCTCGCAATACTGTTACTGAATATAGATTTGACCCGAGTTATAGTCAAGTGGCATATGTCAATGAAGGTTATTGTGAACCGTGTACTGTGAATTTGGAGAATGATGAGGCTATTGCACACGCTTTTCAAGAAGAGATATCTAGAATTGATTCTATAGAGCTTTCTGGGGTATCTGATTCTGGGGAAGACCGTCTGCAAGCATCTGTTCTTGCACAGGATTGGCTTGGCCCTTCGTCTAGGCATGACCCTTTTGGTAGTGATAAGTCATCAGTTATTTGGTAGTTTCTGCTTCCAGGTTGTTGTCACGTTTAGTTTTTCCTAATCAATTTTCGACCTTATAAATAGGACTTGAGGGTGATCAGAAAACAACTCTTGGCAACGACATAAAAGTTGGGGAGACGGATGATCTGAGAGGCAACGAGGTGGAGAAAATGGGAAATCTCTCTTCATATCACCACAACACAGTAGATAATCCTTTTGCGGATGAATGCTCTTCATATTCATTGGAAATAATGGATGAGTCTTCACTTGATGGTGAAGTGGGCAAAAGACTGAATCAAATCGTTCCGGTTCCGGTAAGTATGTGCGTAGCTTTCATGACAAATTCCTTGGTTGGTTGTGTTATCAAATAATATATACTTTTATCTTTCTTTTGATTATGAGTTTATCTTGAGTTCGGCTATATCAGTTTCTTAGCTTCTTATTCTATGTCCAAGTTGTTTTCTTGAAGCTTAGGCGTATTTTGTGTTCTGTGTTAATATTGGTTTAAAAACTTAGGAGGTCTATTTTAAATCTCTATTAACAAGAAGTTCAAAAGTGGATACTTAATTATTCCATCTGGACAAGGATGTTAGATGAACACGACTCTCCACAATAGTATGATATTGTTCACTTTGAGCATAAGCTCTCATGGTTTTGCTCTGGGCTTCCCAAAAGGCCTTAGACCAATAGAGAGAGTATTCCTTGATTATAAACCCAGGATCATTCCCTAAATTAGCTGACGTGGGATTTTCATCCAACACCTCCCCTCAAACAAAGTACGCCTCCCCTCAATCGAGGCTCGACTCTTTTTCTTTTGGAGTCTTAGTCATTTTTTTACTATGCCTTCGAGGAACCTTGACTCCTTTTTCTTTTGGAGTCATTTGTTCGACATTTGAGGATTTTATTGACATGGCTAACTTTAGGGCATGACTCTTATACTATGTTAGATGAACACGACTCTCCACAATAGTATGATGTTGTCCACTTTGAGCATGAGCTCCCATGGCTTTGCTTTGGGCTTCTTCAAAAGGTCTTAGACCAATAGAGAAAGTATTCTTTGATTAAAAATCCATGATCATTCCCTAAATTAGCCGATGTGGGACTTTCATCCAATAAAGGAGACATCAAACTCAAAAAGACATATCCTACCCATATATTTCTTACTCATACCAATGCCTCCAATTAGACTCTTGAAAGAAAACCATTACCCTGAAAATAAATCCAACTAGTAAAAAAAAAAAAAATCATTCTCGTTAGTTGCAACAAGGAATTGGATAGTCAGCATATTGTAAACGCTATTTATGAATAATGTTTTCCAAGAACATCAGCATTCCTAAGGAATAATAAAGAGAGAGATGCCCAGGGCCCTTAGAAGACTTGCAATGACCTCTAGGGTCTACCATTGACAACGGATGGTACTAGATAGAATGAACAACTAATTTAACTCTTCCATCTTCCTAAATGGAATATAACTTATGAAAGTTTGAACAATAAGAAGCTCCAGTTACATGATCGTTAGTAATTCTATTACTGCTGCTTCCTTCTTATTGCTCTAAAAATAATCAATGATTTTTCTACCGAAATAATGAAGACTTAGGTGCCTGATTTTCTAAGCTATTTCTAGAAAGTGTAAATTCTTCCGTAGACTGTATATAATAATTCAGTATTTCTTGAACTTAAAATCCAGTTGTATTTTCTGTTCTGTTGCAGCATGTTCCCAAGACCATTGAGAAGATACCTTCAGCTGATGAAGAGATGTCAGATCATCAACGACTCCTTGAAAGGTCGTGAACATGTTGCATCATCAGTTTTGCATTTAACGTATTTGAACAATGAATCATGTAGTGGGTGCTGCTTTTGTCATGTCTAAGATGGGAGCCAAATGTTTTACGTCTGAAAATTTACTTCATATTAAGAAAACGAGCTCATGTTTAAATTATTCAGAGAAAATATTCGAAGAATTAGTGGTAGCTTAGCCAACCTTGCATTTGGTAACTTCTTACAAAATTTTGATTCATGCACGAAGTTTTTTGCTTTAATTTCTTCTCAGCTGATATATTTTCCCCTTCTCGACCGTGCATTGTTAGAAGTTGGCCATTGATTCATGTAGTTTCCCTTTTTGGCCATGCGAAGAAATTTCCTTTCAAAGAGTTCAGTGGAAGATCTGAGAGTTTCAGATTTTGCTTTTGTTTGTGCAGTTTCTCAGCGCATATACTAAATGCTGTAAACATGTCTTGCTTTTAGTGCACGTAGTCTATGCTGTTAACTTGTTTTGCTAGTCTTCTGTTCCTTCATTTTCTGAGATAAAAGCTTAGGTTGAAACATCTAGTTCATGGATTACCGTTATTTATTCGATGCATATGATGTAAGCGTCTGATATTTGAACATTCTGGCCTTTTCTAGATTGCAGTTGTATGAGCTGATCGAGAACAAGATTCAAGGAGATGGCAACTGTCAGGTTGTGATTATTTAACAATTCAATTAGATGCTCTCTGTTGTAGTTTATGTTTTGTTTAATAAACTCTTGTTGGATTGGCCTGAACTGATGCATCATCACTTCAGTTTCGTGCTCTATCAGATCAACTATATCGGTCTCCTGAGCACCATGATGTTGTGAGAGAACAAATTATAGCACAGGTATGACTTCACTGTCTCCAATGCATGATATACATGTAGGTTTGACACCAGAGTTGCCCCGTATTAATGCGTTGAAACCATTTTCACTTTATTGATGCCATCAGCTTAAGTTTTATCGAGAAATATACGAGGGTTATGTTCCAATGGCCTATGACGAGTATCTGAAGAAGATGAGCAAGTAATCATATCCTGTTTCTTTTAATTATTGTTATTATTTAGGTTTTATCAACTTGGATGCTCATCTCTTATTATTGAAACGAACCAGGAAAGGAGAATGGGGCGATCATGTTACACTACAAGCTGCTGCAGATTGGGTATTGACATATTTCCTTCTCATTGTGGATTATAATATTTGAGCATGGAATGTGGGTTTAGATACCAGAAGAATTAGAAAAATCCAAGTCTAATGTCTGAAAGTTAAGAAAATACAATATTTTTTGGTAACTTGTATCGAATACGAGCATGAGAAGCAACGTGTAATCTCCCTTGACACACGTTTGTTGCATTTTTTTTGCAGTTTGGAGTTAAGATATTTGTTATAACTTCATTCAAGGATACATGTTCTATTGAAATACTTCCAAAAGTTCAAAAGTCCAAACGAAGTAAGATTCCTAGACTGATTTCTTTCCAACACTTGAAACTTTTGTATTGTCTCTTTCAAGTTTTCCCCCCTTCATAGGAGGAGGCTTATGAACTTCTTGGCTTGTGCAGTTATTTTCTTGAGTTTTTGGGCTGAGGTGCACTATAATTCAATTTATCCTGAAGGAGGTAATTTTTTTTCGTAACGGTTGAACGTATTGTGTATGTTGTATGTCTCGTTAGGTTAACCCGAACGTAGTTTAAATAACAAGTAACAATTTTTTTCGAGTTCGGAAACGAGTGAAGCTGTGTTCAAAGAAGTTAAAAGAAGACATTATTTGATTTTCAGAAATCCCAACTTCGTTCGCGAAGAAGAAGAAGAAATGGTGGAACTTTTGAGTTTAAAGCTTCTTCCTTACACAGCAAGTGGTAGGGTTATTATAGAAAAATGGTTGATAGTTTCTGGGTTTTCTTCCTCTTCAAAAGCTGATGATTGCTGATCTGATGGATGCCTCACTATTTCATTTCTTCTGTAAATATTTGCACATTAATTATTATTATTTATTATTATTATTATTATTATCATGTAGAGCCATATTCTTTATCCTAATCCATCATATTTTTGTTTGCTTTATGCCCTGTAAATTTGCTGAGAATTCAAGGTTATATTTTAAACCACCTTACTTTTGTACTTTGTATTATGACCTACTCCGAATAAAAACTTCCTTTGTTTTTTTCTTTCCATTCACTCGGATCTCTTCTGTTTCATCGATTTTGTTCGGATTCTCCTTTTCTTCCAAAAAATGGGAAGGAGAAGTATCTTATGTGGATCCCTCTTATTCCTATTTAGTCCTCTTTTTGTTTCCTCCGTTTCTTTCTCTTTCTTAATAAGAATGGGGGACGATTTTTTGCCTAAATATTTGACACAAGTAATAAATAAGAGAAGGCTAGTGGGAACTTTGACTTTTAGAACGAGTAAGAAAGCTTAACTTAGACGATTATTCCATTTGAATAGATGATGTAGTGTAAGGTTTGCTTCACGTATTTTCTTTCTTAAAAAATTCCTGTAATGTTGTGCTTAGTTTAAAAATCCTCGTATTCGTTTCATCAATTGTAGGATTATCTCAGCTGTAGAATTATCATCGTGATGCCTTGTCCAAAGCACCGTGATTTCAACCATTATTTTCCTGATTTAAGTTTCAAATTGAAAGAAGTGAAATTCCTAAAAAAAAAATATATGGGTTGAGTAGTCTTCTTTCAACTTTCGAAAATGAGGTTATTTTTAAAAAGTTCAAAAAAAAGTTCCAAGGGTAAAATTGTAATTTGCATCCCAAGTCAAGAGATGCGATTTTTAAAAGGAAAGCTTGTTTTCCAAAACCAACACTTGGGGGGTCGTAGCCGATTCTTATTTCTTACCATTTCCATCAGCTTTGCTCTGGCGAAGACCTCAAAGCGATGTTCCTCAACAAACTACCCGCCTCCAAAATCCTTCAAAAAAGCCGCCAAAACCCCCTCCAATCCCTCTGTTTCCCCTTCGCGAATCCTCCTTATACCTTCACACAGAAGTCCGGCTATGTCGATGTCTACATGAAATGGAAGAAAGACTCGTATTACGATTCCATCGAGCATATCCTCAACTCCATCCAACTCAAATCCATCATTTCTTTCAAAAACTGCATCGCCCAAGACCCAAATGGGTGCATCCCAATCTCTGCCGTTTCTAAGCGAGGGCTCGAAATGGGTGTGTCGATGAGGGTTTCGAGGTTTTTAAGGCTGTACCCATCAATCTTTGAAGAGTTTACAGGTCCTCTATACAATCATCCTTGGTTCAGATTGACCCCAAAAGCTGCTGAGATTGATGAAGAAGAGAAAAGGGTTTATCAGAATTGCAGGGAGGATTTGATATGCAGGTTGAAGAAGTTCATACTGATGAGTAAGAATAACGTTCTGCCATTGAAGATAATTCAAGGTATGCAATGGTATTTAGGGATTCCTGATGAATTTTTGCAAAATCCAGAAGTTAATCTTGATGGGTCTTTTAAGTTAGTTACAATGGAAGATAAATTAGAAGGATTAGCTGTGGAATGTGATGAAAAGTTCATGTCCGTGATGCAGAAAAACGCCATTAAAAAAGGTGTTTATTCTTGTGGAACAATGGAAGCACTTGAATTCCCACTCTTCCCCTCAAAGGGCTTAAGGCTAAGGAGGAAGATTGAGGACTGGTTAATGGAGTTTCAAAAGCTTCCTTATGTATCTCCCTATGAAGATTTTTCACATTTGGATCCAAATAGTGATATATCAGAGAAAAGATTGGTGGGTTTTCTTCATGAATTGCTTAGTTTATTTGTGGAACATTCAGCAGAGAGGAAGAAGCTTCTGTGCCTTAAAAAGCATATGGGTTTGCCTCAGAAGGTTCATAAGGCATTTGAGAGACATCCTCACATGTTTTACTTGTCTTTAAGAAACAAGACTTGTACTGCTATTCTTAAAGAGGCTTATTGTGATAAAGCTTCTATTGAGAGGCACCCTATATTGAGAATTAGGCGAAAGTATATCAATCTGATGAAGGAATCTGAAGTGATTTTGAAGAACAGGAGGTTTGGTAATGGTCTTGCTCATCGAGAAGTGTTGGTGGACTTGGATTTGGATGCTGCAGATGGAGATGAAAGGGAAATTCCTAAGTGTTAATGCTTCACTCTCTTGTGTAATGCCATTACTTTTAGCCTGGTATGCCATACTCTCTCTATTTGACATAACTTAGATTCTTGTAGTTTATCTTTGATTTTATATGAAAACTATGACATTTTATGACTAAACCTTTAACATTTTGGAGATAGGGGCAACTCTTTGGTTGACTGCTCTAGTTGTCTAGAAATGGTGTAGTTTTTAGAGGTGTAGAGGGATTTTGGGAGGTTTGGGGCCTTTGGGTATCGTGTGAAATCCCACAATGGTTGGGGAGGAGAACGAAGCATTCTTTATAAGGTGTGGAAACCTCTTCCTAGCAGACACGTTTTAAAAACTTTAAGGGGAAGCTCGAAAGGGAACACTTAAAGAGGATAATGTCGGCTAGCGGTGAGCTTGGGCTGTTACAAATGGTATCAGAGCCAGACACTAAGTGATGTATTAGCGAGGAGGCTGAACCCCGATGGGGGGTGATGGGAAAGCTCAAAGAGGACAATGTCTGCTAGCGGTGGGCTTGGGCTGTTACAAATGGTATCAGAGCCAAACACTGGGTGATGTGTCGTCGAGGAGGTTGAACCCTGAAGGAGGGTGGACACCAGTGCTAGCGAGGAGGCTGAACTCTGAAGGAGGGTGGACACCAGTTCTAGCGAGGAGGCTGGGCCTCGAAGAAGGGTGGACACAGGCGATGTGCCAGTGAGGACGCTAGACCCCAAAGAAGGGTGGACACCAAGCGGTGTGCCAGCGAGGATGTTGGGCCTCGAAGAAGGGTGGACACCAAATGGTGTGCTAGCAAGGATGCTGGGCCTCGAAGAGCAAGAATGCAGGGTCCCAAAGGAGGGTGGATGGAAGGTCCCACATTGATGGGAGAGGAGAATGACGCTGCCCCGAAAGGGAGGGGAGGGGGTGGATTGTGAGATCCCATATCAGTTGGAGAGAAGAATGAAACATTCTTTATAGAGGTGTGGAAACCTCTCCCTAGCAGATACGCTTTAAAAATCTTCGGGGAAGTCCGAAAAGGAAAACCCAAAGAGGACAATATCTACTAGCAATGGACTTAGGCGGTTACTTTCGGCTTATGTTTCTAAAGATCTTAAGATTTTAGCATCTTTCCTTTGTCTTTCCCTAACCATTGGAGGCATTTTATTTTGTAGTTCTGTTCTTTTTCCCTGTTATGTTTGGCTTTCTTTCTCTGTTTCTGGCCCTTTCTTATTATTTCATATAAAGGGAGAGAAACACATTCATTTGCTCTTTCATCTCATCTTAAAACGTTTAAAATCAAAACTCTGAGTTTGTATTCCTTAGTGATGATATCTGTTTAGTGTTCTTAGCCCCATCAGATAACTTTCTGCTGCAGCAATGAGATATATATAGATATATAGATAGATGTTATATAATAGATTAGCTTCTTTACTTCAGTCATTTACATTTGGGGGTTTAGCTTTACATAATACATTATATATATTAAAACTTAATTCTCTCTATCTGCAAATTCCGAGAAAGTGAGGGTCGCAAAATATACACTCTTTCTCCAATATTCTTCTTATTCTCATTTACAACGACACTTCTTTCTTCCCCGCCCCTCCCTCTTCCATTACCTCTGCCCTTTAAATACTTTTTTGTTTATTTACAAATTACTGTTATTCTGTCAGCTGAAACATAAATCTCTAACCTTTCACCTCTGTCACTGCAACAGCAACAAAATGAACTGGAATTCTTTCTGATCAAGGCAGCTGGAGACTGACCTGACCTTGCTGCAATCCGAAAACTGCTCTACCGGGAGGATGAGAAGGAAGACGCCGATGCCGACTGTCCAATTCTCCTTTCTGCAAAGGACAGGCAAGTTTATCACGATCTGTGGCGATCACACTAAAGATATCCAGAATTATGAGTGTAAGAGAAGTGCTACGTCTCTCACCTCCTGTTGTGATGAGCTTTTCAACTCGAGATACGATATGTTTACCGTAAGTATACCTCTTGAGGGAGTTCAAGTGAACCCTTATACGAGAGAGAATTAATTCAAGACTATGGTCATCACACGATTCTAGAACCTTTTGGACAACATAGTTCCCGAACGGATCCTTCATCATTGCCTGTAACATATCATTTTATCAGACCAATTATTTGTAAATTGATACAAGTATTGTATGCATAGAAGTTACTGCTGATCATCCTAACATCACCAAGAACTTTCGTTTCTATCAAATTACTATATGATCTCTCAACTGTAATACGAAATACACCCAATTGTTGTAAAAGTGGAATATTTCTTCCTATTTATTTAACATGTTAAGATACAGGTATTAAGGCATGTATGTTGATGTTAAGAGTGTTCGCAAAAGCTCGACTTTAAAGTGAAAAACACAGCATGCTATGCTTCTCTTGCATGATCAAAGGCAGGTACACGAGAATTTAAAGATGAGTACGAATTCAACAGACCTGCAAGGGCTCATTCTCATCGGTAGAACCAAGAATCTCGTTAATTAGTAGTTGACGTTCCTCAGGACTGCCAAATGTTAAACACTTCTCCACAACATTAGAAGCAAACTTCTGTTGACTCATCTTTACAATCTGTCCTGCAAGCTTACTTATAATAGCAGACCGCTCGTGCGGTTTACCAAATTGAAGTACATGCTACAAAAGAAGGGCACAGAATTGGTACAGAGATATAATAAAAAGCAACAATGATCATTGACAATATAGTCTTCTTTAGATATGATGAACAGAACAATCAGTTTCCCCTCGACCCCATTCTAAAAAACATATGAAGTAGTTGCATTGCAACTAAAAAATCACACAAATAGTCAGATGAATCAACTAATTTCTTGACAAACGAGCAATATATCGACGCGTACATTTGTACATATATACACAAATTGACTATTCGCATAATTTGTTTACCTGAATAACATAATTTCCATACTGATCTTGTGAGAGGAGGCAAACGGATTGCATGATTTCATCCATGATAATTTGTTGTGTATTCAAATCATTGCAGTGTTCTAATACCCTCTACAAATATCAAGAATGGAGATCAATCAATATTGTATATTTTCTACAAATAAAAATGTACAGGAGAAACAAACCAGTTACCTGAATAACACGGCAGCCATATGGATGAGTGGATAGTGCCAGAACTTGGCCATAAAATGATGATATGATAAACTGGATTCTATCTTGAGGGACGCACTCGATACATTTCTGAATAACATGATTTCCGTTCTGATCACGAACACATTTCATTACCGAACCATCAAGCTCGGCGACCATTTGAGCCTGTTGATCCGAACCAACTACCTCCAAAGCCTGCATAAGTATTTTTTTTTTTTTTTCTCTTTATAAAGCATCACTGTCTCATTTGGTTCATAATGGATAAAGTAGTAGAGGAAAATACAAGGTAATTTATCATCAGATGTTCTTAATGACAAGTGCATCTAATTTTCCCAATAGAACAACGGAGGTGTTCATAAACCAAGGACAAAATCCACCCAACAATAATGCTCATTGCTGATTGAATAAACATTCATAAGCAGGAGAGAGTCAAGAAAGAACCTTCTGAATCACTCTGCATCCATACATTTGAAGACTAAGAGGCAAAACATGTCCTGAAACTTGGTCAGCTAACTCCTTCCTTTGACTTTCAGTACCATGTTCGAAAAACTGCACCGATGAATAATCAATCAACTCGAGATTTTAATATACCAAGCCATTGAAGATACATCTAAATTCAAAAGCATTTACTTTCTGAATCACATAATTTCCGAAGACATCGGTCATCAAGGTACGAGCATGTGGAATTATCTCGGGAAATATCTTCGTCTTCTCCACCACATTGGCTGTTTCTAGCTTTTGCTGGATAAAACGACTTCCATATTGATCCATACTACACAAAATAGGCATACCAAGAATTAGGAAAAATTATAAAAATAGTATAATTAAATAATACCCTAAGAATAATACATGTAAAAGAACACCAATAGATCATGTGCACCTGAATTCAATGACATGATCAACAATGTCTGCAAGCTCAAAAGATCTAGTCTTGTTGCTTTTGAACTCATCCAATAAAGTGGATGGAAAACTTTCATCTACACTACTGCCGATATCCGGCTGCCAATGCCCCTGGGCTCCTATTGAATTTCTCATCAGTGAATTAAAGCGCAAGATTCGTTCATTCTGCAGCATTGTACCTCCGTGTCCAACAGACGAAAGACCAGAATCCAATACTTGGTCCGCCAAATATGGGATTCCAGAACCATATAGAGTATTTGCATACAATCTGTGATTATAAACACTTGAATTACCTGAAAGTGACAACTCGTAGTGCTGCTTTTGTTGGGCAAGCAAGGTTTCAAGATAGGCACTTCGAAGGCCTTGCAAGTCTCCTTGAGTAATCCCATAGTAATTATGGGACTGCAAACTAGAACCAGCATGGACTGCACGATCAGAAGTTCCCGATGGCAGCTTAATATGATCAGATGTTCCATAACTATTTAGAGCAGAATTATGATTCATGTTTATAGCAAGGTCACCAGACGTATATCCAGCCAAATCCATACTCTGAAGGTTTGGATTTTGAAGGTGTATAGTAGGCCCTTCCTTACTTCCAAAGCCTGACGAATTTGCTCTGGTGTATAGACTGGTAGAAGAAGAAGTTCTTTTGGGAAAGTTTACATTATCGTGAGAATGCATCGTAGGCGCTCTCAGGTTCATTACAATCCCACTTTTCCTTGCTAGGTCAATATTATCACTAGGTTGTGAGAGATTTTTGTCACTAAACTCAGGCAGAGTACATGTGTGAATACCATTGGACATGTTGATCAGAAAATCAGACTGTTCACCATGATCCAGATGAAGTCGAGATTGGACCCCATTAACTCCATCTTCAGGTCTAATTGACGACAGGTGTAGACCAGATATGTCAGGCGGTTCGGTAAACCCAGCAGAATGACCATTTTGGACCTTAAACACAGTTATATTCTTCTTTTCTACAGGGAAAACTCTACTGCCAACAGGAGGTAGACCAGAACTTGAAGACCTTCCAACTAGCTGTGGTTCAGGAGTCGTGCTCCTCGAAAGAGCTGAACAATTAGGATTCAGAAAGGAATGAGAAATTGCTTTGTTATGACTCTGAACTCCAACAAAGCCAGGGGGACCTGAGTTAAGCAAATCCTCAATAGAACCCCCCACCCCATTACATAATCCTAGTGGCTTTATATCAGTCATTCCCATATTGTCAACATCCCCAAAAGAATTATGACTCGCAGGGCGTGACAATTGGCCAGACAAGGAAGCAGATTCACCAAGTCCCTCCTGCAGGATATTATCTATTAATCTTTAATGCATTAAATTAAAGAAATCTCTGCCTACCCAATAAGGAGAAAGCAGCTTTATTATGACACCAAGATCTGTAAGATGGTTCTGAAGACATGCATTCACCTATAAAACTAATTCTTACCGAAGCTGAAAAAAAGGAAAACTAAAAGAAACACGAGCTATGAACATGGTAATATAGACTAGTATCATCAAAACAAATAGAATGCCAGAACTAAACAAAAATAATGTAGGGACCATATCTAACAAAAATGAGAAGACAAGTCCAATTTAGAGAGATCACTAGCCAAACCAAGGTGACTTCAAGTAATGAACCAAAGTAATATAACAAAAAAAATCGTCGCAGCTTAGGAGAAATAAGTTAAAGAATGAACTCCATGTCATATCCCTAAAGAAGAAAAGAAATCTGCTATGTGACACACGACAATATTGTATATATCTAAGATAACCACAAGCAGGTTCACTTAAAAATTTGCAGAATACAACACGATAGGGGCCAAGCTAGATACATTGTAAAATAGTTAGATCAGTTACCTGGACAATATCGGCAAAACTCTTTCGTCTTGCACCAAGTCCAAGTCCATCGCCACATGATCCAACTAAACCGTCCCTACCTCTGTTGTGCCACTCCGATAGAGCGTTCCTTGAGACATTATTTCCATTAGCACCCCCAAACTCCATTACATTACTACTATTCTTTTCTGCCCGCTGTACAGAACTGCCAGGCTGCATAGAGAACAATGATGAACTTGTATTACCATCTACTGACTTCTTCCAGTTCCAATCCTCCTGTCGCCCCAACGAAGACCCACTTCCCTGAAACCGCTGCGCAACACGCCAGTCCTCTTTTGATACTAAAGGTGGAGGGAGTCTTGGATTGATATAATCATTCGAGTAATAGTAAGAAAGATAATCCGGGTGTGAACGAATCTCATCCTCAGATAAAACCCTATCATTAGTACTACTCTTAGCATTCAACTCACTATAATAAGAGCTTGTAAACAGACTTCCCACAGCATTTAATGATCCCTCAACTGTTGGGGGAGCACTACCACTCCTGTAAATATTCAGATCTCCATCTCGCCCTGTTACTGGTTGATTGGAATTTTCTCTCAGAAGTAGTTCAAGCTCAGTCCGCAAATTATCTTCAAAATTTCCAAGGGGCACCTGGTGACCATCATTCAGTATGGGCAGCATGTCCGTGTTACTCCCAGAAGCCATCTTCAGGGATTTTAAGCTCTAAAATCCCGACATTCCCCACACACAACAGAAAACACAGCATAAATCAAGACAAGCAAATTTTAAATTCATAAATCAGAGACCCACTCCACTGTTTTAATACTCGAGAAGTATTAAAGAAGCAAATTAATCCACACAGACTATCAAAAGAATACAGACAGAAGTAGTCGCATATAATATACAAGCATCAGGCCCACAGATTCGACCTCTGACGGAAACAAAGTAACAGGAATTCTCAAAATTCCATCCACAGGTCCCAAAAAGTTGTGAAAGGCAAAAAAAAAAAAAACACAGAATCCCTCCCCCGAAGACAAAAAAACATTCAACTAAGAGGGAATCCTACATCGCAACTACCAAAAATCGGCATGTAAGAAGAAGAGAGAAATTTCCAGACCTGTAAGAAGATCCTCCACAATGATACACCAAAACGATCAAGACTCAAGGAATCGACCGCTCGTGAAGCTAAAATCCATAGCGAAAGGGGCAAACACAAGAAATGAGAAAATCAGGGGAAGGAAATGCATAATAGTGAATCGAATAGATGATTAAAGAAAGAGAGAGAGAGGGAAATGAATGAGATTTCACCGTGTCATTGAGGAATCTGGAAGCAAAAGTAGGCATGAGAAATGAAAATCGGGAATAATTCAGCGTGAAATTCCGTTTGAAATCGTAAAATTAGGAAGCAATTAGAACAATTCGCGTGGGCCTATGAATATCAATATGATCCTTCGGAACGGCTGTTATTGTTTCTTTTCATTTCAACAAAATTTTGAGGAAGAAAAAATGCAGAGACAACCACCGCCGTCTGATCATTAATCGACGGTCATGTACAAACGTACGTGCATTGCATGAGACTATGTTCCTACACTTCTTTACAAACCTATTTTCGACACTTTTGTACTGAAAAATTAATTGTTTAAATATATATATTAAATGGTTCTCAACTTCTCACTATTTCTTTTATTTTTTTTATTTTATTATTATTTTACTCTTACATCAATAAATAAATAAATATATATATATATATATATATATAATTCCTTGTTTGACCCTTTTTCTAGAGGTCGACCAGGCGAAAAGATTCTCGAACCAGAGTATGTTATTGACTCAACTACTCTGTTGAATGAAGGTATTTTCAGCTGCTAGTTAAAAGGAAATCAGTTGACTTAGTTTACGCCATATTGCAGCAAATAAAAGGCAGTAAGCTTCCATTGGAAGTAAGGTAAGAGAATTCAATCTTGCACCATCTTCATCTCTTCTCGGGATCTGGTGTTTTTCGAGAAAAGGTTTGATCCATTAATATCATGATTGGGTCGACCAGAGAAGATCTAGAGTGAATAGAAAATAAAAAACGTACGCAACGTTACAACTGAAATACTTGGAATAATTCTACCATTACAAAATAGAGTGCTAGCTGGAATATATAATATTAGTTAAATTTACTAATTGGGTCCATTTCAAATTTAATGAAAAGTAAATTAATAATAATATTTTTAAATTTTTTCAAAAATATTTTTACTTTTTATATACAAATTGTTAGTGTTTTGTTTTTAAAAAAAAAACACTTATTTTTTTTAAGTTCTTAAAAAAAATTAAATATAAGTTTATTTTTAATATAAAATATTTTTTTTATTATTTTAAAAGTATTATCGAAAGCTTTCATAAATATTTGATATATGTTTCTTTTATTTACAACCATTTGATCCAAAAGATATGTTTTAAATTGAGCTATACTCATATTGGTCCATGTTTTATATAACTTGAGCTATATTCACATTGGTCCGCTCTTAAATATATTTATAACCAATTATTTGTGGGATAATTAAATTTTAGAGATTATTTTGTATATTTAACCTATTTAAATCACGATATTTATTTAGAAAAATCATTTTCCTTGTTTCAACCCCTATATATATATATATAGATATAGAATTAAATGGCCATGTGTGGCCCTAAATATTTAATGACATTTAATTTCGGTTGAATTTTAATAATATATAAGGTCATATTAAATTAAGTTTTCCAATAAAATATAAATTTTATAAATCTAATTAAAGGTATAAGAAACAAAAGAAATATGATATTTATTAAAATAAAACCTATATATAAAAACAAATCTCTTCTTTAAATTAAAAAAAAAAATTATTTAAAATAGTTTAAAGATGAAACAAAATTATTTTTAGAAAAAATAGAAAATAAAAAAATATAGATTATGAAGGGCTTAGGCCCAAATCAAAAAGTTTATTAGGATTGGGCGGCCCAATCTTCAAAAAGCCCATGCATTGGCCCAATCTTCAAAAAAGCCCATGCCTTGGCCCATTGGATGGTTTAAAGAACCTGATTTCAATAAAAATAGTGATCTTATCCACAGAGTGTATTACGCTACCAAGCATGAAACATATGATAATGAGAAAGCTTTAATCTCGAGACTTTTTTAACGAGTAAATCAGTTTATTGACAATTATTGGAGAATATCGACCGAACCCGGACATTATTCAATCATATTTCTCTTCTGAATCCCCGAAAGCAAAGCACTATGCAGGGGCGGGGAGAAGGGACAAGAAACGGCTCCGAAGAAAGATATTTTGGTTCCCAATGTTTACTTATTGTCTTGACCCAAGTGGTGCTTACATTAAATATAATAATAAATACTCTAATGAGTCCTCACACCCGGTTATCCAAATATCTCCTACTATCTCAAGAGGACAAAAAATTATTCAATGTGACCACGACACTGATACCTGAACGGTTGTATAATCATAACTCTTTTGTTCTATCTCATATATCTAATCCCGTGGCAATTAGCCTCCCTCCTCGAATAAGTTCTCTCAACAATTCCCCGGAAACCAACTTGAAAGATCAGAAGAAGAGAGTAACATAATATAGCTCAAAAGTTATTGGCTGTTTCTTGGCAATATGATCTTGGAAAGGTGAGGTGAGAAAACATTGTTCCCATTTATTAAGTGGAGGTTTGGTTTGGTGGGTCAAGAAGAAAGTTGGGTGCGGTGCCCATCAACTTTGAAGTGCTATTACTTTTTCAACCACTTGGGTTTATGCTGATTGTGATGCCTTCCCAACTCCCCCACACGACAATCCATAACCGTCAAATCCTACATCAGTTGGAGAGAAAAACGAAGCATTCTTTATAAGGGTGTGGAAACCTCTCCTAGTAAAAACCTTCAGATAAAGCCCAAAAGGGAAAACATAAAGAAGACAATATCTACTGGTGGTGGGCTTCAGCCATTACAATAACACCCCCTCCCAATAAAACTACAAGGCTCTTTCTTTATAAAGGTGTGGAAACCTCTCTCTAATAAATGCGTTTTTAAAACTTTAAGGAAAACCCAAAAAAACAATATCTGCTAACGGTAGGCTTAGGCCGTTACAATAACACCCCCTTCCAACTACAAGGCTCTTCCTTTATAAAGGCGTGGATACCTCTCCCTAGTAAATGTGTTTTGAAAAACCTTAAAGAAAAGCCGGAAAGGGAAAACCCAAAGAGGACAATATCTGCTAACGGTGGGCTTGGGCCGTTACAATAACACCCCCTTCCAATAAAACTACAAGGCTCTTCTTTTATAAGGGTGTGGATACCTCTCCCTAGTAAATGCGTTTTGAAAAACTTTAAGGTAAAGCCTGAAAGAGAAAACCCAAAGAGGACAATATCCGCTAATGGTGGGATTGGGCGTTACAATAACACCCCCTACCAATAAAACTAGTTCCCCTCAGACCCTAAAGAGAGTTCTTCAAAAAGAAGAATCAGAAAAGAAAAGCTCTAAAAAATATAAAGAAAAGAACCTCTAGGACCACCATTTGTAACTTTTTTCAGTATTTAAGGGTCCCTCTAATTCATTCCTAAAGTGCTTTTCAACGCACTATGTAGAATTCTCCATCAAATTTCCAACCATAATAAAAGATAAAAGTGCAGAGAGATCCAGAAGCCTCAAGAAAGACATGCTCGAACAACTAAATTAATCTACCAACACAGAACAGAAGAATCTGCATATCAGATCTAATGTAAATGAATGGTGTAAAAACGGTGGTAAAGCCTTTCATATAAGACATCCTCATAATGTGACAACGAATACATATATCGATAAGAATTGGACATACATGTTAGATCATCCACCTTATGACAACAAAGAAATGATATCTGTAGTGAAAAAAACTTGGCAAGAGTGCAAGCCAGGCCTTCTTCTTTATGTTGATGAATATAAGCAGAAAGGAATTTCTGTGAGATGCTGTCAAATCAATTCTAATACCACAAAGTGGATAAGACGATGCGGGTAAGAATGAATCGTAAGTTACTCGCCTGTAAGCTCACGCTCAATCATTTTCTGAACGTCGTTGACAACTAAATATGCTTTGTAGAGACCAATCACCTCGTCTTGTTTCTTACTATCCTTCCATAGCTGCAAACAAACATAATCAAGATCTTGACATTAGTAGAGAGGAGGGATTCCAGTTGTAAGACATCTGATGGTGAAGAAACTCACCTGTATGGCTGGCATCTTCTGGTAGATTCAAAGACGAACAGTAGAGATACATGAAGAAAAGTGAAAATTTGAAACTATTAGAACTTGTAGACCCATGAATGGAAAGATTGAATGTTAATAAACATCAAAATAGATGCAAATTCATCAAAGTAACAAAGGCTCAACATGTCCTATATCTCCTATGATCGAACCGTAAATTGTATATGTTCGAGAAGGCAACAAAACATGAGTCTAACTTCAATTGTAAACAGAACCTCAAGAACAATATCCATTGGATTTATCAGAACTCAACTCTCTTATAAAGATTTATGGCAACACAAACAAAATGGAAGAAGCATCAAAAAGCTTTGGAAAGAACTTACAGCTAATCCTGCACGAACAACTAGCTTGTGAGGCACCATATTGACATCAATGCAGTAGAATTGCAATCTACAATTGATCAAGCACATGCACAATTTCAGTAAGTACTTAGCACACTGGTCTTCTAAGCATTATACAGCACTTGGAAAATGATGATACAATTCATATTTTACATTCAGTTGATGAAAAATGAGCTAAGAGTTAACCTGGGGTAATAATCAGCAGCCAATCTTTCCAATTGGGGCTTTAGATAAATATAATTTCTGCACCAGTTTGCCATCCTACAGATCCACACGAACGCATTTTTCATCAAAAGAACATAAAATACTGCTTGAAATGCTGGTAATGAAAACTGGACAAAAAATATCAAATCGTTCAATTCAAAATGATCACAATCAATGAAATTGCAAGGGAAAATCAAGCAATTGAGGACAATTTTTCCTGATAAACAGATAAATTTCTGATCAAACACTATCCAGTCAAGCTCAAATGCATTCACATCGTTTAGATTTCTTTCTCTGCTCTGGAAGAAAGCTTCATAATTAAGTGAACATTTCCCAGAAAAGCCGACAAGAAATGCATACATACCATACAATAATCACGGGCTCGTTTCGTTTCTCTGCATCCGTAATAGCCTTATCGAACTCAAGTTCACTACAAATGGACTTGAGCTCGATCGACACAGGAGATTCATCGCGAAACTGCAGGGAACTCTCTTGGGTCCAATCTCCAAGCACCGAAATCTTCTCACCAGTCGCAGAAACTTTCAGGGAAAGCGGCGGAAACTTTTGAGACAGAGGAAGCCTGTTGAAACCAGAGACGGTGAGCTTGGCCGCCGGAAGATCAAAACGAGCGTCTAATTTGGGGAAAGATTTCACGGTTCCGAAGTGAACAGGCAAAACTTTCACCATTTCGGAAGGATGAAGAATTGGAAAACGACAAAAGAAACGAAAAAGAAGTGGTCGGAGGGTGGCGGCGGCGGCGGCCGGTTGAAGAGGGTTCCGGTGGGGTCCCACCGGGAGATTCAGAGTCAGTTGAAGGATTGTTCCCGATCGATCTCCCAAGCTGTAAAACCTTCAACAAAACGCCGTTTTGTGGAAGAAGAAACGAAAAAACCGAATAAAATAAAACAAATTAATTAATTAATTAAAACTCAAGTCGTGGGTGGCTGCCGCATGCATTCTTCGGCTTTTATTTTTATTTATTATTATTATTATTATTAAACGGAAAATTGAAAAGTCATAGGAAATTAGAAATTGAATTCTATTATATTCTCATAGGTTGAATTCCTACCTTCACACAATTGACTTTATTTATTTATTTATTATAAATAAAATTATGTTTATAAAACAATTAATAAATTAACCTAATCCAAATAGTTCATATTAAAATTAAAATTAACCCGTCGGGCATATTTTTTATTTTTAATAAAAATAAAATATTAATTTATAAAACACCTATTTATTTAAAAAATACATCTATTTAAAAAGAATATGAAAAAAATTCATTTCCTCTTAATTTAATTATAAATTTTTTAAATAATAATTACTATTTAATCTATTCAACTATATATTTAAATTGGTAACAAATTCTATTATATCACGAGATTATGGACGAAAAATGCCGTTCTAAAACGGAATAAGTTATTTTCATGCCTGAAAAATAATTTTTTTTTTATTAAAAAAAAAGTGGGGTTTTCGTCACGCCCCTTTATATTTTTTTAATGCATTTTATTTTTTCTTTTATATATTCTTTTATTTTATATTGTTATAGGTAAATTAATTTAAACCAATTAATTTTAATAAATTATATATATATATAATTTACTTATTCAATTTATTTGGGCTTAAGGCCCACTATGTATTGTTGGTCTTAAGGCCCACTATGTAGTATTGGGCTTCTACGGATTTCATAGTGATTAGTTGCAAGCTCAATAAGCCCTAATTTCGAGTTCACTTTAAAAAAAAATTAAATACTTATAGAAATTAAATGAGACAAATAATCTATTTTTTTTAAGTAATTAAGTGAACTAATTAAAATTGATATTTATATATAAAAAAAATTCATATGTTATAATTATTAGGATTAAATTATATTTTTCTCTAAATTATATTGCCAGGCTGGCGGATTGATCATCCGAGAAATGTGGAAGATAGCACGGGTTTAGGATCTTATCTTTTTAGTCACAGGTTTGATGACGAGGATGGGTGGTTGAGATCTTCCGCGTGGACAAGATCGTCCATCATTATTACACGTGGCGCAAGATTAAGCTGGGAAGCTGATATCCTTCAAATATTTTAGTCCGTGTCCCACTTTTCTTATGCCGTCTAAACAGGTAAGCTACTACTACTCCACGTGGACCAATCATAATATTCCACGTATTAATTATTAGAAACAAAATGGAGAAGGTATGGCCCACGTTGGTATGTCGGAAGGAAATTGGTCAATGGAGTTGACTTCTTGTAGTTATGAAATGCACGAGCATAGAAACACCTTATGCATGACAGCGGTGCATTTTAAAAGTTATCGACCTTTACTCCCTCTCTTCGGCCCTATTTAAATGTTCGGTCGGGTCACAATGTCATCACTAAATCTAAAAATTTGATTCTATAAGCGTTCGTTCTTTATCAATGGCACTACGACATGGTCTTTTCTTGTTCGTGTTCTTCCTTTTTGCTCTCTCTTTTCCTTTCACATCCATGGCAACGTCACGAGCCATGCTTAACGTAGTATCGAGTGATCTAGCCATGATATCGAATTCTTCACCTTCTACTGTCTCGTTCCCAGTAATTCCTACTCCGTCCACATCTACAACCACGTTCGATGGAGAATCTACACCATCAACATCTGAAGCTATGACCGTGGTAGGATCTGGTTCGGCGATTTTCATGTCTCCGACTTCTAATGACTTTGTTGCTTTTGAGGTCCCAAATGGTATGGATGCAAAGCCACCAATGTCCAACCGGGTTATTCGGAGTTGTAAACCTAAAGGTCGAATGAGGTATTCTGCTCCCAGTGATCGTAGGAATAGCCTGCCTCTTGTTTCGATTGTATGCTCAAACATGTCATGAAAAAAATCGGACATACAAATATTAAAAATCTTACGCATACTTATTCAATACTACTAATTATATATCTGTAAAAATCCAATTAAAGAGAAAAAAAAAATAAAGTTATATTTTAATTTTTAATTAATTATTTTTATTTTTTTAATTAAAATTTTTAATAAATTAGAATGAATACCGTATATATATATGTGTGTGTGTGTCAACTTCTCCCTACTCGATAGTTATATTGTCGTAAGTCGTTGTTATTGCCTTTTTTGCTTGCATCACATATAACACCAATTTCAATCTCTCGAATCTTACTTTCAAAACTCACTTTCAAAATCTCTCTGTCCCGTTTCCTAAAACTTTCTTCTTGAGCCGGGGACAGAGGTTCGAGCATACGTCGCTTGGCCGTAGGCGACGTAAGAACGAATTGACTTAACTCACGGAAGTGAGTGCAACACAATCGCAAGTCTACTGCCATCAAAAGTATATATATAACACAACTTATTTGAATGACTTATTCAGACATACTTAGTGAATAAGATATTAAACGTCGTTCTAACAGTTGATTGGTCGGATCTCTTACTCTAAACTTTTAATTACTATTTAATTTAATAAAACAATTCGGAGTTAATAAGGGTATTATTTTACATAATCAATAAATTGTTAAAAAAATTATTATAAAAATAAAATAGCAATAAGATAAATTAAGTACAATTAATTATATTTTATAGCGTAAATAGTTGTCATCTTGTCTTATTAATTTTATATAAAATACCAAATCTCAACTTATATTTTATTTTCTTATTAAATTCACCAAAAATAATTTTATTTAAAATGAAAAAAATGTGGGTTTTATAATAAATACTCTAAATTACAACCATTTATAAATTACTATTTTTAAAAGCAGCCATTAGCTAATCATGACATACAAATTTTCAAATATTTGACACCTACCATTTATCTTCAATTTTATGGTTATAAATTATTTTATATTTTATTAAATTATTAATGGGGTCGGTAGAGATAAATTTTAAATTTTATTGAAACTATTTTTAACTTATTTTTAATTTTTATGAATTAACATATATATATATATATATATGAACCTAAAAGTGATTTTTAACTAATTTATTATTAATGAGAGTTGAAATAAAGTATCCTTATAAAAATAATTAAATAAATTATTATTATTTTATAGTTTAAATATGAGTTCTATTCTATTATTTAGAGACCAAAATATTATCTTTATTAAAATTTAGTTTTAAAATATTAGTCTAATAATATATATTTATTTGTTTGACTTTCGAATTTAAATTTTATTTTAAGCTTAAATTCTTGTTTAATCATTAATTTTGTTTCATTGTTCTAAAAATTCATATTTGGTGTTAAAAAAGTCATATCGAAAGTCAGATCTTTATATATATATTTTTTAATAAAAAATGTTAGAAGGTAATTTTTTTAATTTTAAATATTATTTGAATTAATTTTCTATTTCTATTTAAAAGATTTTATTTTTTAAAGGTGAAATTTTAATTTTTAAAATTATAAGGACTAAATTTTAAATTAATATAAATAATAATGGATGGACTTAATCAAAATTTGAAAAGAGATCTAACGACCAAAATAAAAACGAGATAAAAAATCAAAGAACTAATTTTTAAACTAAAAAAATGCTTGCTTGTGTTGTTTGGTTTTTAAATATAATATTATATTTTGAAATTAAATTAATAATACGTGGAATTACATATCTAGAAGGAGGGCCCACTAGTGTCTCCCTCCTCGGCGGCGCGTGATTTATTGGCCACGTTTTGTGTATACGCGCAATTGACTCGCTTCATTTCCATTTTCCAATATTCAACGTTTAAATAGAAAATATCTCTATTTCAAATAATATATATATATATATATCTGTATGTATGTATGTATGTATGACATACATATGACTAAATCAAGAAACGCTTAAATTTCATATTATAAGATTATATTTTGTAACGGCTCAGGTCCACCGCTAATAGATATTGACATTTTTGGGCCTTTTCTTTCGAGCTTTCCCTCAAAAAATTTTAAAACGCGTATGCTACGGAGAAGTTTCTATACTTTAGTTCTCTTCTTCAACTAATGTGGGATATTACAATCTACCCTCTTTTAGGGTCCAATGTCTTTGATGACACTCGTTGCTTTCTCCAATCAATGTAGGACCTCACCAAATCCACCTCCTTACCCCCACTAAATCTACCCCCTTCGAGACCCAGTGTCCTTACGACACACTGTCTCCTCGTGTCTACCCCCTTCGAGGAACAGCCTCCTCGCTGGACGAGCCCAACATCCTTACTAGCACACCACCTTCTTGTGTCTATCTCCTTCGAGGAATAGCCTCCTCACTGGCACATCGTCCATTGTCGGGCTCTGATACCATTTATAACAGCCTAGGCCAACCGCTAGCAAATATTGTCCTTTTTGGGCTTTTCCTTTCAGGCTTCCCCTCCAGATTTTTAAAACACGTATGCTAGGGAGAGGGAGAAGTTTCCACACCCTTATAAATGGTGTTTCGTTCTCCTCCCTAACCGATGTGGGATATCACATATTTTTAGCTGAATTTGGTAAGTTATCAAAATGATAGATATATTGAATCAATTACAAAAGTTATAAATGGTAAATAAAATAATAGTAAAATAATTAATTACGAGACTTTAGTATATAAATCCTAATGGACAATAAATCACATGGTACTATTATCCTCACTATAGAGCTAAAAATTCTTATATATTGGGATGACGATATCAGACACATAAAAAATATTAATGCTCACACTTAGGTACGTTGTTCATGGACGTATAGGGTCGAAGTGAAAATTCAATTATTTACTACTTGGGACCTTCAATCCAACCGTGGAATCAGATGTTGGTCCTTCCGATCGAGGGAGGATGAATATGAATTCATAGTTTTGGGAAATCACGATAAGGGCATTTGTGACAATCTCACATTTCTAATCATGTACGATTGACTACACGTATGTTGACTTTAGTTGCGATAAAATAAGAGATTTGGTTTGAGTGGTTGAACCGTGAAATCATATATATAGGTAATGCAAGTACAAATTTCACTTCCAATTTGGGACCTCAACATTTTGCTGCTCGTGGTGTTTCACGATCAATATTGGAAATGAGCGGAGAAGTTGTGGAACCTCAAACCATCACTATTTCTCACCCGTGGAAGTGTTCGTGACCAGCTTAAGTGTAACTTATAAGAAGTGGTTCGTTCCCCCTCTCAAACGAGTGTGGAATCTCACAATCCACCTCTTTGGGGGCTAGCGTCAATGTTGGCACACCGCCCTATGTCTAGCTCTAACATCATTCGTAACAGCCTAAACCCACTACTAGCAGATATTGTCCGACTTTCCTGTTAGGGACTTCCCCTCAAGATTTTAAAACTCGTCTATTACGGAGAGGTTTCCACACCCTTATAATAAATGCTTCGTTCCCGTCTTCAACTGACGTGCGATCTCACATTAAATCTAATCACCACATCTAAAACGACATTGAAGTGTCTAGACACGGACGTGTCAAATCTTGCAAATTATCTTCCGATTATTCTATTCACCCCATCATTCATTTATTCATATCGTGCACAACGACGAGTAGGAAGATCACAACCATCTCCTCGACGTCCACATATTGAGTTGGCACCAGCTCCCACATCATCGTTAGCAATATGGATAGCAAATTTTTTCATATCCATACGATCTACACGTATATTTTCATTAAAAGTCGAGTCATAAATTCAACCGTAATTGATAATCAAAGATCATGCCCTAAGCGGCCAAAGTCTTCTCCAATGTCCAAAAAAGTTACATCACGTAGCCCTCGAATATTAAATATAAATTTGGCCAATTCATTGTCAAATGAAATCATCTCCCTCGACGGCTCACCTAAGCCTAAAACTTCAATTACTTCACCTCAATGGCAGCACTATAAATACAACCGTTCTTCATTAACCCACTTCAAATTCAACATCCATGGAGTTTTCCACGCGCCCCTGTTCTAAATTTCTTACTAAATCGTCCTAGTTTGAACAGTTCAATCGAAATCGAACCGATTCTCTCATCTGGGTCTTCTTAAAATCCTCGAAATTCAAGGGATTCGAGGGCGATTCTTGACCATTTTGCAGGCAATCGAGATGGGTCCATCGGGGAAGGAGCTGAAAGACATGGTGGTGAGTCAACTGGGGGAGTCTTTGAGGGAGATATCGGGGCTTCCTGAGTATAACGGCATATGCAAGAAGGTGTATGGGGATTTGATTCGAAGGGTGAAGCTGTTAAGCCCTTTGTTTGAGGAATTGAGAGATGGAGATGAAGAACTTGAATTAGATGTTCTTAAGGGTTTGGAGTTGCTGAAAATTGCTTTGGATTCTGCTGTAGAGCTTCTTAGATCGGTCAGCCGAGGTAGCAAGCTATTTCAGGTATTGAATTCTGTTTTGGTTCTTGTAAGGTTCGCGTTCTTGAATTTTGTGTTTGTGATTATTTACTCGATTACTAGGTAGAGGTTTCCATATCCTTATAAAAAATGATTCGTTCTCCGGAGTGGGATCTTTCGGGGACTAGTATCTTCGTTGGCCTTCGTTCCCCTCTCCAATCGATGTGGGACCTCCCAATCCACCATCTTTGAGGCCAAACGTCTTTGCTAACTCACCGCCTCGTGTCCACCTCCCTTCATGGCTCAGCCTTCTTGCTAGCACATCGCTCGTTATCTAGCTCTGTTATCATTTGTAACAACCCAAGCCCACTGTTAGTAGATATTGTCCTTGTTGGGGTTTTCCTCTCAATATTTTTAAAACGCATATGCCAGGGAGAAGTTTCCACACCCTTATAAAGAATGCTTCGTTCTACTTTCAACCGACGTGGATCTCACAATTATCTATATTAACTAAGAGAGTATTAGCTTTCAAATTGTTGTTTTGAACTTGTTACCTGAATTCATTGAACTATTGCATCTCAGGCTTCGCAATTAGAGAAATTAGTACTTGAGTTTCATCATATGACTGAAGATATTGAGGCAGCACTCAGCAAGCTTCCCATCAACAAGCTCGGGATCTCGGATGAGGTTCGAGAACAGGTACGGTTATCACCTCCTTGAATGTTCATTGTGCATAAGGTTTGCTATGCTTAGAATCAACTTTTGATGAGTTGAGTTGGATGAGTTATACACTTACCAGTTACCAATGATGAACTTTGCTTATTCGATCCGTTTCAGACCGAACTTGTTCATGCGCAATTCAAACGAGCAAAAGAGAGAGTAGGTTCAGCTGATGCAGAGTTAGGCAAGGATTTAGTCATATTAGAGGAAGAAAAAGATCCTGACCCTGCAATATTGAAAAGAGTTTCTGAAAAACTGCATCTTCGAAGTATAACCGATCTGAAGAAAGAGTCGTTAGCGATCCATGAGCTGGTGATCTCGATCGATGGAGGAGACCCGGGGGATGTTTTTGGTAAACTGTCGTCCATTTTAAAGAAGTTGAAGGATTATGTACAATCAGAAAACCCGGAAGTTGAAACTTCTCAAGATGAAAAAAGTACGACTATTAAACACAGATCTCCTGTCATCCCCGACGATTTCAGGTGCCCCATATCTCTTGAATTAATGAGGGATCCCGTCATTGTCTCGACTGGGCAGGTGAGCGTCGTATTGACTGATGCAATGTTTTTTTTTACTTATTGTTATTCTTATTCGTCTCGCTACCGTGTGACCTCTTGCAGACGTACGAGAGATCTTGCATTCAGAAATGGTTGGATGCAGGGCACAAAACCTGTCCAAAAACTCAGCAAGCTTTACAACATACAGCCTTAACACCAAATTATGTCTTGAAGAGCTTGATTTCTTTGTGGTGTGAGAACAATGGCGTTGAATTGCCAAGGAAGCAAGGTAACTGCAGAAGCAAGAAACCCGGAAGCAGTATTTCAGACTGCGATCGGGCTACCATCGATGCATTACTGCTAAAACTGGTTAATGGATCTCCAGAACAGAAAAGATCAGCTGCTGGCGAGCTCCGACTACTAGCGAAGAGGAATTCCGATAACAGAATTTGTATCGCGGAGGCGGGAGCCATTCCGTTCCTCGTCGAACTATTATCCTCAAATGATACTAGGACTCAGGAGCATGCAGTTACAGCACTATTGAATCTTTCAATCAACGACAGTAACAAAAGAACGATTGTCGATCTTCGAGCCATTCCTGCTATTGTCGAAGTACTGAAAAATGGCAGCATGGAAGCAAGGGAAAATGCAGCTGCAACCCTTTTCAGCTTATCCGTGATAGACGAGAACAAGGTCGCCATCGGAGCAGCTGGGGCGATTCCTGCTCTCATAAGCTTGCTTTGTGAAGGTACTCCCAGAGGAAAGAAGGATGCTGCTACTGCTATCTTCAATCTTTCAATCTATCAGGGAAACAAAGCTAGGGCTTTAAGAGCAGGCATTGTGACTCCACTCATGGGATTTCTGAAAGACACTGGAGGTGGCATGGTGGATGAAGCTCTAGCCATTCTGGCCATTCTTGCAACTCACCATGAAGGAAAGGTAGCAATAGGGCAAGCCGAGCCGATGGCGGTTCTGTTAGAGTTCATCAAAACTGGTTCGCCACGGAACCGGGAAAACGCTGCAGCCGTGCTGTGGTCACTTTGCAGTACCGATTTCGAGCAGTTGAAGCTAGCTAGGGAGCATGGTGCTGAAGAGGCACTGAAAGAAGTATCTGAGAATGGCACAGACAGAGCAAAGAGGAAAGCAGGAAGCATTCTAGAGCTCTTTCAACGCTTTGATGGACCATCTTCACCCTTGTAATTATAAGGCATTAATAATACTATATAATGTTGCTGTATTTATAATGAAGAAATTTTCATGTAGAATTATGTAATTCTTGTTTGAAATTTAGTGAAGAAAGTGCTAGGCTGTTCTTTTGAAGTAATCTGAAATGGAATATCAAATCATTAGAAAATAAGAGGATTTTTACACTCTTGGGTCATATTTTTGGTTACTGCAAGAACAGGGACAAACCAACACTCTGTATCGTCACGGTCGACTAATCTCAATCGAAAGAGAAAAAAACGAGACGAACAGATCAAAGTATTAAGTGAACCAAAAAGGTTTGAGCACATTGCAGATCAAATTAGATAAAAAGCTTAGATGTATGAAGTGATTTATTTCCATTTTAGAAACACAATTAGCCTAACTTCTCCATGAATGATTCAGTCAAGCTATTGCCACTAACTATCTTCGTGGTACCAACTATCAACTCGTAGGCCATTCCCTCCTGCAAGATGAGAACAATTGAATGAGAAATTCTGGGGAGAAAAGCCCTACAAATAAACATATACCGTACACAATGCATCGAGATTTCCCCTAAAAACAGCGGGATAATCATATCCAGTTGATTCAATTCGATTCGATTCGGTTGGGCGTAAAACCCGTTAGAATTCAACTATACACAAGCTGTGGCAGATATCATTCATGCTTAGCTAAAGATGACTAGGCACGCTCGGTCTGTAACTTCCACAAGTTTCTCTTCTTTTTCTTTTTCTTTTTCATTTTTCCCTTTCTCCTTCTCTTTTATCTGTTCTTATACGGATATGACCAACTCTTACTAGTCATTTGCGAAGTTATGACTGTAAGTGACAAACATGAAACACCATTGATATGCTCTCTTCCAGTAAAATGTTGTCATTAATGTACATGTTGATATCAATTATACGAATTAATTATAGATACATGAAAACTAGGGAAATTTAGCTTGTATTCCAAAGAAAATGTTTCTTAATAGTTCTTTATTTTGGGAAATTTACTTCCTAATATTTTCTACCTTCACGTTAACTGTTCTAACAAGTTTACTAATTAAATCAGCCTTTCCCAAATCATACAAAATCTACAAAATTTAATAGACAAAGTTAACTTCATACCTGACCACTGAGAAATCGAAGAGCAGAAATTTCAGCAAATGTGACTCCTCCAATAAAAACAACGAGCACAACTGTGCGCCTTCCATCTGTCACTCTATGAGAAGTTGAAGCATTTAATTGTCAAAGTCAAATCAATGAAATACTCACTAGTGCATTATGAGGAAACTGCATTAACGAACGTGTCTCTTCTTGGTATTCTTTAGCGTAGTAATTTTTATAAACAAGCATCACATATTGATCAATATATATGATATAACAAATTCACAGCCAATATATCAATGATACTGAAGCTCACTTCTTAAACAAAGAAAATCACGAGCGAATAAGTTGGACATTGCAAAACCAGAGGACCAAAACACCCTACTCCAGTATAAGATATAATGCTTGACGTGTCGTAAAGGGGCTACACTTGTAATTGCTTTGCCTTGTTTTCTGTATTTTGGCTTCTTTCATGTTGAGGATTGTTGGGAGGGAGTCCCGCATTGACTAATTTAGGGAATGATCATGAGTTTATAAGTAAGGAATACATCTCCAATGGTATGAGGTCTTTTGGGGAAGCCCAAAGCAAACTCATGAGAGCTTATGCTCAAAGTGGACAATATCCTACTATTATGGAGAGCTGTGATTCCTAACATGGTATTAGAGTCATGCCCTTAACTTAGTCATGTCAATAGAATCCTCAAATGTCGAACAAAGAAGTTGTGAACTTCGAAGGTATAGTCAAAAGTGATTCAAGGGTCGAACAAATGGTGTACTTTGTTCGAGGACTTCAGAGAAGGAGTCCAGCCTCGATTAGAGGGAGAATATTCGAGGGCTCCATAGGCCTCGGGAGAGGCTCTATAGTGGGTACTTTGTTCGAGGGGAGGATTGTTGGGAGGGAGTTCCATGGTGGCTAATTTAGGGAATGATCATGGGTTTATAAGTAAAGAATACATCTCCATTGGTATGAGACCTTTTAGTTAGGTAGTTACACGACCAGCGCTAAAATAAATACTAGCCTCTTTATTCTTTGGAGGATAGAACTTTCTTTAATAAAATCTTATCACACTGGTCTTACACCAACCTACTTAAACATATATATTGAGAGAGTTGAGACTTACTTGTCATTACTGGTTGAAGCCCCTTGCAAGGAATCATATGATGAACTGCTAAGGAATCCACCCTAGATTTAAAAACCAGGATGGGGAAAGGGAGAGAGAGATAAGGATACCAGAATTATGAAAAATAAAGCCAAAGATAAAAGTAAACAAAATTACAAAAAAAACATAAAAATTGTGAAGATAAATTTACTGACTCTCTTTGTTTCTGAATGAGGTCCAGGCAATAACTTCAAAATTTCCTCAACAGGACGCCTGATACATATACGCAATGAGATAAAATTGGACAGATGGAGGTAAATCATAACCGAAGTACAAAAATTTATGCACATACATACGAAGAAATAGTAGATTCTGAACAAATTTGAGAACGGAAACAAACGTAAATAATGGAAAAAGGAAATTAGGTAGGGAAGAAAAACAGTTTATGAAATTAATGACATAACAATCCCGCCCTAAGAGGTTACAGAAACCAAACCCAATTAAAGTTAAATACAAAATTACTTAGAATGAGATCGCAAATTAGAATTGTGCCATTTTTTTTCTTCACAATATTCATTGGTAAAACTGTAACTAACAAGAAAAGACTATGCATTGATTGCAAATAGGTCAAAGTACAATTTTAGTCCTTACACTTTGGGACTTATTTCACTTTAGTCCCTCTACTTTCAATATATCTCAAAATTAGTCCCCATGGTTCATTTTTGGTAAAAATATTTAGTCCGTATAAGCTTTTTGCCTAAAAATTAGGTAAATACATTCACATGGTGTCTTTTTTTAAATGAAAATTATGCCTATTCTTTTATTAAGTCATAAAAATTAACTTCAAACTAACCATAAGCACTAATTTTCGGTTATATTGAAAGGACAAGGACCAAATTTGGACATTAGAAAGTAAGTACTAAAATGAAATAAGTTTCAAAGTATGGAGACCAAGATGATATTAACCTTGCAAATATTAGAAATTTTCACAAAATAAAAAAAGGCTTACCATCCAGACCTAACAGCTTGTTGGACAAGACGAATGCTAAGAGGAGCATATCCAGAAAAGACATAGGCAATATCAGTTGGGCTGCACCGTAATAAATAGAAGTCAAAATATATTGACAGCCAAAAAAGGCAGACGTTTTGTAAAAAATAACCTTGCACTGAATTTCACCATGTAGAGCAGCACTTTTGGCATAAGATGGTGCATGAGTTATAGATGGTGGAAACAAAGATCACATGCAATTCTAAACTGGGTATGAATCAGAGGTGCCAATTGTAAAATGCTAACAATCCTAGACAGGCCCCGAGTGAAAAATCCATTACAATAAGATCCCTTCATACAAATGAGTAAAAAGATAAATGTTCCCTTTTTATTTCATTTCTTACAATTTGTCTCACTCAACATTTAAAAAAATATATCTGTTCATCAATGCATCATCATTTGTATAATTCTCTTGAACACATCACTCTAAATGTAGAGTAGACGCCAACTCTGCCACAATTTTATATTGAACCATAAGAAGCTTTTAATTAAGGTAGAAAAATGGTAAAAAGGACATTATTGTACTAAATGAAAAAAAAAAAAAAAAAGAGGAGAAGACCACTCCTAAATTGGAGCACAAATTTAACTGGCTAAATCTATCATGGTAGAAATCCATATCAAATACTTGAGTATTACTTTACGAAAAGCAATTATAATATAAACTCAAAACTCAAGTGGTATCTTGACAGTAAAAGTTCATATGCTTATGGTTTCAGCTCATAGCTGCTGGAAGCCATAAATTTAGAGAAATTCTAAAATGGAAAGCATAAGATAAAGGGAAGGAACATTAAAGTACAAGACAATAGCTTTCAAATAGATTAGAAAACGACAGCCTTAGGGGCTTTTGAAAAATTCAATATCGGTTAAATTGCAAAAAGCATTCATTTCTCTTCAATATAACTACAAAACAGCTACTTCAAGGTAAGTGAAGCGGTGCCATTACTCTAAAACATAGTTCTAATGTAGCAGATGAAAAGGTATCACATATTGCTAACATACAGAACTATAATGTAAAAATCAAAAGCAAAAATGTTGCTGCATGTGGATCTGCATGTGCCTTGAAATTATTTAAGAATCCAACTATAAAACAATTGGTAACAAGATGAAGAAGAAAAATACTTGACTGTGTTTGTGTCGTCTACAACAAGTTGCAGAGCACGTTTGATAGTCAGCCAGTTGCTTCTTGATTCCTGCAAGGAATAGACCGTAACAATCATGGTTGAACATTTTCATGGATGATGTAAGATCTTGAATATTCAAAAGTACACCACAAATTCCCTCAATCTAGATGAAGAAGGCCCAACCTGTTTTTTAATTAATCCCGCTTTCTCAATGTTATTTAATGTGCCCATGTGTTCAAACCCATAGCTGTGAAGTATTTCTCTCCTATAAATGCAAAAGTTAAGTAAGGCACCAAGAGTACCCTAATTAATAGAAGGAACCAAAAATCTGAATGGAGTAATTCTTACCTCAAGTAGTCAAATTGCTTTTTAGGTAAACCAGAATTTGTAACAGAAAGCAAGATGAGAAGACGGAGGACTTTAACAAGAGGCTCCTGCTTATGAATCAATTCTTCAATGTACTCAAAACATCTGCAGGCAGAAACTAGAATATTTTCACCAACATATAACACATAATCTACAGAAGTGGTAGGCACTAGATAAGTATCTTTTCAAGATAACTATAGGACTCCTTTAAAAACTGTACTTAAAAACTACTTTTTATTTTAAACAAAAGAAGAGGCTTCTTTAATTGAAAAATGTACTTGACAGGGTAGTTGTAAAAAAATTAAAAAAAAAAAAAAACAATAAGGATTGTTCTAAATAATTATTTGAATAATAACTACTTCGCACGTGCAGAACGTAAACATAGAGGAAAAACAACAAGTACATGTGAAGTTGAAAAGATAATTAACTTTTAAAAAGTCAACATAAACGAACTTCAAAAGTACCATAAAGAAGACCAAACAAGAAAAGCAGGGCATTGCACAACGAACATGAAAAGTAGCTTTGTCATTTAGGCTTCAACAACTAGATTTCTACATTTTGACCATATAAGCACAAGATCATAAATAAAGCCTCCTTTTCCTGGATATACATCATCACGTACAAAAATAAAGCATTCAATATTTTTCTTGCAAGAATTATATATAACAAAAAGTTCAAGTCAACAAGCACAATTTATGTCCAAAAACTCGAGTAAAATATTAGTTTACATGTCATAGCTTTCAGCTTCAATAATTGTGTGTTCCATGTCAAGCTGCCCCAGAAAGGATGGCTTTGAAGTAAACGTCGACAAGTGTTGAGCCAGGTTAATGTGCCTCTAGAAAGAAATTGTGGCAAATAGTGATTTTATTATAATGTAAAATGCCCCTCGATAAGTCTTCAAGGAAGAAAAAGAAAAAAAAGAAGAAAAAGTAGAAGATACTTACTGTCATTTCTGGCAATGAATTAAGCTTTTTAACGAAGTCCTTCAACTCAGAAACGGACTGCGTCTGCATTTGACATGAACTACCAATTAGAGTTTGTTGAAAAAGCTTTTCCTTCTTCATTATTTGAGTTATTAGAAATAAATGTGTAGATTGACAATTTATCATACAACAGGAAAAAAGAAGCATTAACCCTTTCAGAAGGGATGGATACAACATAACACAGACATGACAACTTAATGGCAAGGTGGAAAAAGAACATACAGAAAATGACAATCATATGGTAAAAGAATAAACTGCTTACGGTAGTTGACATCTCTGCATAGTCCTCCTTCATGGACATAGCTTTTTGACGTAGAATCTGCAATTGTGCTGAAGATAACAATTAAGAAAATGGAACTTCAAGAAAGTGAGTTAAAACAATTTTACATGCAAACTTTAAAATAAGGGATGACGAGAAACAAGGAGTTAATTACAATGCATTAAATTAAGTTGACAAAACTAGATCAACCTGGACAACCACTTCGAAGTTCAGATCCCTTGTTTCTTTATACAGCTTGTCACTAGAGATACAAGTGAAGAAAGAAATAAACACAAATTTCAGAAATAGAAGTGAGATAGGGAGTAAAAAATAAAAAATAAAACAAACAAACAGCTACCATCAAACTAGAATGTGATTGGAATTTTAGAATCCTTCGACATTCAGAATAATATAATCACTCAGCCAGATTAACACTATCTTGAAATGGTTTTTTGTAGTTAATGACTTCATCAAAGGAATTAAACAAGTATTTCCATTTCGCAAAAAGGAAAGAACACCAACAAATATAAAATTTGATGGAATCAGATATAATGCTTGCTGCAAAGGATGGCTAAACATATCAAGCAAAGATTGTAGAAACCTTGAATTAAGTGGAACCTTAATCTTTTTTCCATCTTGTTGAGCACCCATGATTGATGAATCAAGCTCCACAGCACCATTATTCACTTGCAAAAACTACAAAGGACGTATAGGAAAACTTCAGAACAAAATCAAATACATACCCAGCCTATTTGAATTATGGTGAGCGAGCTATAACAAGTACTGCGAAGAAAATATAAGCGAGAGTTGGTGTGGTGTGGTGCGGTTTTAAAACCAAAATGGGAAACATTGTAGCAAATTAGCTATCTTCCCACATAAGAATCTTCATGTCAAACAAATATCAAGTGATCGTCCAATGGGGCAAAGAAAAAAAGCTCCACCCATGCATTAGCTCACCTCATCAACCAACCCTTCATATGTCAACTGAGAACACATGGGAGTGACCATGTCTACCTGCAAAGCAGGAATGAGTTTTAAACAAAAAAGCCAAGTGAATAGACTAGACAAATATCATACACAAACTAGCACTACCTCCATGGAAACCAAGGAGCTTTAGAACAAAGTATTCAAATTGAATCTAAATGATTCAAATACAACTATTCATGCCTTGAAAAAAATGTAACTCCTGTACCCCTATCACTAAATTACAGAAACTAATATACAAGCGAAGTATAACCTACACAATCCAACCCATGTTACCTAGTGACATTCGCAAGGGGAAAATGGAGTTTAGTTGAACTTTACCTCCCTATCTAAAAGAATGAGTGTATTTATCTCTGGCACAGCCATCTGAAATAAAATGAATAAATCAATTCTTGCATAAATTGTTTAAATGAAATTCAAAAAGAAAGAGAAAGATAACAAGAGATAGCTTCAAGTTAGACATTTACATCATTTGAGTTAACAGGTTCCTCTGTTTGCAAGTGATTTAGAATGTCAGCAACACGGACAGATGCTTTGCCTTTGGCCCTCACATTTGGTATTGCTCCAAAGGAAAACTAACGTCACAACCAAATAATTATCCCATGATTACACAGTAACTCACGAATATGAATGAGTGAATATGGGAATAAATCCTGCATTTTTTACAGTACTAACAATGTACTTACTATACAGCAGCATTGAATTCATGAACAGATTAAATATGTCCCAGTCCTAGGTTTTATCCTAGGTATCATAGAAAAAATATGGAGGAAAGATTGTAAAACCTCAAGCTTGTGGATTGCTTTTGCAATATGCCAGAGTGAACTAGAATCACCATCAACGAGGTATTCCTACCGGAAAGGGGGAGAAAAGTTAAATGTCAAATCATGCACAGGAAGAAAGAACATTGAAAATATCACATAAAACGACTGAATGAACTTCTTTCCATACTTTGTTAGAACGATCAAGCTCAAATGACAGAATATCCTCATCCAATGGAATAACGTATAAAGGATACTCCCCAATGGTCAATAGGTGGTGGACCTTTTCTTCCTCCAGAACCTGCCTCATTTAAATTTAAACTCTGATTATGAGGATGTGAACAAAGTTTTTAAACTTGTAAAATTTAAAATTAGTCCATGACTCCGGCTTATGCCAACTCTTACCTTCTCACAAACCACTGTGCGGCGAGGGACAAAATAAACAAAGTATTCTCTTTGAAGCCCTTTCGAAGTGTCATTTTGAATATGTGAACATATAAATCTCATCAAATCCATCTGAGCACGAACAAGATAAACCACCTTATTGCAGTCAGTTTGAATTGGATCAGATGATAGATGTCGTAATTCAGCTCCATGTTCCTGTATCACGCAGTCGCAATTCCTCAAAAGATTCAAATTGGCAAGTGAGAGAAATAATTAAATTCCCACTAGAAAAACGAAACTCCATTGTAAGATAAAACATGACTTAACTGAATAAAAACACAACCCATTGTAAGATAAAACATGACTTAACTGAATAAAAACACAACCCAATTCACAAGATTGAAAATGGAAAACCAAATATAGATAAGAAAAGGAGATATTCACATAAACTCTTACAGTATCCGATCTCCTTCGCCCACCGGTAAAAACAAGCCTTTATTGAACAGAAGAGAGTACCTTAAGAATTGACGTCTGGATGATTAATGAAAGAGAACCTCCAAGCTTAGGATCAACGACCAAACACTTCCTTCCTCGAATCTATAAAGCAACATTCAAATTCAAAGCAAATTTTGTAAATTAACTCTTCGAAATCTAATCTCCAATGTTATACTAAACTTGCAGGTTAATTAAATCATCCACAAACTCCGAGTACAGTCTACTTTTTCATTTGTGAAATGCATGATCGGTAGCCTAACAGATAGATAGGGAAAAAAAAAAAAAAAAAAACTAGTGAAACGAAAATTCGCCATTATTGTTAACCGCGGGAAAGGAACTCACATTTTTCAGGATGTTTATAAGCTCCTTCTGAGAATGCTCCCTGAAAATCCGACCATGAAAACTTGACGACACGGTTTGAAAGAAATTAGCAGTAAATTAAGAAGCGTTGATCAGAATAAAGAACCTGAGTGCTCGGAGATTCAGAGGAGCATTATCCAAGTTCGGAATCTGCGCCATCCAAGTAGAAGATCTTTCTTTTCCTCTGAACTTCAATTCAACTCGTTTTAACAGAGAATTTCCCTTTCCCTCGCTGGAAGAAGATGGCGGTCGACTTCCGATGCATATATACTCATTTTTTCATCGGCGACGCGCCGTCGAGCTGATTTTATTAATTTTTTTTTTTATAGAAATATAATTTATTTTCAGCTTCTTAAAACCCCTTTTTCCAATTTTTTTTCTATTTTTTTATTTTGAAAACAATTTCCCAATTATAATAAAAGAAATTCAATTATTGGATCAAAGTCTTTAATCTAAATAAAATAAATAAATATTTTAATCATATTAGTAATTAAAAGTAATTAGAAATATTTTATTTTTATTTATAAATTTAGATAAAAAAAATTTTAAAAGTAACTAAGAATATTTTAATAATATAAAGTTAAAAAATTAATCCTTTCCCTAAATAAATGTAATAATAATAATTCTATTTATAATTATTTATTTCAATCCTCTACTTGGAATCAAACAAATAAAATTTAAATAAAAATAAATAAATATCGTGTCTATTTACGTATTTATTTTCTAGGGTTCTTCAGGAATCTCTAGAAGGAAACGAGGGTTCATTCTTTGAGGATATTTCACACTACACAGCACGAACAAGGTATTCCCATTCTCTATCTTCGTTACTTTCTTCTAAATCATAGAATCAATTGTTATTTTCGGTGGGAAGCACTTGATGAATGTTGTTTCTCGTTGATTTCCGTTCAACTTTGTTCTTGGATTTCTCTAATTACTCTGGATTTTGTTTGCAGGAGGAGTTTTCTGAAATACGGTGTTGATATGGCTGGGAGAGATGAGTACCGAATATTTGTGGGTGGGTTATCGTGGGAAATCACGGAGCGTCAGCTTGAGAATGCCTTCAGTCGATTCGGAAAGATTATCGATTCTCAGGTTACCCTTTGTGATTTACTTTTTGATTTTTGGTTTGATTTGTGTGGCTGGAAATCGAAGAAACTGAGCACGTTGGAATGAGTAATTAATCTGTTTCTGATATGAGAAGGAAATTGAGGAGATTTTGGATTAATTCGGTTTCATTTCAGTGTTATTGATCTTATGGAAAATATAATTTCTGAATTTCCACTCCCTTCCCTCTAAATAACCTTGCCCCTGTAAGTTTAACTATTACTTTCAGCTTTTTTTTTTAACCTTTAATTTGTCTCCGTCCTCTTCTCTTTCTGATGAATGTTTTTTTCCCCTTGTGAATGAGGATGCTGTTAATGAAATTTTTGGGAAGCGGTTTAACTGTTCATGAGAAGTTGAATGCATCAAGATGCTGAAGGTCATAGGGTTGTACGTTGGTTAAGCCTTATCTGTTTAAGATCTGCTGGTTAAGAAAAAGTACTATCAGTCTGGAAATTTGGAATATGGTTGGCGGCAAACTCAATCTTGTTCTCTAGCTGATTGGGGTTTGGTGGGATTTTAGTTTGCGAACTCAGTGACTAACTTGTTCTGTGGGATAAAAGTACTCGTCATTCTTTTGCGACAGATAAATGATTTAATACCAGAGTAACTATTAACAAGTCATGTGCTGATACCTGCTCGAGCATACCTTCCTGTCTTATTGTTATTTGATGCTTTTGAAGAAGAAACTGAAGTCACTAAAATGTTGTGTATTCGAGAAATAAAATGTTCTAGTATTTGCTTGGAGAATTTTATCTTTCTCTGGATGATTATTAAACCCTCCATCTTATCCTTGGCTTACCCTACTTTCCAATGGTATGACTAAAATTTAATGATGAAGTTATGTGGTTACATGAGATGATGTACCTGGGGCAGAAGTTCTGGGCTAGACTACCATATTGACTCAGATAATTGGTTTGCTAAGTCATCTAATCACAGAAAAGTTCTGTAGACATTTGTCATTGGATGCAAAATTTTGTTGTCCAAAGATTGTTTCATACTACTGGCTGCTTCATTGTAATGTTCTCTTCGTTTCCCTATCCTTTACTGTAATCATTAGCAGAGTGAGAGATAGCTGGTTTTTCATTTGCTAGTTTCACTGGTGTTGAGAGTTGTCAGTGTTCTAAGATGAAGAATACGTTGAATTGGTGCCTCCTTTTTGGCTAAGATTTATGATACCGTACAAGGTGCAGTGTTTGGAGATCAATAGCCATTTTATCCTTTTGAGTAGGCACTGCTTCTTTGAATTCATTTTGCTGAGGTAAATCAGAGTTCCCTACTTGTCCAGGCATAATCAGAAAGTTGTTCGTATTGGTTTTTGTTCAGCAGTTGATGTGGCTAGAAATTGTACTAGCAATTCCAGGCTTAGCTGCTCAGACATTTTCCGAAGAATTGGCCAAAATGCATTTGTAGTCTTTAGTTTGACATATTTCCTTGTTGTACAAAGATAGCTGAATTGTAAATGTCAGTTTGAGTGCCTTCTCTTATCGGTTGTTGTCATCTCTGGTGAAAATGTTAAGATACTATACAGTGGACATGGAGAATGGACGTTGACGTGGTTATTATCGCCATTTGTACTTTCCAGATCTCTAAAGGCCTCTGATGCTGGATTTCTTTCTGTTTGACCAAGCATTATGGATATCTATTTGTTGGGTATAGACTGCAGCAAAGCAATTGGATCTGAAGCTAAATTTGAGTGTCTTTAGGTGCAGTGTTGCAGGTTGGGTTTTTTATGAGTTATTTAGAGGAATGGATTTAGGTTGTGGCAACCTGAGAAATTATGGAGCTTTAGTTTTCCATCCATTGGTTTTCAACCTTTTCCCGTTGTTTGAAGTTGTTCCTTGAGATCGGTCCAGAATTCTGCTATTTTGTTTTCCTTTTTTGTGGTGTGCTAGTTCCCTCATTTTATACTCGTTGACAGTATTTTGTGTTATCAGAGTTTGAATTCCTCGATTATTGATTCTATTTAAACTTAAGAGGGGTTGAATATGTACCTAGTTAAGTACGGTTGCCATGCAAGCTGTTGTCTGTAATCAAGTTTTCTAGTACATCCTCTTGTCCACAAACTGCTGACGGGATCTCAATTACAGAATGTGCTGGCATCTCCAACTTGCCTATGTCTCCTAGAGCATTCATCTTGGAAGATGTGTTGCTTAAGGATTCATCTTTCAGATTTATTCCACCATCTATTTCAGATCTCATCCCAATATGGTATTGATAGCAAGATGGCTATAAAATTCTTGTGTTTCCCTTGTGTGTTATTTGTTGAGGTTAACAAATCCCGGAATAATACACATATCCAGTGAAGTGTTTGTACTGGGTTTTTTTGAGTCAACATTGGATTTGAGTGCCATTTTGGATGCCTGACTGCACAGAACCCATGTAGCAATTTTTTTTGTGGAGTTGTTTCTTTTGAATAAAAGGGGACTAGAGGTCTAAGATACTCCCACTTCAGAAGATAGAGATAAAGACATGCAGGTTCTTTTGTTTTGTTAAGGAATTATGTAACATGTTGCAATGAGTTCTTCATAAATGGAAGAAACAAGTAAGTTTGTCAGACTGTTTAAAATATTTTATGCTGTTATTATCAATTACTATAAGTTTTAACTTCGAACGATTTCTCTTTTAGATGTTGTACTTATCGTGCATACAGCATGTGATAGGCCGAATGTCATCACCAGCTTGTACCTGTAACTTATCTGTTACCATATTTGCTGAATGATAGTTTAATGGAGTTTTATCCTCTAATTTGTTGATCATGGCAACTGTTTGGTATTGATTTTATACCTCTTAGATTCACCTCGTTTTCAACGACTCCAACCTTCAGAGTGTTGTCACATGGGATCTTAAATACCAAAACAAAATCACCTTATATTGGTGGTTAGGGCATAGATTTCATCATGAAACATGTCATCTTTGAATATTGAGTGGATGGAATCCTGGGCTATTTATTTATCTTTCATTGTGATGGTCTTCTTCGTCACTTGATTAATGCCAGGTTTTGTTATGTTAGACAAATTTTCTTCATAATCTAGTTTCGAGCTATGCTGATGGCTTGTAGGTTTGAAGTTGTCACTTGCATTATTAGCATGAGATGTACTTTACTAGCTCTGATTTAAGTTCTATGGTCTGTTTTATTGACTGGCGTAAACTTCCTCTTTGGCGTTCCTGTAGATCATGTTGGAAAAAAATACAGGGCGCCCACGTGGCTTTGGGTTTATCACGTTTTCAGATCGACGGGGAATGGATGATGCTATCAGAGAGATGCATGGACAGGAATTTGGAGAACGAATCATTTCAGTGAACAAGGCTGAACCTAAAATGGGAGAAGATATGGACCACGGTTACAGGGGGGGAGGCTACTCAAGTGGTGGCAGGGATAGCAGCTATGGTGGTGGAGGAGGAGGAGATAGATCTGCTAGGCAAGATGAATGCTTCAAATGTGGACGTCCTGGACACTGGGCCAGAGATTGTCCTGTGGGCGGTGGTCGAGGAAGGGGAGGAGACTCATTTCTTTCACGTCCTCGACTTGGGGATAGCGATTATGGGGATCGCTTTGCTGGAGATAATAATCGTTATGTGGATGATCGTTATGAAGGTGGTGGACGCCTTGGAGATAGAGATCGTTTTGATAGCAGCAGGGACAAATATGGGAGTCGCGATCGCTATGTTAGTGACAGGTAATGACTGATATTTCTATGGATTTGAATTTTATTTTCTGTGTATAAAATATGTTTGTTATTTTTCTAGTCTTAAAATTTATCCTTTTAAAGTAATTATCACTAGAATACGATAAATTAACAGAAGAGTGATCCAATATCCTTTGTTTTGCTGAGTAATCACATGACTTCTCAATTAATTCCTTGCAGCATTATACTTGATCAATCCTCTCATCCCTATAGGTACCCACCTAGCGGAGACCGCTTTGGAAGCAGTAGGTACAACAACGACTCTGGTCGATTTCCCGTAAACAGCTTTGGTAAAGATAGGGGCTATTATAGAGATGGTGGACCTCGTGGGGTTGATAAGTACGAAAGCAGCGGTCCAGCACGCAACGAGGGAAGAAGCTACAGGAACAGACCAGCTCCTTACGATCGCCCTAGCAGAGCAGCAGGGAGGCCATCATCATTTGATCGTTATTGAATGTTGACAGTTAGCAACATTATCAGTTTTATCTAGTAAGTACTACACGCACGGTGTCGTCGAACTTTTAGTCATCTAGGATATATAGTTACTGTACCATGGCCTGCCAGCTGATCGCTGCTGTTTCATCTTGCTTTCATGTATCTGATAATGGAAAGAGAACTGATTTAAGTTGACCCTGAAATGTTGAGCCGAATCTTCGAGGACTCGAAGCTCGTTCGATTCATAATATCCGTTAACGAATTAGGAAATTAGGAAATAGAAGTGTAGAAGTCAGAGGGCACCCTACATGAAAGGGGCATGAATGGCAGACCAGAAGTCTCCTCTCAGTTAAGAGTGGAAAGGTAAGAGAGGCCATTAATGGAAGAAAACTGGTATGGTTTGGCCCACAACTATTGGAATTGTCGACTTGCCTTTAATCCATCCCCCACTGTCTTGACATGTACTTGCAATGGCACTATCTTCGTCGGCTCTTGTTCATGATTTACTTGACTTTAGTTTTTGTGGAAAAATTAGAGAAGAAAGTGTAGTTTTTGATTGGTTGACTATAAAACCCACTTGCAATTTGGTGTCCTCCCATCCCTTTTTTGTTTCTTTTATTAACAAATAAAGCAAAGTTAATAATATATATATATATATATTAAAAATACATCAAATTTTGGGTAGTCTCGTAGTAGTTCAAGTAAAATGCGAGTTTAATTTATTTATTTACATTTTTATATCATGGTTTTAAATTTTTAAACGATCACCTAGAACTAAAAGAAAAATTGATTCTTTGGGATCCTTCCTTTCTTCAAATGGAATGAACAGAGATAGAATCAGACCGATTCCCTAAATGCTTTTCTGGATATTCCTCAATGTCCCGGCTATTCACCGAATCGATTCCCTAAATGCTTTTCTGGATATTCCTCAATGTCCCGGCTATTCACCGAATGTGAGAAGCAGATGAATAATCATCCGCTTTCGGAAGAAATCGAAGAATTTCTCAGGAATCTTACAAGATTCATTGTTCTTTTTTCTCTAACAATGGTCAGAACTTCATATGGGTTCGAATCCTATTAAGAGGTTCACTATAGATTAGAAATGGTTGAAGAAAGACCCAGATGTGTCTTTTGTCCCTTGATCAAAAAAATAAAGAAATGGTTAATATATTCCTTCACATATTTTAAATTTCAATAATGTGTTTAATAAAATTTAAAAAAATTTCAATAAATTAATAATATGGTGTGACTTGTATTTTTATGAGATTTTAGTTATTAAGAGAAATATATGCTCTGAATAAATATAATTAAAAGAACGGAAGCTCAACTATCCAACTCAATCTAATTCGAAATAGAGGGTTGGGTTGGGTTGAATTGTGAATCCTTTTCACAATGCTCGAAAACTTTTATAAATCTTTTAAAATTTAGAGATAGATATACATTTAAAAGTTCAAGGCTAAATTTGTAATTCAACCTATAATTCACGAATAATTAGTCAATAAAGTACTTTGAATTGTTTATTTTCGGCTCTTCTATCGACTACTTTTTGTTTGGTGTGGTCCAAAAATTTGAATTTTTGCGTCTTTGGATGTCTTCTTATATATGTTCATATTATAATACTTTTCCGTCAATTCATGGAATTTAAATTTATAATATGACTGTTTTGAACTATGAGATCTCACATCAATTGAAAAAGTGAACGAATCATTCTTTACAACGGTATGAAAACCTCTCCCTAGTAAACACATTTTAAAACCATGAGACTAACGACGATACATAACGGGCCAACACGGATAATATCTGCTAACAGTGGACATGGGCTATTACATGAAGTATTTCTAAGAGTGAAAGCAACCCGTTCTTTCAACATGCTTCGTCTTCGCTCACGTGCTCGGTTAATTATGAAGTTCAAACTAACTCAAACTACAGAAGTATTTTGTTTGTATATATCATAATTATCAACTTTTTATTTCTCGAATGTGGTATCGATTCATTTAAATACTCGTTCTTTCCTCGAGCGTCACAGCTGAAGAACGCTTAATACCCTAAAAATAATTATTTTGGAAACATTATTATAGTGATATTCTTGTTTGAATTTTCAACGTTTGAACCAAATTAATTCAAAACCAAGCTGTCATCTTCCCTTATCAGAAATCAACCTCCATCCTCTTTGGAAAAATGAAATAAATATACATAATTTCCATTAAAAATTCCACTATTTAATCTTTAAATAAATAAAAATAATAATTAATGGAATCAATTCCCAAAAATTATAATATAAAATACTTTTTATTATAATAATAAAAAAAATAAAAATTAAACTAAAATTGTGAAGAATATTAATATTTCTAAAATTTATTAATTATAAAATAATATAAATTTTAATTAATTTTAGGGTTTGGTGGTTTGAAAATATTATTTATTTATGCTTCCATACCAAACTATGACTAAATATTTTCTTTATTGGAATATATTAAGTTATATTTGAAAATTATTATTATTATTATTATTATTATATATATGAAATATGTTAGAACCTAAATTAATTTATTTGACAAACTATATAATTAAAATTTTGATGAAAAATTCGAAATCTATCAAAATTTCTCGATAACGATAATGATAATAATAATAATTATTACCGAACTCGAGCGTTTATTTTTTACAAATATTTGAAATTTATTATTTTTTTTAATTTCTTATTTTCTAAAGACTAATTGTTTTAGTGCTCACACCCCAAACCATTCTAGAAAAATAATTAATTTTTGTCCACATAAAATGATTTTGAAATTGAAAAATAAAAATAATAATCAACAACTATATCTTATAAAAATATTATAATTATCTTGTCTTCGTAAAAAGAAATCTGACACTCGAGTAAAGGAGATGTTTAGAACAATTGATAGTTATTATGAATATCGGAACAATTTGAACTGTTTAGTTCAAACTGTCGGGGTTGAGTTGGGTTAGACTTCTTTTGTCGATTTGGGTTGTGTTGAATTTTTTAAAAAATGAAAATTTTGGCTCGGTTCGTGGGTTCGAGTTTTTTTTTTTTTTTTTTTTTTTTTA
>NW_019268527.1:3060714-3065714 GCF_002738365.1 Cucurbita moschata
GTTTTTTTTTTTTTTTTTTTTTTTTTAAATGGACCTGAAAATAGAGTTCACAATCCAACTCAACTCTAATTTTAAAATTGTTGCGAAAATTAAGAATATTTTAAGTTTGTAATGTTAGTGATACGTTGTAATATATGAATGTTTCATATAATTTTAATTATTAACGTGACATATATTATGAATAATTATGATTTTTTTAAATAATTAAAAATTTTGAATTACTTGAACAACCCAACCCAAAAGCAAGAGGTTTGGGTTGTGAACCCTATTCGAGTCGTTTGAATCACCAACACAAAATTTCGGATTTATACCCTACAAGCATTCAGTACAAAATAAAGATGTCGACAAGATGGAAATAACAGCTCAAACCCACCATTAATATGTATTGTTCTCTTTGAATTTTTACTCTCGGGTTTCATTTCAAGATTTTTAAAACCTATCTGCTATGGGAGATTTTCACACTCTTATAAAGAATGATTCGTTCTCTTCCTCAACCGATGTGAGATATCACACTTTATTTCTCTTTTAAATAGAAATTCCTCATTTGGGTTCGGGACAGGTCTTCTCGAGGCTACGTGTCTGTGAGTTAAATGACCCGACTCTAGAGCATAGGATAAAATGACAATTATTAATTAATTTCCATTTGGACTCTTAAAAGTCAACTATAGAGTCTCAACAAAAACGCTATATATTTCCCCCACACACATCTCCTTCAATTAACAGCCACGCAAGTACCATACCTCCAAAATAATCTCCACCCTCTTTAATTTTCCACCTCTAAAAATGGTCGCCGCCGGTCAGGGAGGCGACAGAGCAATCTCCGGCAGCTCCAACATCAGAACCATCGCCGTCCACATCATCACCGGGCGGTGGTTTGTGGTGTTCGCTTCACTTCTAATCATGGCAGCCGCCGGCGCCACCTACATGTTCAGCTTATATTCCAACGACATAAAGTCGGTTCTAGGTTACGACCAAACGACGTTGAATTTGTTGAGCTTTTTCAAGGATTTGGGTGCGAACGTCGGTGTTTTGTCTGGCCTTATCAATGAAGTTACACCGCCGTGGGTGGTTCTATCTATCGGCGCCGTCTTGAATTTCTTTGGTTACTTCATGATTTGGCTCGCCGTTACTAAGCGGATCTCGACGCCGAAAGTTTGGCAAATGTGTCTCTATATTTGTGTTGGAGCTAATTCTCAATCCTTCGTTAATACCGGTTCGCTCGTTACTTGTGTCAAGAATTTTCCCGAAAGTCGAGGCGTCGTTCTCGGTAAGTGATTATCAATATTACGAAAAAAAAAAATCACATTTTTATTATTTATTATTTTAACGTCGGAATGACAAAATCGAGGATGAACCCGACCCTCGAAATTAGATGTTTTGCAAAATCACAACTTTTAGCTTCTTCCTCCAACATTCAATCGTGTAAAATTGTCGGTTACAACGTACGAGATTCTCGAGTAAATTTCACAACAAAAACCGAGCAGTGTATTATGTTTTTTCAAAACATTCACACGAAACTTGTGTCGTGTTTTAAGTTGAGTGTTGGAGTAAATTTAACCAAACTAATTAAACTCATATTTAATGTGTTTTCCCAAATTCTAGGTTCACCAAATTTTGATTTTGAAAGCTTCCCATTTAAAGTATAAACGTAATTTCCACTCGATTTTTAATTAATTTAAATTAACATACTTTTTCTATCCTTTTTTTTTATTCTTTATTTTCGAATTTATTTTATTTCCTATTATTTATTATTAATTTTTATTTCATTTTCATCCCATGATGCCAATTTGAAATATTTGTATTATTTTAAATAAAATATTATTTTTAAATATTTATTTAGTTAAACTTTATACTTTATCTAAAAAAAATCTCTAAATTTTTTAAAATTTCAATAATACCCTTACACTTCAAAAAAAAAAAACTTTTACCGTAATATTTTATTTCAAAATTAACCCTGAACTTTTAAAAAAATTTCAAAAATACCCTTTAACTCTTGAGAAGTATTCTCGTGTTCAAATTTTTCATTAATACTACTAATTTAAAAAAAATCCAAAAATACTCGCGAATTTTCACAAATAATATTAAAAAATTTAAAAATAATTTATGAATCCATATATTGACTGTAATTTTTTATTTTTTGAAATTTTTTATTTTTAAATTTCATGGGTTTCTTTTTAAATATCGTCTTAACCATAAAAGGTATTTTTTTCAATTTTTTTTAAAAGTTAAAAAAAAAATTAAAATTAATATAAAGAGTTTTTTTTATTTTATTTAATTTTTTTAATTTCAATTTAATCATTTATTTGAATTTTGAACAGGTATCTTAAAAGGGTATGTCGGGCTAAGCGGCGCCATAATTACGCAGCTCTTCCACGCATTCTACGGCTCCGACACCAAATCCTTAATACTCCTAATCGGATGGCTTCCGGCGGCCATATCCTTCGCATTTTTACGAACAATTCGGATCATGAAAGTAATCCGACAGCCAAACGAGCTCAAAGTCTTCTACAATTTCCTCTACATTTCCCTCGCCCTCGCCGGATTCCTAATGCTAATGATCATCATAGAAAGCAAATTAATATTCTCCCAAGCCGAATTCGGTGGCAGCGCCGCCGTCGTCCTCCTCCTCCTCTTCCTCCCTCTCGCCGTCGTCATCGTCGAAGAATACAACCTCTCAAAACTCAAATCCGCCGCCATTAATCCCCCAAACCCACTTCAAATCCTTACAGAGAAACCCAATCCCCCAAAAACAGAGCCCCAAAAACAAACCCGACAACAAAAACAACCATCTTGCTGGACAACAATCTTCAGCCCGCCGGAACGCGGCGAGGATTTCACGATTCTCCAAGCTCTGTTCAGCTTGGACATGGCGATTCTGTTCTTCTCTGCAATTTGCGGCGTCGGCGGAACTTTGACGGCGATTGACAATCTGGGTCAGATCGGAATGTCCTTAGGATACCCAAAAAGAAGCATTAGCACATTCGTGACACTCGTTAGTATATGGAATTACCTCGGACGTGTCGCCTCTGGTTTTGTCTCTGAAATTGTTCTAACAAAATACAAATTCCCACGTCCTTTAATGCTTTCTTTAACACTTCTTTTGTCATGTGTCGGTCATTTGATCATCGCCTTCGCCGTTCCAAATGGGCTTTATGTAGCTTCAATCGTGATCGGATTCTGTTTCGGAGCTCAGTGGCCGTTGCTTTTCGCCATAATTTCCGAGCTATTTGGGTTGAAATATTACTCTACGCTTTACAATTTCGGGTCGGTGGCTAGCCCGATTGGATTATACGTTTTGAATGTGAAAGTGGCCGGGAATTTGTACGACAAAGAGGCGGCGAAGCAGCTGGCGGCGAAAGGGCTTGTGAGAAAAACAGGGGAGGAGCTGAAATGCTACGGCGGAGAGTGTTTTAAGCGGTCGTTTCTTGTGATTACCGGAGTTACTTTGTTGGGTATGTTTGTTTCGTTGATTTTAGTGATTAGGACGAGGGGTTTTTACAAGAGTGATATTTATAAGAAGTTTCGAGATGAAGCTGAAGCAGAGGTGGTCGGAAATGGCGCTGTGACGGCCGCCGGAGCGCCGGAGGAGACGAGAAGCCGATAGGGGTGTGTTTGGCGGGAAAGAAAATGGGGTGGAATCCGCCGGAGCGGCGGCGGAGACGAGGGACCGACAGGGATGGGTTTGATTTGAGAGCGAAGATTTTTGTTGTCCTTTGTCGAAACATTAAAATTTCCGAACTTGTGAGAAAATAATTTACATGTTTCATCACTAAGTTTCTAATAGATATTATTGTAATTTTCATACCTATTTTAAGTACTATAACCCATTATCTATAAAAAAAAATAATAATAATAAACCAATTCGAACATAGTTTAAAGGGTAAAACTGTAATTTACTAATTACAATCTTGAAGGTAGTCTCATAAAATTTCAGCAATCGTTTATGTCAACTTATTGAGAAAAATGTTAGTTAACTAGACGTTCATGTAATAACTTCTTTTTACGTGTTCTGCATATAAATTAAATTTATAAAAATTACATTTTACGAGTATAATTAAATATTATTTTATATTAAAAAAAATTAAGAATACTCGTATTGGATGGATATTTCTAACCTTAATAAATTTAATTATATCAACACAAAACAAATTAGAAATATTGGATCGTGGTGAATTTACTCCTTAATTATCATTCTTATTTTTATTTTTAATGAAGAAAAAAAAACTTTGAATAAAAAAAATGAATCTTTGGAAAAGGTCCACAAAACAAAAGCCCACTATGGCCCAATATTTATTTTTGAATTATAAATATATATAAATTTATATAATTAATTTCAAGTAGTTGAAACTATGTACGATGATCCTCGGCAGGTGTTATATTGCCTCAATAAGCTATGATTTGATAGTATTTTAATCACTAGTAAGCTTCGATTGAGAACCTTGTAAGAAGTCGTCTTAGCTCAGTAGGTAGAGAGCATGGCTTTTAACCAAGTGGTTGTAGGTTTGATTACCATAGACGGCGACCTCTGTTGCGTGAGCATATTTCTATTTCCAATTTCTCATTTTCTTCGGCATAGGCTAAAAGTGAGTAGTGAAGACCATGACATCCACGACCAATGTTATATTGTCTCACTAAGCTATGATTTAGAACCTTTTAAGAAACTGTTTTAGCTCAGCTGGTAGAACACATGACTTTTAACCATGTGGTAGTGGGTCGATTCCCACAGACGGCGATCTGTTTCTATTTTTCTATTCGGCATAGGCTAAAAGTGAGCAGTTAAGATCATGACATCCCGACGAGTGTTATATTGTCTCACTAAACTATGATTTAGAACCTTTTAAGAAGCCGTCTTAGCTCAGCTGGTAGAGCGCATGGCTTTTAACCATGTGGTCGTGGGTTCGATTCCCACAGACGGCGACCTCTGTTGCACAAGCATGTTTCTATTTTCCTATTCGGCATAGGCTAAAAGTGAGCAGTTAAGACCATGACATCCCGACCAG
>NW_019268527.1:3070714-3133787 GCF_002738365.1 Cucurbita moschata
TGCACACATAAGATCATCGGCGGCGACCACGGCGGCGATACTCTGTTACCGCCGCCTTTAAATATCATTCCGTAAAAGTCATCCTCTCCACCACCGCTATTTCCATACATCGGGCTATTATTAATGACAGTGCCGCCGCCATATCCGCCATTACCGCCGCCAGTGCTGCCGCTAAATCCTGGATATACAATCCCTTCACCATTACTATACCTGCAAATTAACGAACAAATTAAAAAAAAAAATAATCAAAATTAAGTTTTCCACGTGGAAATGGAAAAGCCCGACAAAACCTTAACCCTTAAGGAAAAAGGGTAACACTTTCATGCTTTGATGACGTGTTAAAAGCTTATGAAATTGATGTTATTATGTGTCCCACTTGGTGGGGTTGAGTTTAATTTTTAAAATTCTTTAAAAAAAATTATAATTTTTTTATTGGTTGGACTCGTATAATAACCATAGTTAGGTCGTGATAGATACCCAACATTTAATTTTATGTTAAATAAATTTAATATTTTAAATATTTTAAAAAGGTCGACTTTTCAGTACCTAAAGTCTCCCGACATATTTGTAATTTTTTAAAATTAATAAATCTAGACATAAAACTAGATTAAAAATGTAGAATAAAACAAAATTATTAAAAGTACAAAAAAATATAAAAGGATTTATTAAATATTTTTAAAAATTATATATATATATATATTATTGTTGATTTGTTTTTTTATTATATGAAATAATCATAAAAAAAATGCTTGATATTTATTTTTTTTAAATTTGTATACAATAAAATTATAAATTTTAAGATTATGTTAGATAATAAAAAAAAATTTAGTTTTTTTTTACAAAATTAAAAATTTAAAGATATTTTTAATGTTTTTAAAAAAATTTAAAAGTATTTTTTGAAATTAAAAAAGAGAAAGGTATTAATAAAATTTTTGAAAATTTAAGAGTATTTTTTAACCTCTTCAAAAATTAAAATTAAAAATATTAACTATTTTTATTAGAAAGTTGAATGATATTTTTAAAATTTATTTAAAAATTTAAGGGTATTTTTTTTAAATAAAATGAAAAATATTTAATTTACCTTGGGGCACCCAAAACGCCAGCGTTCATAGTGAGCTGATTAATAAGAGCCACCGACTTAGGCTCAGTACTGGAGGCTTTACCGTACTGGGTGCTAAGTCCGGCACCGGACGGCACAAAAAACGCGCCGTTCACCAAAATATCGCCGTCCGTCCGCCAATTCCACGCCGTCCATTCCGTCTCCGCCGCATCTAAACGTCTCGTCACCTGTTATTATCAAAATTTTAAAAATTTTAAAACCCAGCCGTCACCGTCAAAATTCCACCGGTAGTCCCTTTAGATTCCGGGCCCTCCCTCCAAGTCCGGCCAAAAACACGAAAAGAAAGAACGGAAAGGGATGGCCCATTAAGAAATGGTGATTTGTTGGCAGCGCGTCAACGTCATGCGCCGCCTCAAGCATGTGGGATAAGGAATCTAATCCTTCCTTTCCCATGCATTCCTCCGCTTCACACATTCCTCAACTCAAAAGCTCGGCCCATGAGCGGCGCCGCCCCTTTTCCAATTTTTAAGAATCTTTATTTTATTCCATTTTAGTACTCAACTTGCATTTTTTTTAATTTTTTTTAAATTTTTGTGCTATAATATAATATAATATATAAAAGAACATAAAAATTTAAAAATAAAATTTTTATAAATTGAGTTAATTTATTGGTTCAATTAAAATTAAATTAAGATGAATCGAGTAATTTTTAATTAAATATTTAAAAAATTAAATTATTAAATATTTAATTTAGCAAATTGAGGAAATATATCATAGAAAATAATTATTCTCCATTTATAATTTTTTTTATGTATATAAATTGATATTTAATTTTGTTAATTCTTAACCAAAAAAAAATCCTAATTAAACCTTTTTTTCTCAGAAAAAAAAATAATATTTCACAAAAACTTAAATTTAAAGTTTTTTTTTTAAATTATTATTATTATACGAAAGAAATTAGATTAAATAGAAAAAAATACTTTTCCTATTCCTTCCCCATTATATTTAAATTAAATAGAAAAAATATATATATATAAATAAATAATCTTTTCAAAAAGGTTTAAAAAAAATTAAAAAAAGTGAAAAAGAAAAGGAAAAAGAGATAATTACCTCTTTGGCATTGGGGTTGACAGGAGCCACATAACGGTTACCCTGGCTGTTAATAGTGGGGCGAGCACTGCCGCCAATGGCGTACATTTCCCAAGCCGTGAAGTCATTGTTGACCACATGAATGTAGCCATGTCTGCACCTGGGCATGCGCTGCACCAGAGCCTCACCGAAGTGGTTGAATGCTATGGTTACTTGCATACCCGAGTCCTGCACGTACCGGTCGTCATGTCCCAGCAGCATCACCTCGTCGTGGTGCGAAAAATAGCTGTTCGATATTGTTATCCCTGTCGATCCCATTATTGCGTCTATTAGCCCGTCGGTGCAGTATGAAAGCGAGCAATGGTCTATCCAAATCTTTCTTGAGCTGAATATTGAGATCCCGTCCCCGTCTGATAGCCCTCGGTGCCCGACGTGGGTCGGGGTTGACCTTTCGATTATCGTAGTAACTTATTAGAATAAAATATTATGAAATTTGATTTAAGATATAAATTAGTTCTCAAATGTATTTTATATAGCTATGGTAAGATCACACGTCAGTGGAAGAGAACGGAACATCTTTATAAGGGTGTGGAAGCCTCACCTTAGCGCCCACATTAGTGGGAGAAAGGAACGAAACACATTTATAATGGTGTGGAAGCCTCTCCCTAGAAGATGCATTTTAAAAACCTTGATGAAAAAGCCCAAAAAAGGACCATACCTGTTGCAGGTGGACTTGGACAGTTACAAATTGTATTAGAGGCAGACACTGGGTGATGTGCCAACGAGGAAGCTGAGCCTCGAAGGGGGTGGACACGAAGTGGTGTACTAGCAAGGAGGTTGAGCCCCGAAGGAGGTGGACACGAAGTGGTGTTCCAGTAAAGAGGCTGAGCCCTGAAGGAGTGGACACGAAGCAGTGTGCTAACAAAAAGACTGAGCTTCGAAGGGGTGGACATAAGGCGGTGTGCCAGTAAAGACATTGGAAGTGGATTGTGGTGGGTCGAACATCGATTGGAGAATGGAACAAGTACGAGCGAGGACGCTGGGTCTCAAAGGGATGGATTGTAAGATCCCACATTGGTTTGAAAGGAGAACAAAACACCCTCTATAAAGTATAGAAACGGCTCGAGAAAGCTCAAAGTAGACAATATCTCGAAGAAACAATATCAAGATCCAACTTTTAATTACTTTTGTTTATTATTTTTAACATAAAATATATTAATTTTAAGGAAAAAAAGTAAAGATTTACAGACCTTATGTTGGCATTGCCAGAGGGTACACAGTGATGCACGTGGATGTTGTGGATGATGATGTTGGACACGTATTGGATAGTGATACAACCACCGCCGGTGATGTGGACGTTGGCGCCACGGCCGTCGATCGTTTTGAAGTTGTTGATGATAAGTTCATATTTGAGTTTGATTGTCATGTCGGCGGAGAAGATGATCCAGAGTGGTTCGAATTGGATCACGGCGTGGCGGAGGGTTCCCGGAGTTGGGTTTTCCGGGTTGGAATCTGAGGAGTCGGTGACGATGTAGATCTTGCCGCCTTTGCCACCCATGGCGTCGCGGCCGAACCCGATGCCGCAGTCAGCGAGTCTCTGCCGGTTCGCCGCCCAATTCGGGTCGCAACGCCAGCAATCGTCTATGGGGTTTCCGGTGAGGCAAGAGAAGGCTTGATCCTTTGATTCGATGGATAGCGCTTTTCTTCTCGATATCGATGCATTGACTGTCCTGTGAGGGAAACATAGGCGTGAGTTGCAGAGAAACAGAGGAATGCTCTGTTTTTGTTTGGACGGCGAGAAAATGCAAAAATGCAGGAAAATGCAAGAAAATACATAAAAATTTCAAATAGGTTTTTGAAAACAGAGAGTTTTAGAGAAACCCAAATGGAAAAACAAAGAATCGAGACACGTGAACTCTCCAGCAAGAAAAGGATAAGAAAACAGAGGATTGCTCTGTTTCTGTTTGGTTGGCGAGAAAATGCAGGAAAATGCAAGAAAATACAGGAAAATTTGAAATGGGTTTTTGAAAACAGAGAGTTTTAGAGAAACCCAGATGGAAAAACAATCAATCGACACACGTTAACTCTCCAGCAAGAAAAGGGTAAGAAAACAGAGCAATGCTCTGTTTCTGTTTGGATGGCGAGAAAATGCAGGAAAATTTCAGATGGGTTCATCCAAACCCAAGTGAAAAACAACACAAGAACAAAAAAAACACATTCCTCCCCTCGATCGAACGCTTGTTCATCAACAAAAACAGATCAAAAAAGAAATCTAAAAGAAACCCAATAAAAGAAGCTGAAAATTTTCAGTTTACCTTTGAAGTTCATCAGCAACAGAATCAGGGTCAGGATGCTGGTGGGGCAATGTGAGATTGAAAGAAGCCGAAGCGACAAGAAAGAACAAACCAGACATCCATATCAAGAGAATGCTAAGAACAGGAAACATTCTCGAACGAACAACAAAAATGGAAGCTGGTCGGACGAGGAATTTGAGGATGTTTCTGGGCGTTGTTCTGTGGTATTAATCGAAGAAAAAGAGACTATTTTGAAACAAGTTTAGTATCTGAAATATCAACAAAAACATGGCTGCTCAGAGAGCCTAAATCCAGAGAGAATGTGAGAATGGTGGGTGAGTTTAAATAATTATATTGAAAAAAGGCTTAAAAAAGGTTACTTTCTTGGTGGGGTTTTAGGGTTTTTAGTTCATGAAGAAAAAAAAAATGAAGAAATTTCAATTACTTCCCCTTTCCATTCTTAACTTGTTAGTAAATTATTCTTAGTATCGAGAAAAAGGCAGCTTAAAATAACTCAAATGGTTTAAGACGAAAGTCAAATATGATTAAAACATATGTTCTCCATGAAAGGTAAGGAATTTCTCGAGAGATCCCGAAATTTGAAATAATGCGTATGGTTTAAAACAAGAGTCAACCCTGATTAAAACATATATGCTCGATAAAAGGTAAGGAATTTCTCGAGAGATTTCAAGAAGAAATGCAGCTTAAAATAATGTAAATGGTTTAAAACGAGAGTCAAACGTGATTAAAACATATATTATCGATGAAAGGTAGGGAATTTTCCGAGAGATTTTATCCAAAAAGTCGTGGAACCTCGAGATATCTTTTCCCGAAACCCTAAAAACGAAGTGAATGGATTTAGATTCTTTGGAGGGTGGCTGAAAAAATGCATATTCTTGTTCTAGAAATGACAAGCCTTCCCTTCTTTATTTCATACTTTCTCTTAAAAAGATTCCTTACATTGCATCTTCTTTCTTCTTATAAACAAAAGGGTTCGTGTTGATCTAACTTTATGTTCGGATTATATTTGATAAATGAAAATGTGTTTTTCATTTTTCGAAAGTAAATCGTGTCATAAAGTGGTAGGAATTATTCATCGTTCTTTATACAGGGGTAGATTCGTAAAATAGCATCTTTTTTTCGTTCATGGTTCAAATTAGGGTTAGGAACAATGATTTAAATTTCGGGTCAATTTTTTTTTTCATTTATCAAAAGTAAAATCATGTAATAAAATAGTAGGAATTATTTATCGTTCTTTATATGGGGGTATATTTGTAAAATTAGCATCTTATTTTCGTTCGTGGTTCAAATAGGGTTAGTAGCAACGGTTTAAATTTCGGGTCAATTTTTTTTTTCATTTATCAAAAGTAAATCGTGTAATAAAGTAGTAGGAATTATTCATCGTTCTTTATACGGGGGTAGTTTCGTAAAATTAGCATCTTATTTTCGTTCGTGGTTCAAATTAGGGTTAGGAGCAACGATTTAAATTTTGGGTCAATTTTTTTTTTCAATTATCGAAAGTAAATCGTGTAATAAAGTGGTAGGAATTATTCATTGTTCTTTATACAGGGGTAGATTCGTAAAAATAACATCTTATTTTCGTTCGTGGTTCAAATTAGGATTAGAAGTAACGATTTAAATTTCGGGTCAATTTTTTTTCATTTATCAAAAATAAATCGTGTAATAAAGTGGTAGGGATTATTCATCGTTCTTTATATAGGGGTAGTTTCGTAAAAATAGCATCTTATTTTCGTTCGTGGTTCAAATTAGGGTTAGAAGCAACAATTTAAATTTCGGGTCAATTTTTTTTTTTCATTTGTCAAAAGTAAATCGTGTAATAAAGTAGTAGAAATTATTCATCGTTCTTTATATGGGGGTAGATTCGTAAAATTAGCATCTTATTTTCGTTTGTAGTTCAAATTAGGGTTAGAAGCAACGATTCGAATTTCAGATCAAAATTAGTTTTTCACTTGTCAAAAGTAAATCATGAAACAAAGTAATAGGAATTATTCCTCATTCGAGTAAGAGGGTAGTTTAGTAAAAATACTATCTCGATTTCTTTTGCTGATCAAATTAGGGATAGGAGCAAAAATTCAAATTTCATATCGAAATTTGTTTTTCATTTATAAAAAATAAATCATCCTCGTTCTTGATATGGGGTAGTTTCGTAAAAATAGCATATTAGAGTCACATGGGGAATCTCACAATAAATGATACAAGAGCCAAACACGGGACAATGTGCCAACAGACATGTTAGGTCTCTAAAGAGAGTGAATTGTAAGATCCCACATCGATTGGGAAAGGAAACGAATCATTCCTTAAAAGGGCGTGGAAATCTCTCCCTAGTAGACGCATTTTAAAAACGTGAGGCTGATGACAATACGTAGCAGACCAAAGCGGATCTGCTAACGATGTAACGATGACCTTAGACTGTTACTATCTCATAAATCTCAAATATCAAACATTAACAAGTCACAACGCATCACTAACATCGATTACAAACATCAAATATTTTTAATTCTCGTAATAATCTTAAAAGTAGGATAAGGAAGAATTGAGTCGTAACTCTATTTTTCAACCCGATGAAAAAACGTCAATCCACGAAACGAGCCGGATTTTCAATTTTTCAAAAATTCAACTAAAAAAAAAAAAAAAATTCAGTTCAACCTACCCTAATCCAGATTGATCAAATTCTCGGGTCATATGAATACCCCTAATCACATCAAAATGTTCGATATATATTTAATTTTAAACTATATTTATATCCATGGATTTTAATATCAATTTGTCATTCATTACCCACCTTATTGATTGTTGATTGTTATATATATATATATATATATATATATATTTTAATTAATCTAACATTATTGCTTTGAAGAAGAGGAATATAATATATATAAATTAATTATCATAATTAATGGTGGGGTTTCAACAATATATGATCATATGAGAAAATAATTGGCTCCAAAAATTATAACAAACACCACAAACAATACACCTAATTAAAATCATATATCCCATTAACAAATTAATTATTGTTTATTTGCATTAATCACCAACCTATATAACTTAGAGTCTCATTAAATAATAATGATTTGTAACATTAACGTCTAATTACACGAGAGAAAAAACTGACCTAAATTTGTCGGTAGTAATTAGCACGTACGCATTTCCTTGAGTTTGAAGGTTAAAATTCATGTACTCGATTAATATTTTATTGTATTAAAAAATTGACATCAAACTATTGATAATTTGTCAGTGACGGACTCGTCGAGTTATATACCGAAACTTTACTTAGATAAATTGTAACAGGTTAAGTACACTGCTAATAGATATTGTCCGCTTTGACCCGTTACGTATCGTCGTTAGCTTCATGGTTTTAAAATGCGTCTTTTGGGGAGGGTTTGCGCACCCTTATAAGGAATGTTTCGTTCTCCTCTCTAGTCGATGTGGGATCTCCCAATCCACCCTTTTTGGGGCCCATTGTTCTCACTGGCACATTGCCTGATGTCAGACTCTAATACAATTTGTAACAATTCAAAACCACTGCTAGTCTGTTTTGGTTCGTTATGTATTGTCGTCAACCTCACGGTTTTAAAACGCGTTTTCTAAGGAGAAGCTTCCACATCCTTATAATAAATGTTTCGTTCCCCTCTCTAATCGATGTGGGATCTCACAACCCACCCTCTTTGGGGCCCAACGTCCTTGTTGGTACACGCCCGGTGTCGGGCTCTGATACCATTTGTAACTGCTCAAACCCATGCTACACTGCTTTGTTTTTCTCCCTAACTGATGTGACATCTCATGTAAATGTTGCATTTTCTACCCTGGATTGAATTTACACTCATTTTAGAAACAAAAAAATAATAATTTTTTTTAGTAAATTCACTAATTTTAAAAATATCAAAATTTGTACCAATTTAATTGGATTAATGTAATATATATATATATATATATATATATATATTATAACATTTTTTAAAATTTAAAATTAAAATTAAATGTTGGTTTACTTTTCAAATGTTTATGACTTGTGGGTGGTGGAGGCGGGAACCCGCCGGCAGAATAGGAGAGGGCGGCGCAGCCGCAGTCCACGTCGGGGCACGTCAAATATTTGTCAAAATACGCACAAAGCAAAGTAAAAGAAGAGTTAAATGGAAATTTGACGTCGGCTAAGAGAATCTTTTTGACTAATAAAAAAAAAGCATATAATATTTTATTAAATACATTATTTCTTTGAAAAAAGAATTAAATAATTTGTTTTTTAGTATACAGAAAAAAGAAAAATCAAGTTTGGTTGTCAAAGTATTTGTACTTTTCGTATGGGTTAGGAGATAAGAGACAAAACCATGGGGTTTTTTATAAGCAAAGCAAACCAATGCTTATAATTTGGTTTAATCAATTCTTCTTTAAAAAAAATAAAATTTCCAAACATATTTTATTGTGAGATCCGATAATTTCACATTGGTTGGGAAGGAGAACGAAACACGGTGTGAAAATCTTTCTCTAGTAGACGCGTTTTAAAGTCTCGAGGGAAAAGATGAAAGAGAAAGCCCAAAGAGGATAATATCTGTTAACGGTGGGTCGGGGCATTACAAATGGTATTAGAGTTCGGTTTCGGGCAATGTGTCAGTGAGGAGGCTCTTCCCTGAAAGGAGGTAGAGACACGAGGCGGTGTGTCAGTAAGGATGCTGGGCCCTGAAGAGGGGTGGATTTGGTGGTAATCCCACATCGATTAGAGAAAATGAACGAGTGCCAGCAAGAACACTGGCCTTAAAAGGGTGTGGAGTGAAAACCTTTCCCTAGCAGAGTCAGCCATGAAGGGGGGTGGATTTGGTGGTGGTCCCACATCAATTAGAGAAAATGAACGAGTGCCAGCAAGGACATTGGGCCCTAAAGGGTGTGAAAAATTTTCTCTAGCAGAGGCATTTTAAAGAATTGAGGGGATCCCCTTTAAACAGAGGTAGAAGTTGGTGGGCACGTGACACCCGAGAAACGAGGGATATATAAATGAACCGAGACCATATCTGAATGAGAGTGATCTTGAGGATAGGACGACTAAGAAATAATTAAAAAAAAGATGACATATATTATCTATCAACAAGGTGCACGTTAATTTTCGATAACTCATTTAATAAATAAATAAATATCTATATATATACGTCCCAATAAAACTTTTTTAGGTTTGGAATGGACATATGAAGGAGCCACTTGAACTACTCGATGCTAGTGAAGAAAATGGGTGGATTATTTGTATGGGCCACTTCATGACTATAATTGGGCCAATAATGGGCTTTGCTTTATTAATTTTTTTTTAATAATAATTGAGATAATAATTGAGAGATGTGAATGGCTATATATTTAATTATTGAAGCATGATATTTTTAAGGGATATTTAAATAAACATTAACACATAAAAATCTGTATTTTGAGCTATTCAATAATTATTTATTCTTATTTTTCTTCAAAAATAAATAAATATACGTTATAATATTTATAGCTATTGTTCTACTTTATTACATAATTTGTTATTTATGCCTTTTGAAAACCATAAATTAAAAAAAAAAACTTTGTTATTTATATAAAAATACTTATATTGTTTTCAATATTTTCAATATTACCGATTTTTTTTCATAAATATTTCTTAAAAAAAAAAACTTTATTTTTTAATTTATTTTTATCCAAATTTACCATTTAAAGAAAAACAACAAAAACGACATCGTTTTGTCCTTTACTTATATTCATTAAATGTCGCAAGAAGACGCATATTTTCATATGGAAGTATATTAAAACATAAAAATTAAAATATTAACTAAAGTTTAATATAAACATAGTAAGGTTTAAATATCATATTTTTCTTTAATAAAAATAATTATAATAGTACTTTAATATAAATATATATATATATATATATATATATATATATATTTATATCTAAAAAAAATTTGGTTTATTTAAGGAAATCTGCTCCTTTTAATTCTCTGTTTAAACTAGATTTCCCATTTTTTTCGGGTCTGTCTCGAACTAAATGAATCTCTCTAATTTATAGATTTTAAAAAATAAAATAAAATAAAAATAATTATGACATCACGCTACCAGCTGGAAATATAGACAAATATAAAATAATTTCCCATAAACTAAAAATAGTTACGACGTGACGTTTCAGGAGGAAATATCCAATAAAAAGCTTATTTTCCCCTTGCAACTGTGCGAGTTAGAATCTCGGTGAAAAAGAAAATGTCGTTTCTGTTTTCCTCTTCCCTCCATCTCTTACCGCCATCAAATCCTGCAACTTCCTTCTCTCACCACCTTCCTCCCCGTATCGCCGCGGTTTCGTCATCTCCTGCGGTCGGCGGTGTCTTCTCCGTAGCTGCAACTTCTCTGTCTCATTATCCCCATGGTCACTCTCGCTGTGGACCGCTTTACTGCTCCTCTTCCGCATCAATGTCGCTCGAGGAATCTACTCCAGCTTCTCAGGTTCTATTTTCGTTTTTAACTTGTCATGATTTGGTAGTGGAGGTTAGTTCTGTTGGTCTGTGGTAGTCTCTGTCGTAATGTGGGAATAGGATCGTCTTCAGTTCCGATAGCAACGAAGGGAGAAAGGAAATTTAGTTTGGTTGAGGTTATTATAATTTGGATCACAAACGAGCTCTCTTGAATTACTTTGTTTAGAGGGAAAATTACAAATCAAATAGTAATTTACAGAAAATGAATTGATTCCCAAGGTCTTGAACTACTTGAATTGCTATGCTACATCGTTGCGATTGGCTATGTGCTGATCGACGGACATTTCGTTTTGTCTTAAACTGTGAATAGTTGGAAGATAGCTTGTTGTACGCGAGAGCTTTTTGGGTGAGCAGATATGTGATAGCGTGGAATGTGGAAGTTGGAAGCGGTTCGTGCTATCTGTTTGGCAGTAAAATGGCTACTCTGCGTGTTAACGATGGTGTAGTCGAAGGTATGATTGTAATCGGTAGACCGTAACTGTGTTGAGATAAATTATGCTGATGGATTTTCTTATCAACAGGTTACGACGTGAAAATTAAGCTGGAAAAAGACCGTGGCCCGCTTCCAGAAAATGTACTCAGGAACCACTAACATTTTTAAACAAATCGTAGAGATGTGAAATCTTCTTAGACGTTATTAAAAACTGATAAATATCTTTGTGTTGTTAGGTGATAAAAAAGTTCCCTCATATCCAAAACTACTGCCCTTTCACAGTCCCTCTTGGATCGGCCGTTGAACCACTCCTCAAATGTCAACTTGCAGTAGCCACTTTCAACTGTAATGATATTCTTTGCTTTGTTTCTCTATTTGTTATCTTATAACATTCTATTTTATCTAAATAGCATATATATTAAAGTTTAGACCTAAGCTACCACCCTCTCTCGTCCACCTCCTCAATCTTTAGAGTTAAAAGAAAAAGATAGAGATAAAAGAAACAAAGAAAAAGGAAAAAGGGAAAGACGGGCGTGATTTTGATTGTAGGACTGTGGCAGTTATTCTTGATCAAATGTTTGGTGCTTCTGCAAAAGTGATGTATTGTGATAATGGCTATTTGTGCAGTAACATTGTTGCATGTCTTCCTCCCCACAATAATATTAAAGGACATGGTCTTTAAAAACATGGATGTTGTAGTTATTCGGAGACCAATGTTTTTTCCCATTGATATATCATGCCTTTCTTTATGGTGTACAGCCTATGGTCAATGCAACAATATTACTTGCCTGCAGCTACCTGGTGTTCTGGATGACTTGTTCTCCTACGAAGGTCCTCTAGGTGCAGTTTACTCGAAAGAGGCTGTATCACTTTACCTTTGGGCTCCAACTGCCCAGGTATACCAATTTCCTACTTTAGCTAATGGCATACCGATTTAGTCTATTACCACGATATGTTGTGCTTCTTTTGAATTTTAACCTATTCATTCTCTTCTGTTTCTGCTGCATCAAGCAGGCTGTACAGGCCCAAATTTACAAGGAACCAGTAGGTGGGAGGCCATTTGAAGTTATTCAGCTTGAGGAGCTTGATGGCGTTTGGAGAACTAAAGGACCAAAAAGTTGGGAAGGCTGTTATTATGAATATGAAGTAACGGTCTACCATCCTAGCACCTTGAAAGTTGAAAAATGCTTTAGTACCGATCCTTATTCTAGAGGGTACAAAGCTCTGACCCAAAAAACTATGCAGCATTGTTTTTGACATGTATGCGGACACTTGCAACTTGCAAGAAAGTGCAGGCTTTACATATACTCCACTCTTTTTATTGATAGAGCAGGGTTTCATCAGATGGAAGGCGGACATTGTTTGTTGATCTTGGCTCTGATGACTTAAAACCTGAGGGATGGGATAAATTGGCTGATGAGAAACCCCCATTGCATTCCTTTTCTGACATCAGTATTTATGAGTTGCATGTAAGGGATTTTAGGTAAGTACTTGATTCTTACTGTGTTTAGAGCTTTTTCAGGATTCAACTCCAACTTTTCAGTTAAAACATTGTAGGAAATGTTGAAAATTATATGCTAAAGTTTCCCCTATTATTGTATGTAGGAGAGAAATGACCTTCAACTTTCATCTTGTTTTTCTTTACTACTTTAATGAAGCTAAAAACTGACAAGGTAAACCGTCTGATATTACTCCGTCTTAAACAGGGGTAGAAAAAGAATAAAAAAGTCAAAAGATCAAAGAAGCTGATGTGATTCTTTTGTTAGATGTGGCATTTGTAACAATAGTTTTCTGCCAATTTATTCATAAAAAAGTTAATTCCAAGAAAAGGAAGTAGAGAATCTAGGATTTTACTGTACACTAATGGTGGTGTGTGCATTGCCTTTTTTGATTTAATTATCTTTTTCTGCATTGTGCTGTACTCTTTTCAATTAAATCCTTTACTTGTTCTGTATTCGTATTGCAGTATAAGTGATCAAAGTGTGCATCCTGATATGCGTGGTGGTTACATGGGTTTTACTTTGCAGGTACTACTTTTCATCCATTGTGTGAATCGGTTATTAGTTGAGTTGCATTTGTTTAACTTAACCATTTTCGTTTCCTTCACTCCTTTAACCAAAAAAGGAAAAAAGAAAAAAAAAAAAAGAAAGAACTTTTCCACCCTGCCTCCCTTAGATGCCATGCATGTTTTATCCCATACAAATCATGCATGAATTGGATGTTCGGCTGGGAAGCTGAGAGTTGTAGGATCCCTCTCTATTATCTTTTATCCACATACATTATACATTGATTGGATATCTGGATATTGGAATAAGAAGCTGATCTCGTAGGATCAAATATAATAGTACTTAACAATAAGCATATGCCACTTGAAGGATTCTGATGGTATCACTCACTTAAAGAAGCTATCAAATGCTGGTATTAGTCATGTTCATCTACTTCCAACATTCCAATTTGGTGGTGTCGATGACGACAAGTCAAAGTGGAAGTCTCTCGGTAAGTGTATGTCTTTGGTTTGCCTTTTGTGATGTTTCAATTTTGCCTTTTGTGACGTTTAAATTTATATCCAAAACTGAAAAGGACTGTTTTGGCTATCGTGGTTTATTGTTTGCCCATCTGAACCTGGTAGCCTGCTTCATAATTCAATGTTTAGAGTATGAAATCTCTTCATTGAGAATTTGTTAGTTTCTTACAAAAAAAGAATTTGTAGTTGAGAGATGTAGGTTACATTTTGGAAGACAGACAGAAAGTTGTTGAAAGTTCTTGAGATCAGTTGTTGCACCCTCCCATTGGAGTGCATTAGCCCTTAAGAATTTTTCAAAGGTAAAACATTGATTTGGAGCAATTACCAGTGAACAATGTTCCTGCCATTAGAGGCGTGCATTTCTTTCATTCGCGTCGAATCATTTGTTGTTAGCAAACTATGTTCCTGTCATTAACTAACAACAACCTGCTTCCACCAAATGTGATGCATTCTCCTGGCTTTTGTTCTTTCTTCTAGAGTCAAGAATGTGTACTTGGGTCCTATCAATATATGATCACAAATGATTGGTGTTTCTTAATTCTATTTGAGATGATTAAAGGAGTCCTTGTAGCATTTGATGTGTTTAGCACTCACTGTCTACATAAGACATGTTACAGATATCGAACTTCTGGAAAAACTTCCTCCAGATTCAGCTGAACAACAATCATTAATTGCAGATATCCAAAACAGCGATGGGTATAACTGGGGGTAAGCTCTTGATTTTGGAGTCTTCTTTAAAGCTGTTAGGTTCTTTGAGTTTTATGGACTCATTTGTGTATGTTTGTTGTGTCTTTTTAGGTATAATCCTATTCTGTGGGGAGTACCTAAAGGAAGCTATGCTAGTGATCCTAATGGTCCTTGTCGTTTAATTGAGTTCAGAAAGATGGTTCAGGTTGACAAACTTTTATGTTTCTAACAAGTCTAAATCAATATATATTCAGTTATCAATTGCAAGTAGTGCAATCTATCATTTTAAAGTATTCATTTATTACAGGCACTTAACCAAATTGGCCTTCGTGTTGTGTTGGATGTTGTCTATAATCATCTACATGGATGTGGACCTTTTGATCCAAGTTCTGTTCTTGATAAGGTCTCAACCTCTAATTGTTTTTGATGCATTCTTGTGCTTTCAATATTGCTCAACCCACCACTAAAGATTTCGTTGTTCATGTCTTACCTCTTCATGTTAACATTTTCTCGATGAGGGTTTCTGTTTTTCTTTATGATATCGTTTTCCTCTCTGGTAGATTGTACCGGGTTACTATTTGAGAAGGAACATTGATGGTTTCATTGAGAACAGTACCTGTGTAAATAACACTGCCAGTGAGCATTTTATGGTTGAACGCATGATTGTGGATGATATCTTACATTGGGTAGTTGATTATAAGGTATTTACATACAAAAATATTGAATCTTCAGCTCCTTTATGCTGTTGCATGCAGACAGAACTTGACCTTTATATCTGTCGAACACAATTTCTTGATGTTTCCCAGGTTGATGGATTTCGGTTTGATCTTATGGGGCATTTGATGACAAGTACTATGGTATGTGACTTTATTTTCACTTAAATTCATGCATAGTACTTATAGAGCTTCATAATTCAATTGCAATACTCGATATTTATTATCTGATTCTAATGTTGCAATGGCTATTGAGCCCACTGTACATGAACTTTGAAACTAAGACTAAACTTCTGGTCTGCATGAAATGTATGGTTACTTGAAGTTGAAAGCAAAAAACGCACTGCAAATATTAACACAGGAAAAGAATGGAGTTGATGGTTCAAGTATCTACCTGTAAGTTTGGGCAAATTTCCTTACTGTTGCACATTGTGTTTGTAGCATAAGTTAATTCCAATGTGAGATTTGAAGATTCTTTTGCATTCTCACACATTTCAATTTAGATATGGTGAAGGATGGGACTTCGGCGAAGTTGCAAAAAATGGTCGTGGAGTAAATGCATCACAGTTCAATCTTTTTGGAACTGGAATTGGGAGGTATATACTTTTTTTTCTTCTGCAAGTTTTGTGATCAGGCAATAAATGTTTCAATTGCAAATCTGCTAAGCAATCCTCGAGATGGACTAACTAGTGGCTGCTCTTGGCAATTTTATTGAAAAATGCAAAATCGCATTATTTTTCCCATTTTATGTTCTAAGAGATCTTAAAGATGGATACTTTTCTACCCTATGGATCTTGCGCCTTTGTTAATTTTCTTGGTTGATTGTATGAATATAAACACCTCATTTTGATGTCTGCGTTATTTGGTCTTAATTTATAAATACGACTGTTCGCTAGTTAGAAAACGTAATTTCCCTATTAGCTTGGCACGTGTTTCTTTTATGCACGAGTTCGAATATAAACACGTTGTGATTTCCCTATAAGCGTTGTGTTTGCTTATGGCACATGTTTCTTTTATGCACGAGTGATTTCCCTTTCGGATTGGTTTTCAGTGTTGTGTTTGCTTATGGAAAAGTAATATTGGGAAATTTTAAATTTATCGTGTTTTTTCAGTTTTAATGATCGAGTTCGAGATGCAATGCTTGGTGGATCTCCATTTGGTCATCCTCTTCAGCAAGGATTTGTGACTGGTCTATTGCTCGAGGTATTTTGGAATTTCTTTGATCCGGGCGTCCTATAATCTGATCTTGACAGTTTGTCATCGTGTTCAATCAAATATCACAATGGAGGAAAATTGCTCCGGTTACTATTGATTTAGCAGGTTTTAGGTGTAAGACACGGTTTTCACTCTGGTCTAGAGAAGTGGGATTTACTTGGAACGAAAAATTTCCTGTTCAGATCATTATTTAAGAAAAAGCGAAGTGTCTATTCATCGAATTTTTATTGAATTGTAGGTTTTTCTTCCGTTGAATTTAGGATAAACTACGAGAGCAGATAGTATCTAGAACTTCCCACCTCCCTAACTCTTTTGGCTAGCCTTATTCTTTAGAGAGAAGAGATTGGTTAATGTTCAAGCCTTCATTGTCTCCGTTCATCCAATCTTTATACTTGAAAGAGAAGAAATTGGTTAAACCAAAAAATGCGGCCAGCAACTTCTAAACACCAACCACACCCTAGAAAAATAGAAGTTTCAAACACTCCCCATAAGCAAACACAACGCTGAAAACCAATCCGAAAGCACATTGCTGGCAACTTTTATCAATTCCAAAATACCCCAATATTCTTAGGACTCTGGCTTTGAGACCATGTTAAATCCCTAATCAAACCAAAAACTTAAGCTGATGGATCATGGTAGATTTAACTATATCAACACTATAACACTTTCCCTCACTTATGGGCTTGACAATTTGTAGAAGGCTCCAACAAGTGGAAATCAATATTAATTGGGAAGGAAATGATTTTTCAGGGGTTCAAACAAAAGACCTCTTTCTCTTATACTATGTCTAATTAAGAAAGAGAAGTTTGTTGATGAAATATTATGTCACGTAATGCTTTCCTCATTTGAATGTAATTTTTTTCTATATTTTTTTGTTTATAAATTTGTTTGTTAAATAATTTGTATGTTGAATTAAAAGCGTTTTGTATTTTTCTCTGGCTGTATCACTAACATTTGTACTTCATTTAATTACAGAGTTTTCTTCCTTGTGTCCAATGTATTCAATTTTTCTTATTTTGCAGCCTAATGATCATGATCATGGTACAGACAAAGATGCGGAATTCACGCTTGCTGTGTCAAAGGATCATATTCAGGTTAGTCACCTCTGTGTGAGTTGAAGTGGCCCACTCTTAGAATCAGTCTTCGTATGTTCTGTTAGTAGCCCATGTGTTGTAGGAAATTTTTTATAATTGCAATTATTATAATTTTTTTAATATAGTGAATGTCCAAGCCTGTTTGCACGCATATTGACTATTCTCACGGGACAACCATTTGGTTGCCAAGAGAACTCATAGGATATGAGATTCTAGGTAGGTAACCATAATAACTTGAACATGAGGCATGTACTATCTTGATTAATTGGAGATGAACTATGTTTATGTAGCCAATACTGGTTGAATTTACATATAGATAAAAGAAGAGTAATTCACCTTTCTTACAATATATAAGGAAGTGAGAATCAACTATCAAGCACTAACTTACTTGAGTTGAAACATGAAAAACGTTGGTTGGAGTTGAGATGGGTTAGGGATAATAGGCTCATGAACCTTGCCATTAACAAATAGTTGGAAGAAGGAGGAGAAATTGTAAACTTGGAGGGATGAACGGGGGGAGAGAGAAGTAGAAAATTTGAACAGGCTGAAGCAGTCGTGAGTCGTCTAAGAGAAGTAGAGAAAGAAGAGGACCTTTGAACGAGGTGGGAGAAAGTTTTTTTGTGAGGACAAGGACTCAACAAAAAAGGAGAAATGGAGGGAGAAGGAATAGAGGGTGGATGACATGATTTGACGTTGCAGACCCAGAAAAATTCACACTGGACTCGCCTTATTCTATTTTTTCAGCAATTCAAACGTCTATAGCTACTTATTTTAGGACATCCTAACTCAGCAAAATTTTGGTAAAACTCTCATTTTTTGGGCTGAAAGAACATAAAAGAACTCTGGCTTATTCTAGAAAGACTGCATTTTACAAGTCATTAATATAAAGAAAGAATTGGAAAAATGCTAGGAAAAATTTGAAAAGAGAAATCTGGTTTTGAATTGAGAATATTGATTATTTCAACATTTGCATTGTACAAAGCCATCAATATAGTCAGATTTATGTTTAGCAATATAGCTACTCCAGTATATTATTACTTCCCTCGGGTTCCGATCCAATGTATTTTAACTACTTACAATAAATTTTAGGTTGCCATGGCTGCCAATTTGAAGGACTACGTTCTAGCCAATTTTGAAGGAAAGGAGGTATTTTCCTTGAAGCAAGCAATTTCTCATTAGGAACATTTTAAGAGGGATTTGGTATTTGTTTTCTAACATGTTTGTGTGTGTGTGTATGCATGCAAAGATACGATTGATTTCACTGACTTTATCTAGTTCATTTGCCTGTGTTTTCATCGTTTTGAATGAAAAACTTTACGGTAAAAAGTTGTGAAAGGACATAGTTATTGATTTTCCACATCTATGATAATATACCGTTTGTCTACTATCCTTTTTCAATTAAAACAAGTTCTTTTTCTTTTACACAAAAAATATAGTTTTTAAATAATATAGACGTATACTTCCTTATGGGGGCTGGGGGTCATTTCCATGAAAAGGATATGTTGTTAAATCAATCGTTATTCCTGCATTCTGATTTACATGATGTAAAATATTTTAGTATACTTGTCTTAACGAATACAAATGGAACTGGTTCATTTTTCTGCACCTGCGTATCATTAGTCTTTTCCAACAAGATTTGCATTTCATTTTTTCATGAAGAATTTTAGAAATATCATATCTTTTTCCAGGTGAAAGGATCAGAAGTACGGACTTATGATGGATCTTCAGTGGCGTATGCTTCTTGCCCCACAGAAACTGTAAGATGCACCGTCATTTTGGGAACCGCCGTTATCATTTATCTAGGCTCACATTACCTCGGATATTAAAATAATAGTTAAGTTCTGATATGCACAGCCATGAATTTGACATTCTCGATTGATTCCCAGGTGAACTATGTTTCCGCTCATGATAATGAAACCCTGTTTGACGTTGTGAGTTTGAAGGTATTGTGAATGTACTTTTGTGAATCATACTGATTTCTTTAAGAGTTGACGTCTGATTATAGTCTTTTTCTTGTAGACTCCGAGAAACATTACCGTGAATGACAGGTGCAGGATGAATCATCTGGCAACCAGTATTATTGCACTATCGCAGGTATTTAATTTTAATTAATCATGAAAATTCAAGGCATTACATGTGCAAATCAGAAGAAACTTATTTCACACAAAACCATGTTCATGTGCCTCAATAAATTACCAGCAATTCCGGAAGCTGAGGTTATTCAGATATGGGCTATATATAGCTACAGGAATCCTATTCTTCTGAACATTTAACATCCCTAGTCAATGTCCTGCCCTTACCGAGATGAGTCTGCAGATGACACTAAACGTGGTCTTGTTCTTTATAGAACCAAAAGATTAAACTAGATAAGGAAATTGAAACGGGAAGGTAGGTAGATCAGAACCAAGGAACTCATACAATATTCATAACTTTAACCAAGTCGCTGGTGATTTGGGACGTGGATGCCAGATATGTTCTTGGAGTTCTTTATAACTGTGTGGACTGTGACATCTAGATCTGAACAATGAAAACCTTGTTTTCTATTTATCGTTTGATAAATTTTATGTGCATTGACATAATTATACACTATCGAGTAACTGACTGAATTAGTTAATTATGATTCGTAGTTTTGTAATTCTTGTCACTGAATCACTCTCTTCCTCTTTAAGGGAATACCATTTTTCCACTGTGGTGATGAATTACTACGCTCAAAATCAATGGATCGTGATTCATACAACTCTGGTGATTGGTTCAACAGGTCCTGTTCTTTTTCCTTTTTTTTTGCATTCAATTATTTATTAACATTTCGTAAGTATTTAGATGTTGAGGGCACCGACTACAGTCTTTTAAAAAAAAAAAATTGTTCTAGTTTTCTGCAAATTTTATGCAGTACATAATTTGGAACATATGATATATTACACATTGGGTATCAAATCTCATTTTCTCTAACTTAAATGGTATACTGCCAGTTATGGTTTGTCTTTGTTTACCTTGAATTGATTTTTACTTTTCTCAAAATCAGACTCGACTTCACTTACATGACAAATAATTGGGGCGTTGGCCTTCCTCCAAAAGAGAAGAATGAATACAATTGGCCTCTGTAAGTTTTAAGAAATTTGCTAGATTTTGAGTAGCATTCCTTCTGCAAGTCTTCCTTCCCCTTCTGGAATCTGGACTAGATGGAACTTATTCCTATTCTTAAAAAATTTGTGGGAGGTTTACTGGAAAGCTTTGTTAATAATGTCATCCATTTTCAGAATCAAACCAAGACTGGCCGATCCCTCCTTCAAACCTAGTAAAAGTCACATTCTTGCTGCTGTGGAAAATTTTACAAATCTGTTACAAATCAGATACTCTTCACCACTTTTTCGTTTGAAGACAGCTAATGCTATCCAGGTAAGAATGCATGTTTAAGAATAATTGTCAGATGAAATATAATGTAAATTTTTAATTCAGCTGATTAATCTTGGGGACTTGAGATCCATATTCAATAAAACGGTCTTTTTCTTGTACAAGAGCAACATAATACAGGGCTCAAAGCATCATTACTTTGTTTCAGGCTGGTCCACAATTTACACTGCTTTATTCCAATCTCTACTTTTCGACATGCAAAATTGAAATGTTATGGTTGAACCAGTTAAACTGGACATAACGTAGCACCAGCTATTCAAACAGATATCAGTTAGCCTGCTTGTTTAAAGGCTTAGATGTATGACATCATTAGCTCGGTTTCCCTAGAATTGCTACACATGTCTGGTTTGGATTGGAATGGAATTTACTTTTCTGGTGCTTGTGATGTGAAGTGCCTTTGCCTTTTCTTGTGTAGAAACGGGTCCGTTTCCACAATACAGGCACGTCGCTTATACCTGGAGTCATAGTGATGAGCATTGAAGATGGGCAGGAAGGCATTCCTGGGTTAACTCAGCTGGATCCCATGTGAGTAGAATAGCTTTCTCTAAATCCATGATTTTACTCATAATAATATTGTTATCTCATGTTTTCTGCAGTTACTCCTACATTGTTGTTGTGGTTAATGCACGCCCATCTGAGATTTCATTTCCTTGTCCTGCATTGCGCGCAAGAACTCTCCAATTACATCCCATTCAGGTAAATAAATACTCTCTTGAGATCCAACACTGCTTCGCTCCAAAAGAGAACTTTTGCTAACTATAGCTCTTATCTTTATTATTTGTGCTATGTCAACGTTTTAAATATGGCAGTTGATGTCAACCGATCCAATGGTTAAAAATTCAGCTTACGAGCCATCCACAGGATGCTTCATGGTGCCCTCAAGAACCACATCAGTATTTGTGGAGCTACGGAAGCATGAGTAGCCTCATCCTCCGGAATGGTACTCCCTTATTCTTATTCCATTTCAAAATGTGAGAATTACACCATTTTTGGTGTATTCCTCATATTCATCATAGCACTATATGTTAAATCAAAAAGTCTAAGTTCATAGATACTTTTTTAATATATATGTCACAAGAAACTCAATAAGTGTCCTGCCAATACTATAAAAAGACAATCACAATAAGAGTTGGCATACAAGTCCTCTTACTCTAATGTTATGTCGCATCATAAAATTTATTAATTTGATTCTTTTCTCTCCACAGTCCTTTGCTATTTGGTGTTTAGTATAATCTATAATATGAGGTAGTGCTTTTGATTTCTCTTCTCCAATGAAAAATCCAAGTTGAGAAGGACTATTATCGTTGGTCAATACTCCCAATACAAAATATCTTGGACTTAATCTAGCTTTCTCCATCAGGTGATGTTGTGACTGCCATTTCTTTTTGCCACCCTTCTACTCACACCCACCTCCCCAAGGGGGAAAATGGGCATGAATAATCAATCCTTCATACCCTTCTCTTTTATTATTACTCCAATAATGTCAATGATAGGGACTGAACCTTCGATTTTATTTTCAAATGGGCCCTACTTCTATGTGGATGGACAGTGGAACTGAAAGTGGAGGCTTTTGTTGAAGGGCTTTATGATCTCTTTCTTTTATTTGGATAATATACATACTCACTTTCTTAGTGCTTTTCTAAGGAGAAAATTCCACTTCTGAGGTAATATGTTGAGTTGAGTTTTGGTATTGATAAGTGTATGACCATTATTCTTCCGTCTTCCTTGGGGTTAAAGTTAAAAGAAAAAGCCATAGAGAGGGAACGTGCACTCAATTTCGTTTCATGGCAGAAGAAGAAAAATCAAAGATGTTCTGTGAAAGGAAATGTTTGGATGCCTCGAGTAAGAGAGGTTGGAGATTCATTACTACAGAGATTGAGAAAACAACTATCGTTTTAAATGATTTTAGGTTCTTTGTACCGAATAGTTTAAAGACACCTTAACCTAGCGGTATTTTGGTAGGCACACTCTATTAAGAGGTCAAAAGTTCGTATCTTTTTTACTCTTAAATGTTGTTGAACCAATAAAAGCTTGCATCCAGGTGGTTTTTGAACCTCCAAACGTCTATAATAGGTATATACTTTCAATTCCATGTCTATTAAAGTTTTTAAACATCCAGGAGGTTTTTGAACCTCCAAACGTCTATAATGGGTATATACTTTCAATTCCATAAGTTTTTAGCTAAATTCAAATTAGAGCGTTTAGTTTTCAACCTCCAAACGTCTATAATGGGTATATACTTTCAATTCCATAAGTTTTTAGCTAAATTCAAATTAGAGCGTTTAGTTTTCAAAATTTGGTTTAGATTTTGAGAACCTGAGTAAAAGGAAGATAACAAAATAAGAAATTTCATAAATGTGAAATAGTTATTAAACATAAAATTTGGGAAGAGACCGGGACTTTGGTTAAGAGAACCCATTGGAGTTGTAGCGAAAGTGAGTCTTCATGGAGCAATTGTCACTGCTTATGGACCCGGACTTAGTGATCTATGCATGACCAAGATGAAGCTCGGGTGAAACTAAGTGGAGGTTCAAACCGATTGATGTTGAAGAATTAGCGGATGAGTTGTGGTTAGGGGTGAAATGCCACTCTAGTGTCATTGGATTGAGGCCGTCCCTCTCATCATGGGAAATTCCTCTCATCATTCAAAAAATGATTAAAAAAAAAAAAAAAAAAGCAGACTTTTAGAGAGAGATTGAGATGGATTCTCCCCTCACAAATTCTTTCATGTAGCATTAAAAAAAAAGGGAGAAAGTTGGTTATAGTCACTTGCACACATAGTTGTTCATTACTTGCTTCCAAGCTAGCTCTAATTAATATTCCCACGCTTCACTTCAAATCTTTCCTATTTTTCTTTTATAAACAATTGAAATTAGGATGACAAGTGGCTTCATTTCAACCGTTGGATTGATGGCTTTGCAAATCATTTGCCTTTTTGTAAGTTTCTCCTTTAACGTGCCGCACACAACCAATATATTTTAACATACCATATGATTCTTCACTTGTACCAAACTCTTGTAGAGCCATTGACTTTCTATTATGCATGCATCATGCTCTCTAAACCAATCAAGTCATGCCATGTAAGCTAATCTTTTTTTTCTTTAATATGTCTAATGATTGGACGGGTCATTTCTGTCTTCAATTTATAATGTCTTTTTTAACGACTAATTAGCATCGGTATAATACTCCATACCCATAATTTGAAATCTGAGTTCGACACGTAAATTCTCCACTGCAACAACACTGCCACGTTATTACTTATCTTGAACTACTTCTGAGAATAAGACTATCTCCACAAAACAAGACTGGTATTCCTAGGACATTCAACAAAGAATGGTTACTTACTTTTGAGATTCCTACTAGAAAAGAAGGTACACCTTGTTGGTATGAGTAATAATTATCAGTTCTTTTAATATTTTTTGAACCATAGACTTTATTTCCTCTGGATCATTTTCATTCAAATATGATCTTGATTTATTCATGTACTGCTCTTTTACTCGGGTGTCACCGTTAATTAGTAGAAATACAATTTTGCTATAATTTTTACCAATTGAACTAAGAATTAGTCTTTTCTTTAAACGAGTATTAGTTGATGAGTATTAAGTCAACTTTAAGGAATTTTGAAATGCCACGAAACTTTGGCACAATTATATAAAGTATGGGTCGCTTTCGTTTTGGGTAGATATTCCAAATATTTCTTAATCAAATAGCTTCTTCATCAATTCCATCGTCATCTCATGTAACAAACCTAAGTAGGTAGCCCTCCCCACCACTCTTAAAACCCGTTCTTTTAGTCATCCCTCTCCTTAAAGTCACTCTCAGCCGCCTTACAGTTTTAAAACAGATCTATTAGAGAGAGATTTCCACATCCTTAAGACTAGCCCAATGTCTTGACTCTAATACATTTTTGTAACCGTTCAAGCCCACTACTAACAGAAATTGTCTGCTTTACCCCGTTATGTATCGTCATCAGTCTCATGGTTTTAAAATGCAATACTAAGCAGAGGTTTTCACACTCTGTTTACTAGTCAGTCAGAGCCAGTCATTAGACAGTGTGAGACACTGGTCGAAGTAGGGTTATAAAGTAGACGCGTTTTAAAATCATGAGCTTAACGAAGATACATACAAGCATTCGTTACGGAGAAAATTAATTAAAAAAAAAAAGAGTAAATAATAGAATAATGAAGCATGCTTGTGTTTTTGGCAATGACCTATGAAACTTGTTCACAAATATATTTAATTTAAATAAAGGCAAAATAATTATGAGGATAATTCAGTAATTGCCTAAAGATACTCACTTATCCACATCTTGATTTGGTTCTATTTTATATTTCTCCAATCAAGACCTTCTCTTAAGGTAACTATTTAATTCATTTCTTTATATGAAATCATTAAATTTACCCTCAATTCTTAATTATTATTATTTTTGGATTTAAATTATTATTAGTTCTAAGAAGAATATTTTAGTGTTTAAGTTAACCATATTATATGATCGAGAAAATATATTTTATGTCAGTTGAGTTATGTTCATATTGGGTTAATCTAGTACGGGTAAAACATCAATAACTTTCTTTTCTTGAATTGTAACACTAAATTTAAATTACAAATTTAGTCTCAAATTTTGAAGTATAATATACATAGCAGATTTGAATTGATAAGACGAAGATTTTCAGTCCTCTGCTTTACCAACTAAGCTATATCGGCCATTTCTGACACATTATCTTTATTTATTTTCATAGCAGATTTGAACCGGTAACACGAAGATTTCCAGTCCTCTATTTTACAACTGATCTATACCGGCCATTTCTGACACATTATCTTTATTTATTTTCATAGCAAATTTGAACCAGTAACACGAAGATTTTCAGTGCTCGGCTCTATCAACGGTAACCTAAAAAACTTGATTAACTGAACATTTGAATAAAGATAATTGGGTTGAATTCAAATAAATGAATTTTTTTTTTATATAGATTGAATTGGTTTATGAGTTTCTCTAAAACTAAACTGGGTTGAATCGAACCAACTCGAATTCATTATTATTATTATTTTTTCTTTCTTACGACACAATTATACTCGTATAAATAAATGTTTTATGAACTAATATTTTGCTTTTATTAAAAACAAAAACTTGAATAAATAACCCGACCAATCTCACCCAACTCAATCCAAAAAAATTAACAAACATTGTTTCAGTTCGAAAAAATTCGGACCTGAACACTTGAATTTGGTCTAAAAATGTCTGAACCCGACCAAACGATAAAAATAGTAACTTTATGAAAAAAGAAAGAAAAAAAAAAAAAAACATTATGAAACTCCCAATTTAAGGGAAATGGCATGTGAAAACACAGTTGTTATTGTGGGCAAAGCAAAAATGGTAGCTTTAAAAACGAGTGGCCATGGAAGGTTTCAAAATATTTAATAAGAGGAATAAGAAGAAGAAGAAGAAGGAAGTGGTGGGTGCACCGCAGATTCCGTGGGTACAGCCTTGCACTCCAATCATCTCATTCACAATCCTTCACCAAAAGTAATGCCCTTTTGCTTCCTCCCTCCTCTTCTCTCCCTCTAAACAATACTATATTCTCGGGTTTCGTTCATCAAAGTTATTTCGTTTTCGTACCCGAGCTTTGAAAATGTTCGTTCTTAGCTCGCCAACTTGAGTATAGGGCGCTCGACATGTTAAAATACATACATTCTCGACTAAAAGGCTGGATATTTGAATTCTGTTTTCTCGGTTGAACTAATAATTACGATATTTAGTGTCGGAAATTTTATAATGTCAGGGTTATTGTAACGACCAAAACCCACTACTAGCAGATATTATTTACTTCAACTTGTTACGTATCACCGTTCATCTCACAGTTTTAAAATGTGTCTACTAGGGAGAGGTTTCCACACTCTTACAAGGTATGGTTTGTTCCCCTCTCCAACAGATGTAGGATCTCACAATCTACATCCATTAAGGGTCCATTGTAAGGCCCTACATTAGTTGGAGAGGGAAACGAACATTCCTTATGAGTAAAAAAATCTCTCTAACAAATCCGTCTTAAAACTGAGAGTTATACGTAATTGGTCAAAGCGAACAATATTTACTGGCGGAGGGTTTGAACGGTTACAAAATATATATATATATATATATATATATATATATATATATATACACATATATATTCATTAAATACAAATTTTAAAATAACCCAAACATTTTGGGTATTTTTGAAAAAAAAAATTAACAATTTAAGAGTATTATTCAAAATAAAGTATTAACGTTTTCTATCCAAAGCTATATTTTTTAAAATTTTAAATTTTTGAAACTTCTCGATAATACAAAATTTATAAATATTTTTATTAATTTATTTTTGAATAAATAAAATAGATCTTATTAAAATTATTAAAAATAAACCTAATAAACCACCATTAGTAGATATTGTCCGCTTTAGTCCGTTACACATCGTTATAAACATAACAAGAAGTCACCACTGGTAGATATTGTTCGCTTTAGTCCGTTATACAGAGTCATCGGCCTTACAATTTTAAAAGGCATCTACGAGATTTCTACCTTCTTAGAAAAAAATGATTCATTTCCCTCTCTAAATCCAAAGGAAAGAAAAGAAGATTGATCGGGTGGTGTAGTGTTTTGTGGAACAAGGCGTGGGTAACACATAATAAGCTGACAAGAACAGAAAAGAACAGAACAAACAATGAAAAAACTCCATTGTTTTAGGACTCCAAATCTCTCCTTCTCTCTCTGTCTCCCTGTCTCTCTGTTTCTCTCTCTCTCTCTCCTCAAAATCCACCATTTAAGCCGATTCTTTCTTAGCCATGAATTTAGCTTTGCTTTTCCCCAACAAGCTACTGAGCTTCCAAATTACCTTAATTTAGACATGCCCTCAAATTTCCATGGCCCCTTCCTTTCAACCCTCCTCTTAGATTTGTCCTTCCCCTTTGTTCTTAAACAAAACTAACAAACAAACCTCCCCTTCCTTCCTCCATCAATCTCCTGCTACTCTGCCTCCCTAAATTTGCCCTCTTTCTGTTAAACTCTTCCCTATATGTATATATATATATATATATCTATATGTATAGCAAAGCCTCTTAGCCTTCATAAACATTCATACTTCACTGTTTCATTGAGATCCAATCCTTTCTTTCTTTGTCTATATATATATATATATTGTGTGTATATATATATATACACTCTGTTCTTCTGTTGCTTCCTTCCCTTTCCTTTCTTCTCGAGTTCGTCTTCTTTTTCGAAAATTTTCTGAAGAAGGAAGGAAGGAAGGAAGGAAGAATGGAGGTTGATCATGAAGATGGAGTTATGGGGTCCAAAGAACAGGCTTTGATAGCCAAAGGTAAGAGAACAAAGCGCCCAAGGCTTCATTCTCCTACCCCTTTTACCATTTCTTCAAATGGGGAAGCAGGATTTGTTGTTCTTGATCATGATCATGATCATGATTCTAATGTTGTAGCAGAAAACAATGATTTTGTAGCAGAAAACAATGATTATGTTGCGGTTCCGGTTCATAATGTTAGTTTTTCTCCTTCGTCGTCATCGGCTGAATTGCAGCCGTCTATCACGACAGATGAAGAGGAAGATATGGCTAATTGTCTCATTCTCCTTGCTCAAGGGAGACCCCAGACACCGAAACATGTCGACAACAACCGGAGTACGGTCGGAGCTGAAAAGGGTGTGGGGATTGGATGCTATGGGTATGAGTGCAAGACATGTTATAGGACATTCCCTTCATTTCAAGCTTTGGGAGGACATAGAGCTAGCCATAAGAAGTCTAAGGCTATTGAAGCTGAAAAGAAGGTCTTGTTGTGTTCAGATGATGAAGAGATACAATTTAAGAACAATATGACACATTCAATTTCTCTGCAATTGAATCAGAAAGGAAGCTTGTGTAGCAATGGTAAGGGTAAAGTTCATGAGTGTGCTATTTGTGGAGCTGAATTTACTTCTGGGCAGGCCTTGGGTGGTCATATGAGACGCCACCGTGCCATGCCAGTCGCGATGAACACAGCGTTGTCTCTGACTCCAATGGCCATGGAAGGTGAGGATCAAAGACAACCAAAACGACAAAGAAATATGGTTTCTTTGGATTTGGACCTCAATCTTCCTGCCCCTCAAGAACATGATCATCATAGAGAATCCAAGTTTATGATAAAGTCAAACCAATACCAGCAACAGCAAACACAACATCAGACACAACAGCAGACACAACATCAGACACAACAACAACAACAACAGTATAAGCAACAACAACAACAAAAACAACAACAGCAGCAGCAGCAGCCACTTGTTTTTCCCTCCAGGACTTTGGTTGACTGTCATTACTAAGGATGGATAAGAATTCTGAACTTTTTCCACCATTGTTACTGATAATCGACTAGACGCGATTATGTGAAGTTATCGTCTTCGTTTTCTGCTCCCTTTTGTTTGGAAACTTTACGTTTCAATGTCATCAAATTCTTTCATATCTTATTTTCCTGTTTTCTTTACAACTTTGAGAAACTTTTCTAATGGAATTACTGAAATTCTTTTCTGAAACACTTTGTTAGGATTGCCTCTTAAGCTTTTTGTTCATGAGAACTGAATGAATGATGAGCATCTTTGTTTTGCTCTTCTTTTAGTTGAAGTAAATGTGATATCACTTAGGGAGAGAGAGATGGATGTTTGGCTAAGCCCCGTCACCACCACCGTGAAACCATCTCTCTCTCGGAGAGGTGACAAGAATTGTAACAACTCAAGTCCACCGCTAGCAGATATTGTAATCTTTGGGTTTTTTCTTTCAGGTTTCCCTTCAAGGTTTTTAAAACGTGTCTGATAGAGAGAGGTTTTCACACCCTTATAAAGAATGTTTCATTTCCCTCTCCAACTGATGTGGGGTCTCAGAAGCTGTAGTTTGTGATTTAGGCTATAAGGTTTAAGCTGATGTCGACATGTAACGGCTCAAGCTCACCGCTAATAGATATTGTCCTCTTTGAGCTTTCCCTTTTGGGTTTCCCTGCAAGGTTTTTAAAACGTGTCTGCTCGGGAGAGGTTTCCACACCCTTATAAAGAATGTTTCGTTCCCCTCTCCAACTGACGTGGGATCTAACAAGAATAGACCAACAAGTATGGAAAGGCAGACATGAATCCACCTTTTGTCTTTTTTTCTCTCCAAACCATCAAAAAACATTTAAAATAATGCTACCCATTAGCCAAGTTTTGTTCTTTTCTTTGCTCTTGGTCCACTCTTCTGTTAGTTACTACCCCACTCAAACAAACCTAAGCAAGAAGTGGAGTATTGGTTTTTATACTTTACGACCAAACACATTTTAAATTGGTCCAGTGGCTTCTGAAACCTTCTGATGTCTTAAACCATCACCTTCTAATCAGCTCATCTAATGTCATTCAACTTGTTCCTTACAACTCTTTCTTTATACGATCAGTTGTCTTAACTAATCTTCTTGCCTTAATGTCTTTACCCACCCGTCTTTATCCACCTAACCTTCTCAAGTAAGATAAGAATCATGTCGTGTGAGATCCCACATCGATTGGAGAGGAGAATGAAACATTCTTTATAAGGGTGTGAAAACTTCTCCCTAGTATACACGTTTTAAGAAACCTTGAGGGAAAGTCCAAAGAGAACAATATCTGCTAACGGTGGGCTTGAGCCGTTACATGTCAACATCAAGCACGAACTTGTAGAAGTCGAGAGGTTGGCCACGACAAGCGGAGGATTTGTTTGCTAATTTGAGGAGTTGAGTTAAATCTTATAGCCTAAATCACAAACTATAGCTTCCAAGGCTAAAGGTTAATGCATTGAACTGGGCTAGTTTGGAGGTTTTAAGTTTTCATGTGAGATCCCACATCGGTTGGGAAGGGAGAACAAAACATTTTTTATAAGGGTGTGGAAACCTATCCCTAGCAGACGCGTTTTAAAAACCTTGAGAAGAAGCCCAAAAGAGAAAGTCCAAAGAGAACAATATGTGCTTGCGGTGGGCTTGGGCCGTTACAAATGGTATCAAAGCTAGACATCGGGCAATGTGACAGCGAGGAGGCTGAACCCTGAAGAGAGGTGGACACGAGGCAGTGTGCTAGCAAGGACGCTGGGCCCCGAAGGGGGGTGGATTGTGAGATCCCACATCGGTTGGGGAGGAGAACGAATCATTATTTAAAAGGGTGTGGAAACCTCTCCCTAGCAGACGCGTTTTAAAAACCTTAAGGGGAAGCCCGAAAGAAAAAACTCAAAGAGGACAATATCTGCTGGCGGTGGGCTTAGGCCGTTACAAGTCAAAATCATGAGATTGTTATTGGGTTTTCCTTGTTTTGTCATAATTTTGTTCATACCCAACAACCTGATTAAGGCTAACTTTAGGTTCAAGTTTACTGAATCCTGTTCTTTTTCAACTTTGTTCTTAACTTGCTTCTTATTTGATGCATTCTTAAGTTTAACTTGAACAAATGGAAGGCCTTGAAGATATAAGAAGCTTCCAATATAATATTAATGAATCAGTTTGTGAGTATAGATATCACAGACAGAATTTCCCCCTGTTGCAGGTCTCATAGGTTTTATCAGACAGTATTCAAACGAACAGTAATAGCTTAGCTTTATCGAGTCTTCGTAATCGCTGACGCACAATCACGGTCGGAGGCGGTGCTCCAGCAAGGAAGAAGATTGATTAAAAATCCCTGTTAACAAACAAAACATCCCAAATTGATCAGTTTTATGGTTCAAGTGAGGACAACCTCCTAGGATGTCTGTTCCTATGAACCAAACATTGTGTTTCCTAGGATTGTGACATTAAGCAACAAACAAGAACATGCTATGTTAGGAACAGAAACAAAAAGAATATGCAGTGGAAGCTGTACAAACCGCAAAAAAGGAGGTTTTCCGGGGGAGGGCGCTCCTTAGCTGGGTTAGGATCATTGTCATGAACTCTTATGTAAAGTTCTTGACCAAGAAACCAGTTTTTCAAGAGCTGTGACCTTAAATTCCACATCCCTGGGTTGTCTAGGAAAGCATAAACTGCAGTCCAACCTCCGGGGTAGACCTGTACCGTTGATCTCACGACCGGATCGAATAGGTTGTATGTCGTACGCAATGCAGCCGTCCAATCTCCATCTCCGAACCTGGAAGTCATACACGAATCAGAACAGTTTTATAAAGAGAACCATCTTCAGATGGTTAAGCTCAGAACACTTTCTGTGATACTTACCCTACAACGTAGAACCCGAAACCGTCTAGGTGCCAAGAATCTATGAACTCCAAGTTGTTTTTAAAGACAAGTTCTATCCAACCCTTGTGGTTTCCAGTGACAACAGAAACTCCAAAAGAAGCATTAAGATTAACAGATTGAACAGGAAATGCATCAAGTTGGTATACCCCGGAACCATTGACTAATTGATCGGCGAGCTTCAAAGGGGTATCGATTGTGAGATACGACACGTTGTTAACAACAACGTGCGGCGATCCCTTAATTACACCCTCTGAGTTTTGAAGGATGAACGTTTGTGATATGGTCACATTTGTTACATTGAAGGTTCCTTGTGGATTTGGCCTTGCAGCTCCTGTGGTCATGTTCCATCTGTGCAAGAACATATGGAGAATCAGATACTAATTATGAGCACTTGTTCATCTTTGGTTGCTTGACATATTTACCTAATGGATTTTGCTTGATCTATTGAGAAGTTGATATCAAATGGATCGGGGCCAGTCGGTAGAGGGCCAACGGGTTGTGCAACGGAATTCGAATAGTGTAGCACTCCAACGCCGACGAGGCTGCTAAATTCTGTGGCATTCAGCAACTTAGGTGATGCTACAATGAAATAATCAGCATCCACCTGATTTGCAGTGACAAGAACAGAATAGGACTGCCCCACATGAACATCAAGTGAATCTAATATGGTCTGATTGGTGTAAGATCCTTCTGTCTCAACCAATAACATTCTATGGTTCTGAATCCTGAAGTTGAAACTAAGAGTCGTCCCCACGTTCGATATCCTGAACCGGTAAACGTTCCCTGCAAGCCATATCATTCGAGTTCAAGAAACTTTAAGATGCACTTGCATAGCAACAGCAACAGCATGGTTACCTTGAGTGACAGTAAATGATTCAAAGGCTTTTCCTTGTGGGTTGCCAAAAGGTGGCTTCCCATTCATCAACATGATGTTTGGGATGCTATCGAATGCGATTGTTGGATCGGTCATTAAGGATCGGGTTACCTATTTGAATAACGTGCAGAAACAAATGCATTAAGCTTGAGAAATCCAGAGGAAAAACCAAAAACAGCACAGAACTCCCATTGTGCTTTAAGAATAAGACCAATAGTACAGTTACTGTGAGATCTCATATCGTTTGGAGAGGGGAACGAAACATTCTTTATAAGGGTGTGGAAATCTCTTCCTAGCAGACACGTTTCAAAATCTTGAAGGAAGTCTTGAAGAGAAAGCTCAAAGAGGACAATATCTGCCCGTGGTGGACATGGGCTGTTACAAATGGTATCAGAGCCAGACATCGGACGGTGTGTCTGCAAGGACCTGAGCCTTGAAGGGGGGTGGACACCGGACAGTGTGTCAACAAGGACACTAAGCCTCAAATGGGGGTGGGCACCGAGCGGTGTGCCAGCGAGGATGCTGGGTCCCAAAGGGGAGTGGATTGTGAGATCCCACGTCGATGGGAGAGGAGAACGAGTACCAACGAGGACGCTGGGCCCTAAAGGGGAGTGGATTGTGAGATCCCACATCGATCGGAGAGGGAAACAAAATATTCTTTATAAGGGTGTGAAAACTTCTCTCTAGCAGACGCCGGAAGGAAAAACCCAAAAAAGACAATATCTGTTAGTGGTGGGCTTGAGTTGTTACAAATGGTATCAGAGCTAGGCACTGAACGGTGTGTTAGCGAGGACACTGAGCCTCAAAGGAGGGTGGACACCGGGCGGTGTGCCAATGAGGATGCTGGGTCTCAAAGGGGGGTGGATTGTAAGATCCCACGTCGAAAGGAGAGGAGAACGAGTGCCAAGAGGACACTAGCCCCCAAAGGGGGATGAATTGTGAGATCCCACATCGATTGGAGAGGGGAACGAAACATTCTTTATAAGGGTGTAGAAACTTCTCCCTAACAGACATGTTTTAAAACCTTGAGGGAAAGCCCGAAAGGAAAACTCCAACGAGGACAACATCTACTAGTGGTGAGCTTGAACTATTACAGTTACCTTATAGTTATCAAAAGACCAATCACCAACGAGAAGATCAAACTCATCATCCGGTTTTGCAAACGGAACAGCAATCACATTCCGATTATTGACACGAATCGGTCCAAATCCTCCAGCCGCCTTCTGAAAGTTGATAGATGGAAAGTAGAAGAAGCTACCAATTTGATCCTTAGTCTGAAACACATAAGTCCAGTTTGTACCAGGCAAAATAGGACAGTTTGTTCCAGAAACACCATCTTGCCATGAATTTAGCCTTTGTTGTATCCCATTCCTACATCAACCAACCCCCAAAAACCTCAAAAAAAAAAAACATACACAAATCCAACATTTTTGTTCCTCAAACATTATCCACATTCATACCATGTAAAAAGAAGAGGCTCATCCAAATTGTTAAAGACATTCACATGAACAAAATCATTCGTTGTGGTATTAATCAAAGGTCCTGGGAACAACCCATTAATGGCAATAACCTAAAAACCAAGAGAAACAAAGAACAGTAAAGTTACAGAGCTCAATCAATATCAACAATGGCAGAATCAATACACATTCTTACAGGCTGCAGCTGAGATACCGGCTGGATTGTGGAGTCTAGGGCCACGTTCCATTCAAGAAAGATATCAATGGCGTTCACAGTGATAGCAAAAAGGCCAATAAGAACAAGATGAACAAATGGGTACCTGTGGAAACCAGTAAAAGCCATTGTAGTGGGAACAGAACAGAGGAAGGGCATAGATTCATGTTGCAATGATGTGGGGTTATAAACAGGAGGAGATTTCCAAGAAAGATTGAGGGGAAAAGGAAAAAAACAAAAGGAATGAAGGAATGAAATGTGTTGAATATTAAACAGAGCCGGCAGCGGCTGTTTTGGATGAATGAGGCTGAAAAGGGACGAAGTTTCATAGTTGAAGGCTTGAAACTGGCTTGGCCGGGTTTTGCTCTTTTGACAAATGTCATCATGGCCTGAGATTACAAGGCATTATTTTGTTTTTCATTTTAAGACTCCTTCTTGAACATGATCTTTTATTTTGATTTTAAAAGTTAATATGTTGGTCAAATTTAGTCTCAAATTTTTTTTAAAAAGTAACTATTTTGATCGAAACCATGCAAAAAGAAATATAATAAAAGTGTTCTTTACATCAAGTTGAAACCAATTCGAACGGTAGAACCATGGTGTACATAGTCCGAGTTGGGTTGAGTCAAGTTGAGGGATTTTTTTTTTACCCAGCCTTAAAAGTTATGGTTGGTTGGATTGGTAACCCAACCCAACCCGAAACTTTTCACAACCCAACCCTCTATTTTTTGGTTGGGTTCGGGTTGGGTTTTCAAAATTTTTTTTTTAAGTTTTATATTTTAAAAGAAACAAATTTTATATAATAAACCATATAAACAAAATAATAAAAAGAAATATGTATTTGTTTGGCATGGTGTGAATATCTTTGGACTGACTTGGGTCAATCTAAAGGTTTTGCTCAGGAACTTGAAACCGAATCGATTCAGTTTGAGTTTAGAAAAATGAACCCAACCCAACTGATATGAACCAAGAGACATCAATCATACAATATGCTTCAATGAAGATGTGAAGAAAATATCATTAAAATTATCAAAAGATATTTCAATTCATGTCACATTGGAGAAAATGAAGTTTACTGCTTTAAATTGGATTACAATTTAGAGTAATTTAGAGTTATTGTATTTCATTAATGTATTTTAAGACTTTTAATTTACTTTAAGTTACAATTACATAATAGTTAATTATGGCCATTAATATGAATGCGTTTCATTTTCAGGTATAAAGCATGTATGTTGTATTTGTAAGAAGACTTGAAAATAGAGCATTTGTGCTTCCTTTTAGCCAATGACTAAGTTTATTTATAATTCTATGTAGTTTAGGTTGCATGTAGAATCATTCAAGCTCGACATGACCAATCTTGCTTGTGAAGTGATTCGAATCTCAATCAAGTGTTCTTGTCTTGAGATATTTGATCAACAAGAATCATTCAAGCTAAACATGATCGATCTTGCTTGTAAAGTGATTCGAATCTCAAATAATGTTCTTGCCTTGAGATATTCGATCAACAAGCTAATCCGAATCTTATTCCCATTGTAGTGATTTCCTTATCTTATCACCAACCCTTATAGTTCGGGTTAGGTTGGTCCGGGTTGTCGGGTTGAATGTACACCCCCTAGGTAGAACAGTAAAAAGCAGCTAAAGCAAGAATATCACACCTATGTTTTTACTTGGTAACACCATTTTGTTGAGGTGTATAAGAACACGACTTCTTATGAAGAACACCCGTTAAGTAAAGAATTAATTAATTGTGGTATGTAGCCAAGAACCAACCAACTGAGTGTTTGTGAGATCTCACATTGATTGGAGAGGGGAACAAAATATTTGTTATAAGGGTGTGAAAATCTCTCCTTAACAGACGTGTTTTAAAACTGTGAGGTTGACGATGATATCTAACGAGATAAAGCGAACAATATCTATTAGCGGTGGGCGTGAGCTTTTACAAATGGTATTAGAGCCAGATATCGAGCGGTGTGCTAACGAGGACGCTAGCCTCCCAAGGAGATGGTTTGTGAGATCCCATATTGATTGAAGAGGGGAACAAAGCATTCCTTGTAAGGGTGTGGAAACCTATGATGTCCTACATCGGTTGGGGAGGAGAACAAAACACCTTTTATAAGGGTGTGGAAACCTCTCCATAGCAGACGCGTTTTAAAGCCTTGAGGGGAAGCCTAAAGAGGACAATATCTGCTAGTGGTGGGTCTAGGGCGTTACAGAACCTCTCCCTAACATACGTGTTTTAAAACCGTGAGGCTATCGACATGATCAATCTTGCTTGTTAACGGTAGGCTTGAACCATTACACTATTCTTGATAACATTGTATGAATTTTAGATATCATAGAAGGATAACGTTGACTCTCGACACCTTATCAAAATTTGTCCTTGTAAATCATACTAGACGAGTCCACCTCTACATGCGTACGTGATGCACCTTGATCGATCTTAAATGCTAACGTTTAATGTGGCTACTTTTTTTCTATGGCAAGGCTTCCTCCTCCCTCCCAAAGCCTACCTTAATTGGAGGAGAACCTTTGGACGCCAAATATCCAAAGAAGGCAACCAATCAGTCTAATTAGTCTCTCAACTTTAAAATATTTCTAATATATATTAATTTTGGTGGATAGATTTTAAATATTTAAATTTAATTTTAATATTTTCAATAAAATTTAAAATTAGTCTCTCACATTAATTTAATTTTTATAAAATTGTAATAAAAGCCACAATATAAACATAATTACAAAATTTATTAAAAAAAAAAGATAAAGGACGCTATTCTTCTTTTACAAAATTAATATTAAACTAATACAAAAGGTAATTTTAAACTATGTACTAAATTTAGACTAATATTAATAAAAATATGATGTTTTATTTTTAAAATAAACTATATTTTATGTGTAATTATCTCGATTCAAATTAATTAATTAATTTTATATATACATGTGGACAAGTGGGTGGATTGTATAGTGGAAAATGGTGGTGGGGTAAAGCCACCGATTACTTGTCTTACAGGTAACTGCTATCCTGCGCCGTACTCGTCCCATTCATGCTTTCTTTTCACACCCACTTTTTTTTTTTTAAATAAGGTTGTTCAATTATTAAATTAGTTTCTATAATTCCATAATAATTAAAATTTAATTTTGGCTTTATTTTTTTAGTCAACTTATCTCAATTTTCTTAAAAAATAAATAGGGTAAGAACCAAATTAAAATTTAAAAAACAATAAGATCCAAATTGAAATTTTTTTAAAATCATAAAAATTAAATTTATGATTTATAATTCAAAATTATGGTCGAGCTATTTATCTCGGTTTAAAAGGATCACCCACATATTGTCTTATTTTGACTTTGATACCATTTGTAATGGTCCAAGCAAGCTGCTAGTAGATATTGTCTATTGGTGTCTGGCTTTCTTTCTCACCGATGTGTGATCTCTCAATCTACTTCTTTTGGAGGTAGCATTCTCACTGATACACCGCCCTGGTGTCTGGTTCTGATACCATTTGTAATAGTTTAAGTCCACCGCTAGCTGATATTGTGCATTGGTGTCTGGCTCTCTCCCCAACCGATGTGAGATCTCTCAATCTACCCTCCTTGGGGGTAGCGTCCTCACTGGCACACCACCTGGTATTTGGTTTTGATACCATTTATAATGACTCAAGCCCATTGCTAATAGATATTGTCTGTCGGTGTCTCTGACTTTGATACCATTTGTAATGGTCTAACCCCACCGTTAGCAAATATTATTTGTTGGTGTCTTGCTCTCTCTCCAACCAATGTGGGATCTCACAATCTTCCCATTTGGAGTAGCGTTCTCACTGGCACGCCCGCCCTGGTGTCTGATTTTGATACCATTTGTAATGGTCCAAGCCTACCATTAGTAGATATTATGCGCTGGTGTCTGACTCTCTCTCCAACCGATGTGGGATCTCACAATCTACCCTCCTTGGGGGCAGCGTCCTCACTGGCATACCCCTCAGTGTTTAGTTTTGATACTATTTGTAATGACCTAAGCCCACAACTAACAGATATTGTCCGCCGGTGTCTCTGACTCTGATACCATTCATAATGCTCCAAGCCCACCGCTAGTAGATATTGTACACTTTGACCCGTTACATATCATCGTCAGCCTCACGATTTTATAATGTGTATATTAGGGAGACGTTTTTCTACACTCTTATAAACGATATTTTGTTCTCCTTTCCAATCAATATGAGATCTCGCAATTTTAGATAATATATTATAAAAGGGAGATAAATGTTTCTTAGTATTTCATCCCTCCATGCCACAATTTTTCTTTTTTTATAATATAAAAAATAATAAATATTTATATCCAATCATTTTTTATTTTTTGTTTTCGCAAAATCATTGCACTTGACTTTAATCATTTTCACTCATTAAAAAAAAAAAAAAGTATATTTATAAGATAAACATCCACAATTGATTTGTCATTTTCCAATCATTTATTCAAATTGCGTTACTTTCAATTTTTTAATTCATATATATAACTTATTTTTATCTCAATCCTCAAAATAAAATTAAAAGCTTTTTTAATAATAATATTATTATTATCATAAATCCAATAAACATTGATTCTAATTTGTTTTTATTAATTTATTTTCACTAAAAACTATTTAATTATAGCTTTTCACAATATGCACTAAAATAATAATTTTTGAATTATTAGTTCTTTGATGACGTGTACCGCTAAAAATGACACCTCGTATTGACATGATATTTTCCGACACATTATGACGTCATGTTACTTATTTTACTTGAACAACTTTTAAGATCTAAGATTCTCCGCGAGTTAATACAAGTTATTTTAACGTATTTTATTTTCTTTCTAGATGATTGCTCAGCGTAAAATACGCTTAACTTTAAAATTTCTATAATTGAGTTATCAGAAATGATGTTACTCCTCATTAATATACGTAGTAATTATTAATTCTTTAAAAAAAAAATAATCATACATTAATATCCTCACGATAGTACAACATTACAATTGGTATCAGAGCCCATTTTTAGGGTTATGTAGACTACTTACGTAAACTATAATGAATTTTCGTGACTAAGCAGTAAAACCGTTATCACTTCCAAGTAAAGGTAATATCATGGTGCAGGAGTGACGAGTAGGGTTAAGAGACTCGGTTATTGGATGACTTTAGAGATATGTCTTTTATGGATGTCCCTGCCTCCAGTTTACGAGGATTGGTTTGATTTGTTTTACACGCATGTCCCCTGTAACAACCCAAACTCAAGCTCATTGCTAGCAAATATTGTTCGTTTTGGTCTGTTACGTATCGTTGTCAGCTTCACGATTTTAAAACACGTCTACTAGGGAGAGGTTTCCACACCCTTATAAGGAATGTTCCGTTCTCCTCTTCAACTAATGTGGGATATAACAATCCATCCTTCATTAGGAGTTTAGTGTTCTCGTTGGCACACCGCCCTACGTTAATACCATTTGTAACAGCCCAAACCCACTAGATATTGTCTACTTTAACTCGTTACATAGTTGTCAGCCTCATAAATTTTAAAATGCGTCTATTAAGAGAGGTTTTCACACACTTACTTTGTTAGATAAATACCAATTTGAAAATGGCTTAGCTGTACAAAATAGTCAAATAGTATTATTCAACCCAATTCGCACGTTAAGATTTATTGTTATTTATTGATAGTTACTCTATTACCAAATATAAAAGAAAATTTTAAATAAATAAATAAATTCAAAATGTGAAATGGTTCTCTCTTTCCCTAGAAAAGAATACCTTGTAATTGAAGGTATCTTTACGTAGTTTCTTCAGCACCAATCAAAGTCTTATCTTCAACCTTTGAAAACCCTGATCTCCATTTCCAGACCTCCTCTCTCTGATTTGCAAATCCAGTAGGGATTTTCGCTAATGGGTTCTGAAACCTTGACTCTATTGCCGCCTCTAGCTCTAACGAAGCCCGTTGCCGCCGCCGCAGCAGCAGCAGCAGCCGCCGCCCCAACAGCACTAGCTCCAGGGTTTCGGTTCCATCCCACCGACGAAGAGCTCGTTATTTACTACCTCAAGCGCAAGGTCTGTGGAAAATCCTTCCGTTTCAATGCTATTTCTGAGGTCGATATCTACAAGAGTGAGCCGTGGGACCTTGCAGGTAACTCAGATGCTTCGGAGCTTTGTTCTCATCTTGTATGATTCTTCTAATTTTGTTTATTTTATACTCTTATCGGCTTGTTTTTTAGGTGGATTGTTGATCGATTGGTCTTTTTGGGCGTTTATTTTCCCCTGATTGTGATTTTCCCCCAACTTGCCCCATTTTTAAATAGCTTTCTTGCTCTCTGATTGTACTTTTATACTGATTTGAAGGTTTCTTTAATGAGTCTCTGAATCACGTCTTTGAATTTCTAGATTTGTTTGAATGTTATATTTAGGAAAGTCGAGGTTGAAGAGCAGGGACCAGGAGTACTACTTCTTTAGTGTGTTGGACAAGAAATATGGAAATGGTGCTAGGATGAATAGGGCTACAAGCCAAGGGTACTGGAAAGCCACTGGTAATGATCGGCAAGTCCGCCATGATACGAGGACTGTTGGCTTGAAGAAAACATTAGTTTTCCACAGTGGTAGAGCTCCTGATGGGAAGCGGACCAATTGGGTTATGCATGAGTATAGGCTTGTAGATGAAGAACTGGAGAAAGCGGGAGCAGGAACGGGTAGCTCGAAGGTGAGGCCATCATGAAAATCTGCCATGGCAGTCCATTTTGTGTTCTTTTGGCGGCTGTGCGAGTTCTGGTACTTGTGAAATATGTTTAGGCGAAGTTTAGAGTTTGAATGACAATTTTAAGCTTCGGTAGTCCTTTTTTCTTTTCTTTTATGCACTTGTTTCAGCAACCATAGTGTTTTGATTTGCATTTGAAGTTTAGCTTCTTACAACAGCTTTTTGTTTCCTATTCCCTCTCCTTTGGAGAAGGATGCCTATGTTTTATGCAGAGTGTTCCACAAAAGTAATATAGGACCTCCGAATGGACACCGATACGCACCTTTTATTGAGGAGGAATGGGATGACGGTGGGTCAGTTTTGATTCCCGGAGAAGAGATTGCAGACGGTGTAGTAGCTAGTCACGATACACAGTCCGAAAAGAACAGCAATAGCGTGTGTGCTGCTGAGGATCGTAATAACCATGTATGCGGCGATGGAAAGGATGGTATGCAGGTATGTGTTTATCTGAATTTAGTTAGGAACTCATTTCAGAGTGAAGTACTTAAGTTTCTTTCAAATATCATATGAATGAGTTACAGAGTTATGTCTCATCTTGTATATAAGTGTTGATTGTTACTGCCATAGTAGAACTGTCACTTGTGCTTTCCCCGAGTCGGTGTATCTTGTGCAGGATGGAGGCCGAGCGCAACATCACATTTTTCTTGGTTGCTCCTTTTTTAATAGATTCTGGACCTTCACACTCTTCTCCTTTAATTGGTAAATGGCCCTCCTTAGTAATGAAGAGCCTTCTTGATTTTGGTCATCCGTTCAACCAGAAAAAGATCATTTAACTTCAATTTATTAGTGATTTCTATTGGAACTTTTGGCTTGAGTGGAACAACAGTTGGTTCCTATTTCTTTTCTGGCTGTCTCTTGACGTAAACTATATGCTCCTTCCAACAACTATGGCTTGGAAGAGTTTCTTTTATTCCTTTCGTTTGGGACTTGGCTTTCCTCTTTTGCGATCTCATATCGTGTACGATTTGGTCGATTTCTTATCGTTAAACTAACAAAAAAAGAAAGAAGAAGAAAAAGAAGGTAGCCGTACGCATCAAGAGGTGACTGACTATCTACTAGTATCCTTTAGTCTAGACGTTCAAGACCTGAGATTTGACTGTTGAAACTACATGGAGCTAAATGTAGATCACCCTATTCTGTCACTCGTGCCTGAAAGGGGTAGGAGTCTTAGGCAGATATCTGAGTGTAATAGCCTAAGCTCACAGCTAGCAGATGTTATCTTGTTTGGACATTTCCTTTTGGCTTCCCCTCAAGGTTTTTAAAATGCCTGCTAGAGAGAGGTTTCCACACTCTTATAAAGAATGCTTCGTTCCCCTCTCCAATCGATGTGGGATCTCATAATTCACTCCCCTTCGGGGCCTAGCGTCTTCGTTGGCACTCGTTTCTCTCTCCCATTGATGTGGTATCTCACAATCCACCTTCCTTCGGGGCTCAGCATCCTCGTTGGCACACCTCCCCGTGTCTAGCTCTAATACCATTTGTAATAGCCCAAGCTCACCACTAACAGGTATTGTCCTCTTGGGCTTTTCCTTGCGGGCTTCCCTTCAGGGTTTTTAAAACGTGTCTGCTAGAGAGAGGTTTCCACACCCTTATAAAGAATGCTTCGTTCCCCTCTCCAATGCGTTTGATTCCATTTCCATTTGTCATAGGAAGGTTCCATGATTATTTATTATCATAAAGAGAAGAATATCTCTCCAAAAATCAATTCAATAACTTCTGTTACGAGTGGTGATGAACTATAGGATGAAGTCTTGCAAGTCGACTCATTATCCAACAATTAAGTCTCAGTTTTAGTGGATCCAACTATTGTGCAATGGTATGCATCAATTGTTATTTGCTTATCTTCTTAAGGTGCAAATTGGTTTGTTTGATGGGTTGTTTTCTGAAACATATTCCTGGAAAATGACATGTCAGGTGTAGTGAGGATATTCATTCATGCATTTTTATCATCGACTCGATGATGCGAAATTTCTCGATGTTTATTTTGTTGACATTTCTGAAAGCGACCTTCCATTTTTGGTTTCTCAACCAGGAAAGAACTCAGTTCATCAATAAAGATCTTGTTATGTCAAATGATCCTCCAAGAAACTCCCACAGCTTTTTGTTTATGTGCAAAAGTGAGGAACTCGAGGATTATACTCCACCTTCGATTATCGCTAATCCGAAACCCTTCTCGCTTATGAAGTATAAACGAAGAAGGCAAAGCGACTTACCCTCTGAACTTTCAAAAGCTTCAGAAAACTCATCCATGTCAAACGAAGAACTCAGTCTGTCTGAAATTGCCACTGCATCGCAGACGGATGTAACGATGAGTAGTGTGACGACACCAACTACGAAAAACTTCCTTTCTACCTTAGTGGAATATTCACTCTTAGAATCTACAGAACCAAAGGATTCCCCTGCTCCTCCACCTTCATTAGAAACCTCAGATCTTAGTTCATCTGTGCATCCAAGCATCCTGAAATTCATCCAAGATTTGCAACATGAGATCCACAAGACTTCTATGGAGAGGGAGACACTGAAGTTTGAGCTGTTGAGCGCTCGAGCCATGATCAGTATCCTTCAATCCCGGATTGTCGTGCTGAATAAGGAAATCAATGATTTGAAATCAAACTGATTTGAAGTCAAACTATGATTAGTAGTATCCTTCAATCCTAGATCGTCACGTTGAATACACAGACTGTAACGATAACGAAGAAAAATGCTGAGAGCCAATGGCTATGCCCTGTAAATTGTTGCTTCCATCGTGGTCTCGTGGACGTTATCATTGTAATGTTATTACAACTAGCTCAGTTGTCTAAGCAATTAAGCTATTTGTTGTATGAGTATCAATCAAGTTCGTAAGAACTTCAACTTGTTTAGTGAAAGACCATGCTAAACTTCATGATCTGCTATGGCTATAGACCATTGATGTTGTAACATTAGCTGGTGGCATTTCATGAAATAAGGTTGTCATAACTATTAATGTGATCCCCGTATCTGGTTTCTGTTTCGTTCAAATTTACCCGTAACCTATTGTCAATTAAATTACAAGTTTAGTTGATGAACGGTCATGTTTTTGTCTAAATGGTCTCTAAATTTTAAAATATTTCTAACTGGTTTAAGTCTAAATAGTCTCTAAATTTTAAAATATCTAATAGGCTTTAGACCTTTCAATTTTTTGAACTATTATTTGGTTTAATTTTATAGGTTATCTTTTTTTAAGCTATCTGTTTTAGTTTCATGTTTTCTGAACCGTTATCTTGTTTAATTTCATATTTTCTGAACTTTAATTTTATATTTTTTGAACATCTTATTTGTAATTTAATATGTAAAAATTTATCCATATTTAATGAATGTTAAAAATTTAATATTTTATATTTATCCATTCGAGCTTCGAGAAACTGATATGTTATATTTTCTTAAGCAGTAAGGAAAAGAGACTTTAGTTTCAGTTTTGTCCCATTTAACTCTAAAAAGATAAATGAATGAAAATATTGTAAAAGTTGGTAATTATTTACTTTTTCCAACGTGTAAAATATTTATTTATTTTTAGATATTTAAAGATATAATCTTTTAATTGATTAAAATTATAAAGTTACGTGGAGCCAAACCCATTGAGAGGGGTATGACTCGACATTTGTACTTTTATAATATGAATAAATAATTTGTTTTAATTTAAAAGTAAAATATTTTTTAATTTTTTAATTTTTTTTTGGACTTATTACAAAATTTCTTGTAAGTTCCATGAATGTTTAAATAAATTAAAAAACAATTCAAAGAATTTAAAAGTTTAAAATTAAAGGAAAAGAGTTTAAGTTGATTCTTATTGGATATATATTTTTTATTTTTTATTTTTCAAAATGAAAAAAAAAAAAAGAATCTTTCCTTTATTTTAATCAGATATTAGGTAAAGTAAAGTAAAGTAAAGTTTATCCAAGACACGTCAGCAAGAATTTTTATTAACAGTCTAGTGTCACCATCAAGCAGCATTGGAATCTGCTATTAACACGTGGAGGCTGTGACGCTTTTATTTGTTATTGCATGTGAGTTTAGCGTTCCCTCCGTCGACTTTTCCTGGACATTTCTCTGTACATTTCCCTCCTTTCCAGCTCGTTTTGGAGATTATTTTATATTTCCCTCTTCCGAAGAAATCGTAACCCTAACTCTTTGAACTTTTTTAATATCTCTTCTCAGTTCGATTCTAATCTCAAATCTGAATTTCAATTTCGATTTGAAATCCTAAATCCATTTTCTTGATGGGTCGAGATTCTGCTACTTCGCTAGCACCGGGGTTCCGATTCCACCCTACCGATGAAGAACTTGTTAGTTATTATTTGAAGCGCAAAGTCTCTGGAAAACCCTTTCGTTTTGATGCTATTTCAGATGTTGATATCTACAAATCCGAACCCTGGGATCTCCCTGGTCAATCCCTTGTTCTGTTTGTTGAGATTTGTGTTTGATTTTGTGATTTATTTTCTCGTCGTTCGGATTTCTGTGGAATTGAAGTTGTGTTGTGGGATTTGTCAGGGAAATCGAAGCTGAAGAGTAGGGATTTGGAGTGGTATTTCTTCAGTGCTTTGGATAAGAAATATGGCAATAGTTCGAGGACTAACAGGGCTACGGAGAAAGGGTATTGGAAGACGACGGGAAAGGATCGGCCGGTCCGCCATAACGCGAGGACTGTTGGAATGAAGAAGACTCTTGTGTATCATATTGGGCGGGCTCCTCGTGGTGCACGAACCAATTGGGTGATGCACGAATACAAACTCACGGATGAGGAATTGGGGAAATTTGCAATTGTTCAGGTTAGAATAGGTCGAAATTTTTGGCTCTCTTTCTCTGATTTTCTCGTTGATTTGTGATTTTTGGCTTCGTTGGAAAATGTTGTTGTAATTGTCTTGGGATCTGTTGGTTTTTTTTGTTGGGTTGGAAGGATGCGTTTGTGCTGTGTAGGATATTCCAGAAGAGTGGTACTGGACCAAAAAACGGAGAGCAGTATGGTGCCCCTTTTGTTGAGGAGGAATGGGAAGATAATGATGAGCTGACTTTGGTACCTGGTGATGAGCAAGTGGCGGAAGAAATTCTAGCTGGTGGTGGCATTTTTGTTGAAGGCAATGACTTCAGTCAGGTATGTACTTACCATGTTATAAGTAACTTGCCTAATCAGGTGGAATGGTTTTGTGTTATCTGTCGTTGAGAACTGTGTTTCTGAAATATGATTCTGAACGGGTTGGATGGGCAGATCTATACGAGAGATGCCTAAGATTTGAAAGAAACCTGAGCTTTTGAACATGTATAATGATTGTTAAGCAATTTCCTCAGGTAATTAGGCGTGTTTGCCCAAGAATTGAGTTAATAGTACATGGTTGATGTGAGATTTCACATCGGTTGGGGAGGAGAACGAAGCATTCTTTATAAGGGTGTGGAAACCTCTCCCTAGCAAACACGTTTTAAAAACCTTGAGGGAAAGCTCAAAGAGGACAATATCTGCTAGCGATGGGCTTGAGCCATTACAAATGGCATCAAAGCTAGACACTGGGCAATGTGCCAGTGAGGAGACTGAGAAGGGGGTGCTAGCAAGGATGCTGGACCCTGAAGGGGGTGGATTGAGGGATCCCACATCGACTGGAGAAGGGAAAGAGTATCAGCGAGGACGCTGGGTCCCGAAAGGGGGTGGATTGTGAGATCCCACGTCAGTTGGGGAGGAAAACGAGACATTCTTTAAAAGAGTGTGGAAACTTCTCCCTAGCATACGCGTTTTAAAAACTTGGAGGGAAAGTCCGAAAGCAAAAGCCCAAAGAGGACAATATCTGCTAACGGTGGGCTTGAGCCATTACAGTTGAGCTTGAATTATGGTATTCGTTAAGTGGGGAAAATCCCCAACAACTATAGAAGAATAGAGGATAAACTTCGAGAATCTCTTAGGCTTGGAGCAAACCCTTTCGCTACCTGAAACCAAGAGTCCATGCTTTTTTTGATAGCTGAAACCAGTTGAAAGTTGAGTTAGGACTGAAATCTAAACGAGCAACTGGCTCACAGACCAAGATTGTATGACCTTGCCGGTGGTTTGGTTGGAGTTGTTTGCAAACCAGGTGCATGTTGGTGTTATAGAGAATAGCTTTCAGGAGGAAACAAGTAATGAGAAACTACGACGGATTTCTATATTTAATAAGCGGAAGATCTAAATGATGGGAAATCAGGAACAAAATAGAGTGGGTCGGTGAGCGAAAGAGTGAAACAATCTCTAAAAGTATGTGAAATTACGATGAATCATGTTATATTCTTTTCTGCAGAATGTCGATGAAGATCTTCTATCTGAAATTGCACCACCACCACCATTCGACTTCTATTATGGTGAGTCGAGCAACTCTATGGAGCAATCTGACAATTTCATCGAAGATGATCGAAAACCTGCAGTAGGCATATGTGAGACATCAGAGCTACCCGATGGACAGAAGTTCTTTGTTTTACCAGATGAGTGTCGATTACGTGACAGATTGGTCAAACATGAGTATCTTGCTGAATCAAGCAATGCTGCTGCTGATGAGATCGATGCTAGTGATGTCGATGGTCATTACGCATTGGACAAGCCATTCTTTAGTACTTCTGATAATCCTTCTTTTAGTGATGAACTACTTTTGGAATCCAATGAGCTCTCAAACCCTACTGATAGTGATCCTGCTGCTTTTGACGTGCTTGAAGAGTATCTTACGTTCTTCGACGCAGACGGTGATAACGTAGATTTGTCTTTCGATCCCTCCGAAATTCTCGAGAGTGAGAGCTCTGTTCCTGATCAAGCAGTTCTTCCAGAGGTCAGTACTGCTTCATTTCGCAACTTACTTTTATCGTCTTGCTACAGGGAATTTACTTTTCACCTACGCATCATATTTCGTTAGGTCGTTGGTGGTGCCACTGAACATGCATCTCCCAACAAACATACTTCAGATTTACGTTACGACAACGAGGCTTCCTCGTCCTCGTCTATGCAAAGATCCGAGGATCCAAAACCAGAATCAGGTTAGTTGAATTCCATGTTAGTTTTTTCCTTTCCATTTAGATATTTCCAACACTTTTGGCTCATTCTTTCTTTTCTGGTACCAGATCTCAAATACCCATTCCTCAAACACACAAGCCACATGCTGGGCAGCATTCCTGCTCCATTTGCTTCACAGTTCACTTCAAAAGATGCTGCTCTTCATCTTAACTCAGCTCCACAAGCTTCAAGCTCCGTTCGTGTCACCGCAGGCATGATCGTCATAAGAAACACAACACTAAATGGAGACGAAATGAACAACTTATATGGCAAGAATTCAGTTCTCAACCTTATCTATTTGTACGGGATCGTCGAAGGCGACATCTATCCCTCTCAGTTGTCACCAACTGCTGATGCACATCACAGCAAGTCGGGATCTCTGATGTCTCGCTACTTCGTCTACTTCTTCATCCTGTTCTGGCTTCTAATCCTTTCAGTGAGCTTCAAAGTTGCAAGGTGCATCCATTCCAGGTGACTTATCTATTCAAGTTTCAATATCCAAAACTCAAGAAACATCGAAAAAGTAGTATTAGCTGGTAGTTTAGAAACTTTCTAGGCTACCTCCTGCAATATCTATTCAAATATCAATAGTTCTAGACTAACTGCCAATGAATTGGTGGCTAACTAAACTTTTTATCTCTTCCTTCTTTTGTATTTTAATTTCAGAACTTTTTACAGTTCATAGTTGCAGGGCTTTACTGTACTTTACCAATTTATTAGAGTAAAGGTCGGAAGCTTCTCTTTCCACGACGTTTATGTAATTCGTTCGATAAACCATCTTAATCTTCAATAAGCATAAGCTGTATGAAGTTAACTCTCTGGTTGGATTCCTTTTGATGGATGAAGCTTTTATGGCTCGGTTTTTAAAATTTTAATTGACATGTATTATCGACCAGTTTGGAACTTACGCAGTTCATGTCTCATATATTGTCGTTGGATTAAATAAAACCATATATTATTATTGATTTGCTGACAACTTAGGAGCAATATTCACATATAATATATGGTTTAATACAAATATGAAAGTAGCATAAAGCAGCTCAGATATAAAATTTTGAGGCTCAAGAGGCATGTGATGTTGATGAGCCTTACATTTCTCCGGGAAGCATTGTGTCTTCTGGTAGATCACAAACAGCAATACCCTGATAGAAGGAGGAGACAATAATCCATGATTAATAGATCACTAAGTAGGATTAAACATAAACATGGAAATTTACTTAATTCTGACCTCTCCTGTGAGGTGAGCCACACATCTCTTCTCAGCTAGCAGCTCAGCTTCAGTCTGTAAAACACAACAGGGTGTGAGCTAGTTCAACAGTAGCATAGCAGTGGCTCGGAATGGAATGACTTTATGAGTGTTTTAAGCACTTGAAAAGTCATTCCAACCGGATCCTCGTAGCCGAAGACTTACGGACACGGGAGGAAAAGGATAACATAGCACAGACCTTGGCAATTCGCTTGCGGAGATAGTCATCGAATATCACATCTTTCACAAGTTCATAGTCACCATCTCCCTGAGAGCAGACATATTTACTGGTTACAGACGTTAGGACATGGGAGTTGGAGATGAAAGTTGGGAATAAATGGTACCTTTGATCTGCACGGCATGCTGAAAACGATATCCTCTGCTATTCCGTAAGGATTTCCAGTGGAGTATACCTACAAATCGATCGGTTTTTATGAGCTCGAGGTTGGCTCTTCGTTTGCATATGTTTATGTTAGGAGTCATAGTAGATTGAATTGGCTTAACACTCATCCACCTAAGTTAGATCTCATATCGGTTAGAGAGACGAATAAAGCATTTCTTATAAGGGTGTGGAAACCTCTTCCTAGCATACGCGTTTTAAAACTGTGAGGTTAACGACGATACGTAGTGGGCTAAAGTGGACAATGTTTGCTAGTAGTGAGTTTAGACTATTACAAATGGTATCAAAGCCAGACACGAGGCGGTGTGCCAACGAGGACACTGGACCCCTAAGAAAGGTGGATTGTGAGATCCCACCTTGGTTGAAAAAGAGAACAAAACATTCCTTACAAGGGTGTAGAAACCTCTCCCTAGCAGACGCGTTTTAAAACTGTGAGGCCGATAACGATACATAACGGGCCAAACCAGACATTATTTGCAAGCAATGGACTTGGACTGTTACAAATGGTATTAAAGACAAACACGGGGCGGTGTGCCAGCGAGAACACTGGACCCCTAAGAAGGGTGGATTATGAGATCCCGCATCGGTTGGAGAGGAGAATCAAAGCATTCCTTATAAGGGTATGAAAACCTCTCCCTAGCAGACGCGTTTTAAAACTATGAGACTAACAGCGATACATAATGGGCCAAAGCGGACAACACCTGTTTAGTGGTGAGTTTGGACTGTTCCACTCTCCCTAACCTCCAAATAACCCAACTCTCTAGCTAAACATTTCTATCCCTACGCCCGTCACGATACAATCGCTTAGAATTACAAACCCAACACCCTCCTCCACCCTTCCCGTTTGACGAATAAGCACGCCGAATTCGAGCCCTACCAGCCTACAAACACAATATCAAGAGATACAACATGAGATCTAAGCTTACCCCAGATGAAAACCAATCCCCTTCAGGAGTTGGAGTGATCAAAGACCTTATAGCATCAACAATCGATACAGAAGTTGAAGCAGCTGAAGATCTTCCCCATTTCTCAATCAGCACACCTCCCCTCTGCAAATCAAAACCAATCAAAAACACTATTTGATCCATTGAGCAGTGAACATTGCAACACTCAATGTGTTATTACCTTCTGTACTTTTTCAGTAAACTCCTCTTCCAACCACCTATGATCCTTAATAACCTCTTTAACAGGTAACCCATTAATTCTTGCATTCAAAAAGTCCGGAACCTGGTGCGAATACGATGAAATAAGCATACAAATCGAGGGAATTTTCGAAGCTTCTCGAGCAAAAAGTACCCAATAACCTGAGTTGTCGAGTGGTTGCCCCAAATGGTCATATTCGACACTTGATCATAGAAGACACCCGCTTTCAGAGCCAGCTGAACAAGCCATATTTAGAAAGTACTCGAAAACATATCAAATACGAGGAAACGGGCATCATACCTGACATTTTGCTCGATTCTCGTCTAGTCGAGTTAAAGCGTGGAAATTCTTAGCGGGAATTTTCGGAGCGTTTTTCAAACAAATTAATGCACTACATGAATGAAACGGACAAAGAGAAGTTATATCTTGTACACACTTTAAGAGATTCATACTAAATGAAACATGAACTCACTTGGTGTTGCATGGATTGCCCACAACAATGACTTTGACATTTGGGGATGCCACAGCATTTAGAGCTTTTCCCTAAGTCCATTGATATATAATAACTAAAGATTCCGGTGTTTCTTGGACGGGTAAAACAAAGGAAGTGAAAACGAGATAATCGACGTACTTGTTCAGCGAATATCTGTCCGTTTATATCTAATAAACCAGCACGTTCCATTCCCGGACCTCGAGGCTTCGCTCCTATCAAAAGAGCCCAGTCTGCATCTTGGAATACTTCATAAGGATCAATGCTTATTACTACCTCCCTTAACAAAGGGAAAAGGGAGTCCTCTAATTCCATAGCAACACCTGCATATGAAGATTATTGTCAAATAGCTCGATGATTTTCGGTATGATCTCGAAGTTTAATGGTTTACGGCGTTATAGATGTGAAGTTCTTGTTTAACTGTTATCGAGGCATCGAGAGAAAAAAGACTAATACTATAACAGTCCAAGTCCACCGCTAGTAGATATTGTTCTTTTTGAGCTTTTCCTTTTGGGCTGGGCTGGAGAGGTTTCCACACCCTTATAAGGAATGCTTCGTTTCCCTCTCCAATCGATATGGGATCTCATAATCCACCCCCTTGAGGGCCCAGCTTCCTCGCTGGCACACTGTCCGATGTCTACCTTGGTACCATTTGTAACAGTCCAAGCACACCGATAGCAGATATTATCCTTTTTGGGCTTTCCCTCAAGGTTTTAAAACACATCCACTAGGGAGAGGTTTCCACACCCTTATAAGGAATGTTTCGTTCCCCTCTCCAACCGATGTGAGTTCTCATAATCCACCCTCCTTGGAGGCCAGCGTTCTCGATAGTACTCCGCTCGATGTCTTGCTCTGATACCATTTGTAATAGTCCAAGCCCACCGCTAGCAAATATTTTCTTCTTTGGGTTTTCCCTTCTGGGCTTCCCCTCAAGGGTTTAAAACGCGTCCACTAAGGAGAGGTTTTCACACCCTTATAAGGAATGCTTAGTTCCCCTCTCCAACCGATTTGAGATCTCATAATCCACCACCCTCGGGCGCCCAGCGTCCTCGTTGGCACATCGCCCGATGTCTAGCTCTAATACCATTTATAACAATCCAAGTCCACCGCTAGCAGATATTGTCCTCTCTGGGCTTTCCCTCAAGGTTTTAAAATGTGTCCCTTACGGAGAGGTTTCAATGCCCTTATAAGGAATGTTTCGTTCCCCTCTCCAACTAACGTGGGATCTCAAAGCAAAGCAAAACTGACGTTTATTCTAAATCTGCTGAACTTGCCTTCAAGTGCTTGGAGTGACCTCTCAGATCCCAATAGTTTCAATGCAATTGGTTGATCAGGACCAAAAACTTCACCAGCTGCAAGCTAGTGAAACAACCCAAGTAAGATTTCATCAAACTATCAGAACATAACGAGGTTGTTTTATATGAATTCTTACCTTGAACAGAAGATGATTGGATATCATTCCAGCAGCACCAGAGACAGCAATATTGATCATTTTCTTCCATGATGTTGTCTCTTCTTCCTATGATTAGTACCAAACATGTCAGTGCTGAAGACAACATTTGTCCAATCTGACAGAACTAGCAGCAAACAACTTCTTCAAAGTTAATTTTAAACAAGAAACATGGGTTACGAGAATTTATACACCCGATCTTCAAAGTTATTATCGTTGAGCTATACTCACTTTCGACATATATATGTTCACGCCGATTATAAAGAACAGAAAAAATTTGCAAAATAGGGTGAAAATCTGTAACGGCTCAGACTCATCGCTAGCAGATATTGTCCTCTTTGGATTTTCCCTTTCGGGCTTTCCATCAAGGTTTTTAAAACACGTCAGTTAGGGAGAGGTTTCCACACCTTATGAAGGGTGTTTCGTTCTCCTCCCCAATCGATGTGGGGGATCTCACAATTCACCCCCTTCGGGTCCCAGCGTCCTTACTGGCACACCGCCTCGTGTCTACCCCCTTCAGGGCTCAACCTCCTCACTGGCACATCGCCTAGTGTTTGGCTCTGATACCATTTGTAACGGCTCAAGCCCACCGCTAGCAAATATTGTCATCTTTGAGCTTTCCCTTTCGAGCTTTCCCTCAAGATTTTTAAAACGCATCTACTAGGAATCAGCCTCTTCGCTGGTACATCATCCAATGTCTGGCTCTGATACCATTTGTAACAACCCAAGCCCACGCTAGGACATATTGTCATCTTTGAGCTTTCCTTCGAACTTTCCCTCAAGATTCTTAAAACGCGTATGCCAGGGAGAGGTTCCACACCTTCTAAAGGGTGTTTCGTTCTCCTCCCCAATCGATGTGGGGGATCTCACAATTCACCCCCTTCGGGTCCCAGCGTCCTTACTGGCACACCGCCTCGTGTCTACCCCCTTCAGGGCTCAACCTCCTCACTGGCACATCGCCTAGTGTTTGGCTCTGATACCATTTGTAACGGCTCAAGCCCACCGCTAGCAAATATTGTCATCTTTGAGCTTTCCCTTTCGAGCTTTCCCTCAAGATTTTTAAAACGCATCTACTAGGAATCAGCCTCTTCGCTGGTACATCATCCAATGTCTGGCTCTGATACCATTTGTAACAACCCAAGCCCACGCTAGGACATATTGTCATCTTTGAGCTTTCCTTCGAACTTTCCCTCAAGATTCTTAACCAAGCCCACGCTAGGACATATTGTCATCTTTGAGCTTTCCTTCGAACTTTCCCTCAAGATTCTTAAAACGCGTATGCCAGGGAGAGGTTCCACACCTTCTAAAGGGTGTTTCGTTCTCCTCCCCAATCGATGTGGGGGATCTCACAATTCACCCCCTTCGGGTCCCAGCGTCCTTACTGGCACACCGCCTCGTGTCTACCCCCTTCAGGGCTCAACCTCCTCACTGGCACATCGCCTAGTGTTTGGCTCTGATACCATTTGTAACGGCTCAAGCCCACCGCTAGCAAATATTGTCATCTTTGAGCTTTCCTTCGAACTTTCCCTCAAGATTCTTAAAACGCGTATGCCAGGGAGAGGTTCCACACCTTCTAAAGGGTGTTTCGTTCTCCTCCCCAACCAACGTAAGAGATCTCACGATCCACCCCCTTCAGGGCCCAACGTCCTTGTTGGTCGACCAATCACTATGGGACTCCCACCAAATCCACCTCCCTACGGAACCCAAAGTCCTTACTAGCCCACCGTCTCGTGTCTACTCCTTTTGGGCTCAGCCTCCTCGTTGGCACATCGCCTAGTGTTTAGCTCTAATACCATTTGTAACGGCTCAGACCCACCGCTAGCAGATATTGTCCTCTCTATACTTTCCCTTTCGGGCTTTCCCTCAATCAGGAGAGTTTTCCATATCCATACGGTGTTTCGTTTCCCCCAAACAACTTAGGATCTCACAAAATCAACCAACAAAGACATTGAAACTATAAATTCTCAATAAACCAGAGAAAACCCATATAACAATTCAAGAACTTACAGCTTTTAAATCATAAGTAAGACAGAAAACACCATAACAATCGCTTTTACTTTTGGGTTCCCCTGTTTTTGCAGCCACCGGAGCTGCTTCAACCTGACTGAAAAATCAAACATAGAACAACCCCTCAAAACATATGAACACAGACATGCACAAACTTACACACGCACATAAGATTCTACACAAACAAAGCTCACTTGGGCGCAACAGAGCAAGTGATTGGGGAACTTCGAGCTCTGTAAAACGGCCGGAAAGAGCATCGCCGGTGATCATAGAACCGATTGGCCTGAAAAGCGGTCGTGGATGATAAATTGAGCTGAGATTTTAAAGAGGAGGGGAACTCTGCTACAGCCATTGCAGTCAGAGGAGGTTATTCGGAGATTGGGAGAGGGATTTGGAGGTTTTTGGGTATGGAGTTTGGGGAGGATTGGGGATAGAGATGGATGAAAAGGGTGGAAGAGGGATTGCTTGAAACGGTTTTGTAAGGTGCTGTGGGTGACACGTGTCGAACGGAACCAGGAAGGCCTGAGATAGGGAACTGGGAATTTGGGAGTTCAGCTTACTTTGGGAGATGTTGCTGTCTCTACGAACTAATTATTCAAATATTTATAATTATAAATATCGATAAAATGTTGATGTCGATGTATTTTTTTGTATTCAGAAGTAAAAATATTTTTAATTTTTTTTTGTTTTTATTATTTCAATTTTATAAGAAATAATCTCGATAGTCAATGTGAGATTTCACGGTCCAGTGTCTACCACATCAAAAGATATGATTGATCATTAGGTTATATATATATATATATATTTGTTTATTTATTAAAATTTAGGACTAAATTTCATTTCAAAAAATTTAAAAACATTAAAATAATTCATATTTAAAAATGTAGTATTAAGTTTGTCAAATTATTTAAATACTATTCCATAGTAAAAATAAATAAATAATACAATTTCATTCATCACATCACATATACATACACAATATACATACATATATATATATGCACATAGATACACATACATATACATATAGATACATATCCATATACATACATATATGTACGTACACATATACATACATATATATGGATACGTATACATGTGTGTATATATATATATAATATGTTTTTAGAAAATTAGAGAGCTTATATAATTCATGTAAAAACAAAAGCAAAATTCCATGGCTAGGTCTCCATCAGTCATCATTTATTTTTCAAAAAATAATTGATATTTGATTTTATTTCATCCTCAAATTCAAACTATCCAAATAATTCCAAATTTTGAAGATAAAATATTGGTGTCTCTCTCAAATTCAAGGCCCATTATGTTTATTCTCAAATCTATTATGTTTATTCTCAAATCTATCTAGTTCATTTTCAAAGTTTCTTTCTCTCTCTTTCATGGATTCTTTTATATTAGAAAGTAAATCTAAGTCAATTCAGATGTCGATCCACACGAACATAGCAAAATAGCCCAAATTATCAAAAGAGGAAAAACATAGCCCTCGAGGCCTGAAAGCAAAGCTCGAGGAGCATGTCACCTATCAAAAGGGGGGAATTCTCCAATTTTGTATAATCAAATCGACTTGAAAAACTAGTGTGTTGGAAGCTGTGACGTTGGGGTAAAAACTCAATATTTCATTTTTACAAAAGTCAAAATCAAGCATAAAGCCCCTTAGATGGAAATCTCCAAAGAAGTGTACGTATTTAAAGTTGTCGGATGCCTAATTTTGTAGTGTCTCAAACTCCCAAGTAGCGTACCCTCACAATTTGAGAAGCTTGATAGCTACAAAATTGAGTATTCCAACGCTCTCCCCTCGAGTTCTCTAGCTTCTTTTTTGCTTCAAATGGGTTTACAAACCAAGCTTCATTGTCCCCAAATTTGTCATAAAAGTCTCGAACACTCTTGATTTTGCTCTAATGTGCAATAAATATTATCTAGTATATAAAAAAATTAAAGTTATTAATATAATTTTGAATAGTATGTGTATGACACTAATCATATTCAAAAAATAATCTAATGGGTCTATATTGGATTTTTTCGCTTCGTAATACTTTTGATAAGTTATACTCTATACTTGTTACAAATTATTTGAGAAAAGTGAGTGAGAGTATTTTATACAATAAATTTGTATAAGACTGGACAACGACATATTTAATCAATTTTTATAAAATTTATTCATATTAATATTTTATCGGATGATATTATGTGACTTGATCGTAAGCTTTAATAAATTATGAACTCTTATCCGTGAATGTTCCGAGAATAATTTTTGTAGTTACTTCAATAAATTTGGGTGATTTGACGAATTAGGTTCCGAAAATGAATTGAACCTAAAATGAATAAATTTATTGAATTTCTTGTGATAAACACAAAACGCTCCCATAGATCCATAAATTGGAGCTCAAAATCTGCCCAAATACCTTCAACTAAAAGCCTACTTCATGGAGAAAGCGCTTACATGCCACAAAATAATGGCACGAGCATGGCACTCCATAAAGGAAAAACAGAGCTCAAAAGCACAAAAAGCCCCTAAATTTTCTGCTTTGCTGTGTACCAAGTTTATTTGGTTACGAAATTCTGTTCCAAAACGTAAACTTTGCAATGACTATAAATAAGGGGCTTCAAATCTCACCATTTCCACGCATCAAAAGCTGCTCTGTTTTTTTTCTTTACATTGTTGATTATAATCAGCAATGGCCACCACCAGGGCGATTGGTTTGTTGTTGTTGTTGTTGTTGTTGGTTTTGTTAATGGTGGACTTAACTTTTGCTGCTAGATTCTTGAAGGGCTATGGAGGAAATGGCGGCGGAGGCGGAGAAGGATCGGGACCTTTGTCAGGTTCGGGATATGGTTCGGGTAATGGCACTGGATATGGCGATGAAGGCTATGGGCAGTATGGGAGTGGCGGTGCAAATGGAACCGGTGTTGGCCGCGGGTTTGGGTCGGGAAGTGGGTTCGGGTATGGGTCTGTTGGTGCAGCAGGCCCTGGTGAAGGAGGTGGCGAAGGCGGTGGTGGAGGTGGAGGTGGAGGCTCAGGCTTCGGAAGTGGATGGGGATATGGCTCGGGATATGGAAGTGGGGGTGGCTATGGAAGCGGAGGGAGTGGAGGTGGCGGCGGTGGGGGTGGCGGTGGCGGAGGAGGCGGTGGTGGCAGTGCAGGAGGAATGACGGGTGGATCCGGAAATGGTTCTGGATCATGGGTCGGGTTATGGGTCTGGATATGGAGGAGGGGATGAAAAATCACCATGAAAATAATATAAAGTTACTTGTACGCAATTGGAATAAAGTTTAATGGCAGCCTCGACTTAGGAAGACGCTGAAATTATGGTCTAAATTAAATCTTCTTATTATTTCCATATTCTCCTTATTCTAAATACATAAACTAAAATCAATAATTAATTTATAAACTATACATATAAAAAAAAGCAATAACGGAAAAGAAAGGGGGAGAGAAATATTTGCACTCGAGACCCCGAGGGCAACTAAATTAAGCTTCCACTCGACGGACTTCCCACTCATCTAATTTGGTGGGTTTTAAGGGGGACTTCCCACTCATCTAATTGTGTGGGTTTTAAGGACTTCCACTCGACGAGGGCGACGGAGTTCCCACTCATCTAATCGTTAAGGGCGACGGACTTCCCACTCATCTAATTGTGTGATTTAACCAACCAAAATAGTTACCTAAAAACTAAGAATGAATTTCCTAGGAATTTACCTAACATACAACTTTGATTGATTGAATTCATCAGTTTTCTCAAAACGACAAAAGAATACTCAAAACATTTAATATGATGGTGAGAAGAAAAAAAAGAAAATTGAAATAACAATGGTAATCATACAAGTATAGCTCAGCAAATACGAGACTTCTAACTTCTAAGAATCAAAATGACTTGGGCCTAAAGAGGGCCCAATAACAAATTGGGCCCAAAATCATGATATTAAAAGCAGCCCATCAGGCGACGCAAAAGCCCACGTGGGAATGTTAACAGGACATACAAGAACCAAAGATTTTCAGCAAACCCCAAAATATAAAATAAAATCAACTTTAAACTAAAGAATTCACCAATAAATGAAAATAGAAACAGCCTAAGAAGCTACAATCTGTTTCCGAAGAGAAGGGCACGTTCAAACAATTTAATAGAGATAAAGCTCAAACATAAATATAAAATAAATTCAAGGGTACAATTGTATGAACAATTTGAAACTGCTAATCTTTCTTTCTATTTGGCTCTCAGTCATTAAATGATCGCATATCTATCAACCAACGCTTCAACAAATTTGAACTCTATTTCTCCGCCCATTGCCTATTGGCATGCTCTCCCTCAGTAGTAAAAATGAAAAATCTCCCGGCCTTGCTTCGACTACAAGCATTCACAACTTTCACCATTCTATCACTGTGCTAGAACCTGCATCGATTCGAGACAGCGTGAGAGAACCGTATTGAACGGATTTACACAGCATCTTTAATGGATTTGAAATGGCATTACCCTCTCAGAAGCATATGCTACTTTCTGCATAATCATCGACTCAGCAGAGCGGATTGCCCGTTGTGAACCCGTAATTGTTACTTTCCTGCAAGGTATGGAAGAATCAAGTATGCAACCGTTTCCATGAAGAACTTGCAAGCAAACCTACAGTATGAAGGGAAATATAGGAAAAGAACCTCCGTACCTGTCGGTGGTTCCCGACATGAAATCTCCTCGATCTGATATCTTAATTCTGGCTCCACTGGCCTGTAATGAGGTAAGGTTTATGAACTGGATGTAATCAGAAAGGAAATAGTAAGTGTTTGAGGTGGAGGTGTTAAAACCTGACTAATTTCCAGTATGTTTCTTCCACCACGACCAACAACTAACCCGATGTGGCCATCGGAAACGCCAATGGTCAAAGAGTTACTCCGTTCCTCCTGGACAATTTCAGAAGCTCTTCGGTCAACAGTATCGTACAGTCGCTGAAAAGGATGAAAAAAAGATTATTAAAAAGGAAAATATGCAATTGCTTAAAAGTCCCATCTTTTGTGCAGTTGCACGCATTACTGTTTTAAACAGTTAGGAGGGCTGGGGAGAATAGTTATTAAAAGAGAACACCCAGTATCAAAAAAATATCATTTCAGCTAAATTTGGGCATCAGGAAATTCTTAAATGCAAGAAATTCATTACATAATAGAAGCATTGGATGGGATTTAAGTTATTTTTCCATCAATATCGATCATATTATAGCTAATACTACGCTTCGCAACGTTGTTTCAGACAATATAATCTAACATCTAAATGAAACCATTCAAATATTTCTCAAATTTTCTCTCGAAAAGCCCATATGATGATATAAATTGTCATGGTATAGTTCCATGGTGAAAGATCAATGAGAGAAAAGCACCAAACCAGTTATTGTCTAGCGAAGTCTCGGTTAGGCGACAATTGTGATAGCAAAGCTACTGTTTATGAACAAACCTTATTGTTTGGGAACCTCCCTCCAGCTCCTCCGTTAGATGCATAGTTCACAGCATTGTATGAGGCTGTAGCAAAAACAAGTAAAATATTAAATGGGTACGAAAAATAACAAAACAGCAAAAATCTACATGTGAGGTAAAACAATTCATTCATCTTCTCCTTTTGTGTTTTTGAAGTATAAATATTTTCTCCAGTTGGAACTCTCATCAGTTGCCTTAATTATTGGGACAACACAATACCCTCTACAATCACCTCCCTTCATAGTTCAAAAGCTGACACACAAGCTTCAGCAATTACATCAACTGAAAGGCATGTGCTCATTGTGTGGGAGTCTTGTATCAATTGGAGGAATCTTTATGGATATCCTTTGGTCTTGTTTTAGGTTGATGATTGATTGTTAACTAGTTGTAGGAAATAATCTTAAGACTTATTGAAAGCACGGACGAATATTAGGAACTAATTTTAAGACTGATTGAAAACACAGGGACGAAGATTAGACATCTGAAAGTCGAGTGAAATGAACCTCAAACTACAATTGTCAAAATGGTATTTTAAACCAACTCATATGGACCCAGATTGCTCTAATCTAGATTTTCTTTTTTATAGGGTAGAAATTTAAGAGGTTTTTTGCACTCCAAGTTCGTGAATGAATCCAACAGTTCCTCAACCACTGTCCCTACTCTTTTTAGACCCATATCTTCAAACTCTGAAGAGATAGGACAACGAACCTCCACAATGGTATGATATTGTCCACTTTGAGTAGAAGCTCTCATGGCTTTTCTTTTGGTCTTTCCCAAAATATCTCGTACCAATAAAGATAGTGTCCCTTACTTATATACCCCATGATCTTTCTCTTAATTAGCCAACGTGGGACTCCAACAATCCTCAAAATCCTCCCTTCGAACAAAGTACACCGTTGAGTCTCTCCTTAAACAGTCATTTATCCATCCGTAGCACTATCTAGACGACTCATTACTCTGGAAGCACATTGCTAGTTCAATAGATTTCTATTATGGATCTTCACTGTGACTACACCTTTGAGACTCACAACTTCTTTGTTCGACGCTTGAGGATTCTATTGACATGACAAAGTTAAGATAAGGACATGTCTTTGGTACCACTAGGACAACGAACCTCCATATGGTATGATATTGTCCACTTCGAGCATAAGCTCTAAAGGCTTTACTTTTGATTTTTTCCAAATGACCTCATACCATGGAGATAGTGTCTCTTACTTATATTTACTCATCCATGATCTTCCCTTTAGTAGCTCAAAAAATGAGGTTCCTCAAAAGTATAAGCCCAAAATTCACTTCTTGAATTGCATTTCCATATTTACATTGCGTTAACATTTTACAATTTGACATTTCAATAAATACATTTCCAATTACAGAAAACAAAATCAGTGTAGATAACTCAACACTTCTAAATGAAAAAATGGAAAGGTTTGCAAAGAAACGATGGAAAGCAATGCAACAAACAGAAAAATAACATTTAGCAGTATCAATTGATTTTATTCACTCTAGAGGCAGGGTAATGCTTTTTTTTTTTAACATATCATAAATTGTGATTTAGACCTTGAACTACAACTACTTGTTTGATTCCATAAAACATAAATTACTCATGTCATAACTCATAACCAAGATGAGGTAGCAGCATCACATATAGCAGAAGAAAGAAGTGCCCCATATGAGATGAAGAACATTTGATGAACCACAAAATGCATGCGAGCATTTAATAGCTTTTGTTAGTAATAATATAATATCACACGAAACATAATTGATAAACAAAGACATACTCGGATATGAAAATGGATAATTCATTGACTGGGTGTAATGTGGATCCTCAGATAGCTTCGAAACAATCAAGTCAGTAGCTCGCATCTGTTCCTCTATGGTACCAGACAGTGTCACAAGCCTATCAGTGGATCCCATATAGTTATTATCCTGTGGGGATATCTTAATGCCAGCTTGAGAATCCTCAATAAATGACCTGCATAATGGTAAAAGTACGTTAGCATCCAAAATATACATTGTGATGGTATTTTTTAGGTAGATAACCATTAATAGTAGTAGACAAGATTTTAATGAGACCTTCAATTAGGAGTCCCTAGAAACTAACAAAACTTGCATTAATTACAAAGGGGTGTAGTTACGAAACAAAACAAATCAAGGAACAACGAAAAGAGCATTGGACTTTGACCAAACTAATAACAGGTGACAAGTTTTAGTGACATAATTTAAAGATGGAATAAACATCAGAGACAAAAAAAAAAAAAAAAAAAAAAAAAAAAAAAAAAAAAAAAAAAAAAAAAAA
>NW_019268527.1:3134573-3156643 GCF_002738365.1 Cucurbita moschata
AAAAAAAAAAAAAAAAAAAAAAAAAAGTCACCAAAGACAAAGAACCACTGGAAATCATTAATGAAGCAGATCAAGTCAAGAAAAAAAATCTTTGGAGGGATCATTTAAAATTAGCATCATCATTTATCACTATCTAAGTCTGATTTTCTGATGCAGCACACATGGAGTAAGCAGAATTTTTCTTCTAGGAGAGATGATCAGATATTTTAGAAGCCTCAAAACTTAAGCAGCTGCTCAAGTTGGCCTACCACATCAAAAATCAAATGACATTTTGTTCACATATCATAAGCTTCCCTCATAAACATGAAGAAATTTGAAATTTAAATGCATGATTGTGAATGAATGCTAAATGATAAAGAAAAAATCACTTGACAAGACAAAGATGCAAACAATTATTAAGAAGTTGCCAAAACTTAAGCAAAAATTTAAGCTGAAACTGAAGCCAATGGAATGACCATTACCTGCTCTAAAAAATTCAAGGATCGGATTGTCTCCTGACCAATTCATTACAAGTCAATTATCTGATGCAAAAAGTTTTCTTCATATAATTCTGGCTTTTCATTTTCCCGACTAAAGTAAACAAGAACTGTTTTACGTATATTCTGATGTGTAGGACAGATACTCCTCAAAAAAAATGTGAGGGAAGGAAAAGAATGCCACTCAATATGCTTACAGAAGGCGGCTTCATAACCATCTAAGAGAAAACAACTATTTTCCACCCCTTGAACTTCTATTCTATTCGCAAATCTCAACGGAGTTGAGTTCATCTGTTCCTGAGTTCTCTCCCTCTCTCCCTTTTTTCTTTAACATAAAGGAAATCTTAGATAATAATATAATTGTGAAACCTCACAAACACAACACTAACTCTCTGATACTTAAATATTTACACCTCACCATGATATGCAAATACAAGTTAATCCATTTTATTACCCAACTCACCAGTCACATAGAAGGTTTCTCAAATCCTTAAACAACATCATTACAATACCATTACTTGCTTCCTGTTAGAATGATCAACATCTAACAGACACCATCTATGGGTCCCTAAACCCGAACATATTATAATTCCATCACAGCCACAAATTCATTATGTGGTATTCAAACAGTGACCTTACTTGAACAGAATCAGTTCTCTAGGTTGTACAATTCAGTCCAGAAGTTCTAAAAATTATGTCATGTTCGAACAGAAAACAGCACTAATCTATCAAGTGATATTTTCTTCCTGGATGTGAACGTAAACTTAATGAATTATAAAAGAATACAATGCCTCCCTCCAATAAAAGTGTATACTAGAACTAGCATAATAGGATCTAAATCTGCATTCTACACAATTACCTACATAGACAGATTTGAAGGGAAAAATTCCTAGATAAACAAGCCAGCAGTTGTTTAACAATCTTTGCAAGGAAAGTGAACCTTCATACAAATTTAGGCAGAAAATATCTTCCGGAGCTATTAAAAAACATGTTCACTTGGCTATTTTTCCACTGGTCTAAAATTTAAAATAAATAAATTTAAAACCTTAAAATAAGAAAGTTAAATTATAATTTTAGTTCATAAATTTTCAAGGTTGTATCTAATAAGTCCTGAATTTTAGTATGTGTTTAATAAGCTCCTAAAATTTCAATTTTGTGGTTAATAGGTCCATAAGCTGTGGTTAATAGGTCCATAAACTTTCAATTTTGTGTCTAATAGGTCCCTAAATCTCTAATTTTGTGACCGATTTGACATTTATAAAAAATTCAAGAACCTATTAGACATGCAATTGAAAGTCCATTTACATATTAGGCCTTTTTAAAATTAAAAGTTCAGGGACCTATTAAGTACAATTTTGATAGTTCGACTAAACTAGTAATTTGACCAAATTAAAAATAATATTTGAAATTTTAAGCAAGTAAATTATAAAGCAATTAGTAACCAATAAAATGGTAATCGAAGAAATATGGAATAAGCATCATACTTTATCGTGGACCCTCCTTTGCCAATTATAGCTCCACATGAACTGTGGGGAACAATTAGTCTCACTTTTGTTCTTGGTTCAACATCATCTCCTTCTTCAGCATGAAGCTACCAGCAAACAAAATTTTTTATCAGTCACAAATAATGAACATTTAAATTCAAGAGTGAACTTGAACTGCTTAGAGATTACCTCGCTCAACAACTTAGCAAGAACAAGATCCATGGCCTTCAGTATTTCATTTATTGTTCCAGATACCATAATGATCCTATCGGTGGTTCCAGGGAAAAATTCATGATTCCGTGACAATTGGATTCGTGCACCAGACTGTGACTGGAAATCGTTAATTGTTGAACCACCTTTCCCAATTACAGAACCAGCAGCAGCATTTGATACAAGAAACCTAATGTATGTGCCCTTTTCCATATTATCTGAAAATAGCAATTATGATGAGAGTGAAACACTATCCGTAAGCAGAAATGGAAGAAAATTGGATATTTAACCACAAAATTGAATAGGCATATACGCATTATCAATTGGAAAATGTAGTTAGATCTTATTCATAAATTAATCTAGAAGGTTGAGATGTGACAGAGCTAAAGCCTTCGATATAAATCATAATCGTGCCTTATAAAGAAACATACACGTTACCATACTAGATGGTAACATAGAATCTCACTTATAAGTTCTTAATTTTCACATTAAATTTTACATAAGATTCTTTATAAACATTACTGATGAAAAGGAACTGAGAAATGGTTTTATCTATGTTTCAATCCCTATTATAATAAATCAACGCACAAATACTCATTGAGGCGAGTTCAGAAATTCAAATTAGAAGTACATGTAAAAAAACAAGTTCGTTAAACCAAATAAGCTTTCCACATCCAGCTGCCTTCACGAAATTATAGAAGAACCGACGGTTGAAAAAGAGTTTGAATACTCTTCTGAAACAAACATGAGACTACTCATGTTTCTACTCGCTGTCCATCACCAAATATAGCGAACTTTTGACTATTATGACACACACCGGGAGATGCAGTGCGTTTTTTGTATCAATATACGGATGAATCGGTGGCAGTGGCACTTCAAAAAAAATGACAACGGCTTCCCAATTCATTCGGTCAACTGTAATAAATCTCAATAAAGCAACACTTCCTCACAAAAAATAAAAAAAAAATAAAATAAAATAAAACCTGCCAGGAGCCACACTCTCTTTTTCTAAGCTTTGCAGGCAAGGAAGCACAAGTGCAGACCATTGGAAGTCGAAATTGCACGATTAATCATTTCCTCGGCCGTCACAAATAAATCAAGCATAACACACAAAGCTAGGGTTTCATTTCCAACCAGAAAAGGTAAAGAACAACGTAGGACAAAAAAAAAATAAACACACAAATTGCATAATTCCACAAACAAACCGATCTGAAACAAAAACACTCGCATACAAGAACAGCTCCAAGCATTAAAAAAAAATCACACAAAACAGCGAGAGTAGGGATCAAATTTTCGAAATGAGAGTAAAATAGAGATTGAAATCAGATCAGATACCTGAGTTAGGAGATTTTGGCGGCGGTGGAGATCGCTTCGCAGGAGCCTCAGGAGACGATACGTATGAAGACTCCGTAGACTCCATTCTCTTTCCTCCTCCTTCACGGCGGCGGCTAGAGAGAGAGAGAGAGGCGTTGCAGAGCAGTTGAGAATTTGAGAAGAGGATGTGGCAGAGCGCTCGCAAAAACTCGACTCGTTCAGCACCAAACCCAAAATGGAAGCTCGAGTTGAAGATGCAGTTATGATTTTATTTTATAATTTCTTTTTTTATTTATCTATTTATTTATTTATCAGATCGTTCTAAATGTAAGTTGTTCCTTTTTTAATATAAATAATAATAAATAAATAAATAAATAAATAATTTTTTGGGGGCGTTTGGAGCTGGACTTGAAAAGAGAACGGTGAGCTGTGAGTAGGGAAAGTCAGTCCCAACTACCCGCCTCTGTGCCCACACCCTTATCTATGAGAACGTCAATCTTTACCCACCAAAACCGCTCCATAACCTCCTCTTATCTAAATTAGGGTTACATCCAATTTCAGTTTAAACGCTCGTATCTATCTCAGACACCTTAATAAAACTATGCATTTATGAGTTGTTATATTTTTGGGAATTTTGGATTGCGTTGTATGTCCTCATCGGTCGTATCATGATACTTGTCTATCTCGACCCTCACGCGACCTGGTGGGTGCCACTTGCATGTCACCTTCTAGCCGACTGCTCGTAGGAGTCACAACCTACTGTCTTCTTAGTGCAGCTGTAATGTGTGTCTTTCTCGATCGCATCATGACCCTAGTCTGTCTCGATTCTCACATGACCGGCCCAATGCCACTCGCGTGTCACCTTCTGACTCATTGCTCGTAGGGGTCACAATCTACTGTTTACATTCAACTTTTGTCTCGACTTTTAAGGCTACAACTCATTTGGTATTGTTTATCAATTTCTTGGCCGATTTGCAGCTTTAACGGTCTTTCTTGCTTATATTACACCGTCTACGTAAATTTAGTGGAGCTCATTTAATTTCTTGTCAAGTTAGGACCACTGAATTTTGTCTAGTTGTCTTATGCTCACTTTGTAGCTTCTGGGCTCACCTAAAAAATAGCTCGGACTTCATAGGTTAATTTACCGTTTGATTATTGAAATATTGACGAGTGTTAGATTGAGTAAACAACGTTCACCTACATTAATTAATTAATTAACTTTAAAAACATTTAACCTCGTATTAAATGTAATGTTTAATGATAGTTGATTTTAGTAAATTCAACTAATTAAAGCTCATCAATGAATATAATGGTTAATCAAGATTAATAATTTTTTTATTTCAATGACTATTAGATAAGTCTTTACCCTTCTATATTGGGTCAGTACGAGGGTGTATGACCGTTCTAAGATGAAAGCATGTAAAAGGGGTTTAGAACGGGCATGCAACCATGGACAACACGTCCTGAACAAGGAAGACCGAGATTCTGTCACGCGGGCATTGACAACATGCATGACCGCGACATCCTCCCTCGCAAGACTAGGACATCTGTCATGCTTGTCCAAAGCAAAGCCGAACTCAGGATTAATATTCTCAATTAGAAAATTAATAAATAACATATTTTATGGTACAGTCTTATAAAGATGTATTGTTGTGATTAGTAGCTCATATGTCTTTACATGAACGATTTTGACCAAATCATTTATCACTATTACAACGTCTATCATATCGATAGTACGGTCTAGATACGATGACAAAATCTTATCATATATTATACTCTTACAATTTTTTTTATGACTACTATATATTATTCACAATAACACGAATAACCTTTTATTTTTATACAATTAATATTTTAAATAAAACAATCGACCACGTAAGTAATCATCAAATAGTCAAATATCAATAATAAGATTTATGTTGTGTTATGTCGGTCAGCTTTTAAATATTATATTCTAGCATCTATTTTAATTTCAATGCTTAATTTCTCGTAATTAATTCAACAAAGGCACGAACACGTTTGGAATTCAAGTTGGTTAATTAAATTAATAAAGGATATTAATAAATTCATTAACTTTTTGAAAAATTAAAATTTATATTTTATATCTAATAAATTTCAAAATTTTAAAAAAATGTTTCATTTCGTGATTGATAGGTCAATTTTAATTTGATTAAAAAATTTATTAGACAACAAAACTAAAAAAAAATTAATATACTTTTATTTTAAATATAAATTCGTGGGTTAATTTAAAAAGGAGGGAATATTTTGAATCAATAATTTATTGAAAGAGTCTCAACAACCAGAGCTCAGCTCCAACCTCCCAACTTGCGCAATGGCGGGGAATTTTGAGGTATTGACCCACAAATTCCGGTTCGTTGCATGTTCTAGGGATCCGATCGGAGCCTGTAATTAATTCGCGAGGGTCAATTCGGAGTTCGGTTTCATACGGTTTTTTTTCTTACCCTAGGTACTGTGAATTGATCGAATTTACGTCGGGGAGTTCTATGAAGTTCGCGGCCAATCGGTTCGAGATCTTCTCTGGCAAGGTTGCAGGATGTTTTAATATATAAATATATATATATTTCTTCTGAATTTTTTAGTTTCTAGTTGTTTCTGATATATTCTGGTGTTTGATTTTGTTGTCTTCGTTTTTTCTTCTGTGACAGCTCTAGGTTTTGGCAATGGCAGCCTCGAGGAATGGTCAAATTGATGGCTGAGAATCGGTAAATTGGGATTTTCATTCATTTTTCTTTACAACGAAACATGAAATTGACTGCGTGTTTTCTTTAATTTTGGAATAGTTTGAGGATTTGACTTGTAACCGCCCCTTCACCACTACTAGATATGGTATCTTTAGGCTTTTCCTTTTGGACTTACCTTTGAGGTTTCCACGTCCTTATAAATAATCCTTCGTTCTCCTTTACAATCGAAGTGGAATCTCACGCTCAAACCCACGCTAGCAGATATTGTCATCTTTGGGCTTTTCCTTTCGGACTTACCCTCAAAAGAGGTATCCACAAAAGAGGTATCCATGGGCTTTTCCTTTAGAATTTACCATCAAAAGAGGTTTCCACGTCCTTATAAATAATATTTCGTTCTCCTCTTCAACCGATATGAATCACACAATCCACCCCTTTGGGTCCGTCCTTGCTGGCACTCGTTCTCTTCTTCAATCGATGTGGGACCCAATCCACCCCCTTTGGGGCTCAGCCTCTTTGCTCGCATATCGTCCGGAACTTGACGCTGACACCTTTTGTAATAGCTTAAACCCACCGCTAGTAGATATTGTTATCTTTGGGCTTTCCTCTACGACCTTCCCCTTATAAAGAATGCTTCCTTCTCCTTCCAACCAATGTAGGATCTCACTTAATTGGTAGTCGAGAAAACCTTCCCCTTACAAAGAATGCTTCCTTCTCCTCCCAAGCAACATAAGATCTCACGTTATTGGTATTCGAGAAAATGTGGTTTACACGTCACTATTGAAAATTTGTCGGGGGGATGGTAGCAGCTGTTATAGTCTTTCCATAGATGATCACCATATTCAAAATCTCTGAAAAGGTCAATGTCACGATGATTTGTAATGCATCTCTTTCCTCCCGTTTTCCCTTTCATCTGTGAGAAATGCCCTTTTTTGCTTTGCCCTTTGGCATGATTAAACTACTTACGATGCAGCCGGTTGAACAAACAGGGCTTCCAATTTTTTAGTCTTTAAAAGTTTCTAGCCAGCCCTTTTTCTTTCTCCATTTGTAAGCTAATTCTTGGTCAACTAAGCATGCAAGCCATTTATCTGTCGGTCGGTAAATATTTTATGCTGTCGATCAGTTGCATTATGATTTGTTAATTGATTGTGACATGCATGTGGGGAAAAAAGTTATTCATGTTGACTGCCATCTTCATTTGATGTTCTTGAGCCTATTTCTGATCTGTTCCCAAATCCCTCTGTTTCTTGGGTGGTTCCTTATTTGACTTGAATAAAGAAAGACTTCTCCTCATGTCTGTCACCTCACATCGATTAAATTATAAAATTTCTCACAACTACCAATTCTGACATAATTGTTAAAGCGTTGGAAGTCAGCTCATGCGGAGGCAGCTCGTTTGTTTTATCTGTTGCAATTTGGTTGACCAAAACCCTTAAGAAAATGAACCATTCTTATGGTCTCCCTAAGAAAATGAACCATTCTTATGGTCTCCCTAGTAACGGTAATAATATGGACCAAGACACCAATCATACCACATTCTTTAGAGTGATTCCATATCAAATAAGCTCACACGAGTTCAAAAAAAAGTTTCCAGATGATATTTCTGTTTCCAACTCCTTACTGGTGTAATCTTCGTCATAAAGATTCAGAAGCCATGGCTGTGTTAGCTGCACTAGTCAGTTTGCCTCCAAATTTTGCCCCTTCTCAGTCTAGTTAACTTCAGTTGGTGCAACCCTTTTAAACCCATGGACACCTGACGCCATTTTTTCTACGCTCAGAATTTCTGGACAATTATTTTCAATATTTGGATGACAATCTCATTTTAGATATGCCTTAACGTACCACCCTTTTAAGAATGCAAAAGCCCTATTATAAGAAAAATCTCATCATGGCTTCCCTTTAGAATCTAGACATAAACCTACACAAAACTTTTCGACAATTTTGTTTACCAAGCTATATCTTGGTGTAAACTGTCTAATAATTTTACTTCCTATAGTTATACCTCCCTCATTGCAAATTGGGTAAGTCTTTTGTAAACACCATGGATTATACATGGCCGAATACTGAGCTCGTGACGGAAGGATAAACATTTGAGAACTTTGATCCTTACTGTGTTTGCTGCATAAATAGAGTATTATCTCTCGAGTCTATTGCTTTCTTGCCTTCCCATTACCTTCTTTTCTAGAGTTTGTTGTCATGAGATGATGTGTTTTAGCATTTTTCTGCCCTGTTTTAATCAATGTGGCTGCTGTTATTTCATTATGATGGTGAAGGTATATTTCATATTAGATCAAAAACTTAAATGGATGGAAATAATATTCATTACCCACCTCCCAGGGAAGGAAGCGAAATATTTCTTATAAAAATGTGGAAATCTCTCTATAGTAGACACGTTTTAAAACTGTGAGGCTAACGATGATATGTAACGAACTAAAACAGATAATATCTACTAGCTCTGGGCTTGAACTTGGGCTATGGGCTTCGGCTGTTACTGCACTCAAATTGCAGTAACTGGTTCCCAAAATTTTCTATCTTTTAAGACGTCCAATCGGAGTAAATAAAACTGTTCTTAAAAGGTTGACGACCAAACATCCAACGGTCAGTTTAACCGCTTAAAAACAATGTCACACATCACATGTTCCCTCTAACCACAACCCTCCTCCTCCTGCGTGGGCTTTTGCAGGCCCTTTTACATTTTCATCCGTATAAAAACCTAGCTAGTTCAATATCCAATCATGGCAACCTACTCATGATTTAAAAACCCGACCCGTCTGACCTTGGCAACCAAATGTAATAAGATGATTTTTTTGTCTCGTGAATTAGTCAAAATTCCCACAAATTGGTTCGACCGCTCATCAATCTCAAAAGAAAATGAAAGGAATATATTAGGTGACTTGAGATTTCACGTTGGTTGGAGAGAGATACGAAGCATTCCTTATAAGTGTGTGGAAACCTCTTCCTCGTGGACGAGTTTTAAAACCTTGAAGGGAACCCTTGGAGGCATTCCTTATAAGGGTGTAGAAACCTCTTCCTCGTGGACGAGTTTTAAAACCTTGAAAGGAACCCTTGGAGGAAAAACCCAAAGAGAAAAATATATACTAGCGGTGGGCTTGACCTATTACAAATTGTATTAGAGTCGAACTCTAGGCGATGTGTTAATGAGAATGTTGGGTCCCTAATGGGGTGGATTGTGAGATCTCACATCAGTTGGAGATGGAAATGAAACATTCATTGTAAGGGTGTGGAAACCTCTTCCTTGTATACGCGTTTTAAAATCGTGAGACTGACAATGATATTTAACAGGCCAAAGCGGACAACATCTGATAGCGGTGGGCTTGAATTATTATAGGTAATTTTTTCCGATATTTGTAAATGTCCAAGTTAACTTCTATGCACATTGAGTATTCTTATGCATGACTATTCTTATGGAACAATAGACCAATCCTATTAGATTTGTGTCAGGTTAACTCGTAAGATACTAAATTTTCAGCCATCGTTATCATATCTTTTATTTATACAACTATTATGATCACTAGATAAAATCATAGTGGTTTAATATTTTTAGATGAAATTAACAACAAGGTCACGTGGATGTTAATTTAGATTCGAAATGAATGATATCATATCGACCCATCTTATCAACCACATAGGATTCACTTTGTAATTCACATAACAAAATTTAGCCTTGAATTCACTTACCTGTTTTTTAACCCAACGAACTTGTCTGCTTTTTAATGGACACTTGATTGATTGATGCCTAATTTGTTTTTTTGAAAAGTTATATAATATGAATACCCATCATTTCTTTTTTATGGCTATTTACTTATTTTCTCAGCCTAGAATATATATTTTAATTAATTGAATTATGTTTGATTTGGTCAATTGACTTAAGCTATGAAAACCTGAAGTCATCTAAATGAAAACCTGAAGTCATCTAAATTCATCGATATTGATGTCTTAAAAACTTTAAAAAAGATGTTGGTACGAACAAAATTTACTAAAATATGTTGGGAGTTAGAACTTAAAAAAAAATCTCAGCAAAAAAAATTATAGTTCATTGTAACAATCTAAGCTTAATGTCTGCTTTAATCCTATGCGTATCGTGTTTTTCTTTTTAACTGATGTGAGATTTCACAATCCACTTCTTTTAGGGTCCAACGTCCTTACTGGCACACCTTTGATATCTAGCTCTGGTACCATTTGTAACAACTTGAGCCCACCGCTAGCAGATATAGTCCGTTTTAGCTTGTTATGTATCGTAGTCAACTTCATGGTTTTAAAACGCATCTATTAGGGAGAGGTTTTCACGTCTTTATAAAAAATGTTTTGTTCCATTCTCCACCGCACCGATGTGAGATCTTACCTTCATTTCCCAAACCCATTTTTTCTTCTCAAAATTAGAGTGAAATTGAAGAGTGACAATTGTTATTTTAGATTAGTTTATTTACAAATTTAGGGGTTTGTTTTTTTCCTTCGTCCCAAGGAAACTTGGATGGCGAATGTGGGAGGTAAAGGTGGAGCGGCATGGCACGTGCCACCCACGAGAAACATTCTCCACTTTTTGTCAGCATGCTGGATCAAGCACCTGACACACTTGAATGTTCCACTTTAGGATAAGATACTATAATATATTTAATTTACCCTTTAGCCTTCAATTCTCTCTCTAGGGACCATTATTAAAAAATATCTTTAAAATTTCAATAATACATTTAAATTAAAAAAAAAAGTTTAAAAATTATTATTTTTTATTTTTTCAATTGAGCTAAACTTAAATGGGTAATTATTAAATTATTTTTTAATAATAATTAATCCACTTGAAAATCTTTGTTCATAAAAAGAAATTAAAAAATTAACCCAAAATGGCAATGATTAAGAAAATGGGAAAAAAATAATTGGTTAGGTGGGCTTTTGATTCCAACCCACGTCACTCGAATAAAGCTTTAGCATCCCATTTCAATATTATATAATGTTCTTAAAGAAAACCCATCCCATGTGCTTCTTTGCCTAATTAACCTCAAATTCGATCTACAGAATGGCTCGAGTCATAGTCTCTAAACTTTCGTGCTCATAGTCTTTAAACTTTTGTGCCCGTGTCTAATACGTCTATATTTTTTCAAAAAATAATCAATAAGTTCCTATTAAATTATGGGTTCAATAATAAGTAAAAAATTTACTTATAATATAAAAAAAACTATTAAATTATGGGTTCCTATTTTTTTAAGTTAAAAAACTATTAAAAATAAAATAAAATAATTAGAGATTTATTAGATATATTTTAAATAGAATAATAATTTATTTATAATAAAAAAAACTTAATGAAAAGACGATTTTACCCTTGTATGAAAATAAAGTTAAAAGTTAATTTTTAAAAAGCGTGATCACCAAGCCTTGAAATGTAATTGAATGGAATATTAAAAAGAAAGAAAAAGTAATTGAAATTAAAAGTTAGAAAGAGAAAGAAGGAAAAAGTAGGAAAAAAAAAAGGAGAAAGAAAACTACTTTTTTTTTAAGAGTAAAAAAGAATGGGAGGAGAAAAGAGGAAAATCATGGCCTTGTCTTACTCTATAACTGCTTATTCTCTCTCTCTCTCTCTTCAACTTTACCCCTCTTTCTCTCTCCTGAAAAGTTATGGTTTTTGTCACTAAAAAAAATTAAATTTGATCTGGTACGTCTATTAGAGAGAGAGAGATTTAGGCACACAAAGAATGTTTTGTTCCTTTCTCCAACCAGTGTGGTATCTCACAATTCACCTTTCTTATGGGTCCATCGTCCTTGCTGACACACGGTTTGGTGTCAGATTCTAATATCATTTGTAATAGCTTAAGCTCACTACTAGCAGATATTGTCCGCTTTGGCCCGTTACGTATTACCGTCTCACGATTTTAAAACGCGTCTGTTAGGGAGAGGTTTCCACACCCTTATAAAGAATGTTTCGTTCTCCTCTTCAACGGACATGAGATCTCACAATCCACCTCCCTTAGGGGCCCAGCGTCCTCATTGGCACACAGTTCGGTGTGTCTGACTCTAAAACCATTTATAATAGCTCAAGGTCATCGCTAGTAAATACTGTCTGCTTTGGTCTTTTATTTATCACTGTTAGCCTCACAGTTTTAAAACGCGTTTTTTAGGGAGAGGTTTCCACACTCTTATAAGGAATATTTCGTTTTCCTCTCCAACCGATGTAAAATCTCACAATCTACCTCCCTTGGGGATCCAATGTCCTCGCTAGCACATCGCCCGATGTCTAGCTCTGATACCATTTGTAATTCAAAGCCCACCGCTAGTAGGTATTGTTCGCTTTGGCTCGTTACATATCAGCATCAGCTTTATGGTTTTTAAAACGTGTCTACTAGGGAAAGATTTCCACACCCTTATAGATAATGTTTCATTTCTCTATCGAACCAATGTAGGATCTCAAAGTTACTATTGGCATGAAAAACGTATGCTCAAGCCTTCAACACCGCTCTTATAAAATAATTTTAGAAAACAGGGTTAGAGAAAAAATTAGAAAATTATTTTGAGAAAGTAATGTTACACGCTAGCAAGTAATAAGGGACAACAATGAGATTGCTAGCATATCGTTCGAATAATAAGAATTGACAACTAGTCGCATCTCCCTACATAAACATCATTTCAACGCAGGATCGTACACACATAAACTATAATAATTCAAATAATAAACAACTAATTAACATGAAAATAAATAAAATACTTCATAATGGGCATGCAGTTATAAACAACACGTTTTATACAAGCCATGACTACGGCACCATGCAATCACTTTTCAAATCAGAATGGCTATAGTATTTAATATAAAATAAGTAAAAAGTTACTTTATTTATTGTTTATCCATTCAAATAAGACTTAAAAGTTCTATTTAATTTAAAAAGCCTTGGTTCTCAAAGTTTAATTTTAATATTTATTTAATTTTAAAACGGCTTATGAAATATCTTAAAAAAAAGATTATTTTCTCTAAACTATATTATTTAAAATTGTTGGTGAATTAGATATAATATGACAATAATTCAATATTTTTATTTATAGTTTTAAATTTTTTTAGCGGTAGGTTTGGGTGAATGAATTTTTTTTAACTGTATTATATAAAATTGTTAGGAAAATAGATATAATATAGTAATTTAATGTTTTTATTTAAAGTTGTGAATTTGAGCGGTTATAAATGATATCAAAACTAGATACCAATATGCCAACAAGGATGTTGGGCCCTAAGTGGAGTGGACTGTGAGATCTAACATCTGTAGTGCCAAAGATGAAGCATCCATTATAACAAACAAACAAAAATTAAGGTAAACTTTTAAAAATTTAAGGATATATATATATATATATATATATATATATATATATATATATATATATATATATATATATATATATATATATATATATATATATATATATATATATATATATATATATATATATATATATATATATATATATATATATATATATATATATATATATATATATATATATATATATATATATATTTTATTATATATATATATTTTATTATATATCTCTCGAAACCAGGATCATAATTAATTTTGAGTCATTTTCTTAGAAATTAATATATTATAAATCAAGATTTAAAAAAAAAATTAGTTTCAAGACTTTAAATCCATGAATTGAAAGCAATTTACAAGAAAGGAAATTAGTTTCAAATTTTATGGTTAGTTAGCGTAATTTATTTCTGTTTTATAAAAAAAAAATTGTCTAATTTATTAAAACATTAAAAAAAAAAATCACCCACAATTAATTTTCCAAACAAATTCCCATAATTAACGGAATTTACATCCCACGTTATTTAATTAGGCTTCATTTTGACCTTTTTTTTTTATTTATTGTCCTCCCCAATTTCTACTCCAAGGAGCATTAAATATCTCAAAATTTTGAATCTAAATTTAATGCAACAAATTATTAAAAAAATATATATAATAAAATATATATATATATATATATATATTTAAAGGGTTTATTTATAGCTGAGTCAATATATATAATATTAAAACTAAACCACATATATATATATATATATATATATATATATATATATATATATATCTCATCTCTATCTAGTTGAAGTGATTAATACAAATCCTTTAACTAATATTCTCATTGCATTTTCTCTATCATGTTTTTTTGTGTTCATCTAGATCGAGTGTGTGCATTGTGCGATCCTAACAGATATCGTTAATTTAAAATTTTAAAGAATTTTTACTGTATTGATATAATTTTGGCAAATTTAAAGTAATAAGGGCGTTTTTGCAATTCAACTTAATTATTTAAAAAAATTTAGAAAAGAAAAAAATAAAATTTCCTCCTAAACTTTCGATATGAAACTCAAACTTAAATAAATATCGTAATTTTAACCTCAAATATTTAAAATATTATAATTTTAACCTCTAATAAATTAATTTAATGAATAATAAAATAAATGTACCCTACAAAAAATTAATAAAAAAATTAGATAAAATCAATATTATAGTTTTTTTTGGTTGAAAATTATAAATTTTGACCGGGTTAATTTGTGCACTAGACAAATTAATTTTTGTGAAAATAAAAACTTTATTTTTAAAATTTAATCCATTTATGAAAAATTTTATACCATTTTTTTTAAATTAGTGAGTGGGTCAGTGAAAATTAAATAAAAAGTAAAAATTGCATCCCGATAAATTTAAATTCAAATTTGATTTTTTAAATAAAAAATTCATAATAAAGTGAGTATTAATTATAATATAGATTTATTTAATTATTATACAAATCATGCGCAATAAATACAAGATGTAATGATAAATCACATTTGAAAATTGCATCTTAACCTATAATTATGAACTTATTAATGATACTTTCGAATATTTTTTAATTTAATTTTCTCATTCTCTATGTAATTGGCTATATATATATATATATATATATATATATGACACCATTTTCTTGAAAGCTTTTTATGATATTTATTTATTTATTTATTTATTTTTAGTAAAAAGAAAAAAAGTGGGACAAATATCACTAAATGATTTATTTTAATTCCTTAATTTAATGAAACCCAGCTCAATACGACAAAATGTGCTCCATATCCAATTAAGTAATTTTTTTATTAGAATTTGTTTTTATGTGCCCAATAATTTATTTAATATTTATTTTTATTGCGTTCTTGGCTTTCTATTTTTAAAAATTAATGTTTTTTAGTTGCAATTTTTAATTATTTTTTTATTTTATCCATAATATTTTTAAATTCTATATATCTTAGAAAATATAAGAAATAATAGTTTTTAATTTTTTACTTAAAAGGAAAAAAAAAACCAAATAAATAAATTGCAATTATAATTAATATATTTACTTCATAATTAATTGATTTTTATAGTTCATAAAATTTAAAATGTTTAATTTTCATTGCTTAATTATAAAGAAACTAATTTAAAAATATGAAAAATATATATAAATTGTATCGGGATATGTAGATTTTTTTAAAAGATTACGTCATAAGCTAAAATTGAATTAAAATCAAATTATTTTTTAGAACAATTAATTCTTCATTATCCACTTATTATCCATATATTTTTTTAATTATAAAAATGATTTTAAATTTAAATGCTTGACTTTTTCTCTAACCCAAGAGAGGATTTGAGGGTTTTTTTAAAATTAAATATATGGTGAAGTAATTGTTTTATAAAATATTTAGGGAATGTTAATATTTTATCATGAAATTAGTTAATTAGTCAATTTAAATATTAAAAATTAAATTAAATCAATAAAATTACTCTTTGTTTTTTTATTATATTTAAAATGATTGTTTTTAGTTTTTTTTTTAAATGGTTAATTGTTAATGAGAAACTAATTAATTTGGATAAAATATATTTAATTTAGTTTTTTAAAAAAAAGGAATTATGAATTAATTATAAAACATGGCCACAAAAGAAATTAAAAAAAAAAAAAAAACAAGGCGCGAGAAAGGGGAAATTAAAAATGACGTGGCAATTCCTGGTAGGTCGGCGGTTTCCGCTCTCCTCCCCGGAGTCGCTTGGTCTCATAAAAAAACAGAAAAAATAAATAAAACAAAAAATAGTGATAAAATCAGAACGAACAACTCTCTTTCTCTCTCTCTCCTCCTCATCGCTCGCTCGCTTGCTCCGAACATTCTCTCTCTAAAACTCTCTCTCTCTCTAACAAGCAAATTTATAAATTTTCACATCATTCTCTGTTTTGATCTCCCCTTTTCTCTCTGCATCTTCTTCTACAACTTCTCTGTGTAATTCTCTCGCCATTTTCAGTTTTTTTTTTCTATCGTTCTTTGTGATGAGGAATTTTAGGGTTTTGTTTCTCATACTGGGTCGGGAAACGAACGTGGAAAGAGCTTCGTAGGTATGTATTTGTCCGTGAATCTCATCCTTCCTACTATTTTTGCCTAATTTTCTCGTTTTAATTCCTGCCGTCGTTTCGTTTTCTTTCCAATTCTACTGTTTATGATTTCGAACTAATCTAATTCTGTCTGGATGTGCAATGTTCTTGTCGGATCTTCATTTCAATTTCAGTTTCGACGATTTGATTCTTCGGATTCTATTGTTATTTGATTGTTTGTTGTGGAGCCTGCTGGGATTCAATCCGATTGCGTAGCTTTAGCTCATGTTCATCTATTGGTTGAAGATATTGTTAGGGCTGGTTTTGTGTTTTGGTGATTTTGTTTGTTTGGGGTGGAAGGGATAAGGATTAATGGTGTTGTTAATTTTGATAGAAGGTTTAAGGTTTTGTCTTGTGCCTGATGGTGGCAGTTGGGTTGGAGATTGCAGAGCATGACGGATTATCAACCGCTACAACAGAAGGCTGATTCTAGTGGTGCCCGAGCGGAATTAGAGCGTGGACTGGAGGAGTTAATGCGTGGGCACCTGGATGAATGTATTCCATTTGCTTCATGTAGTTCTGCTGCCAATCATGAAGTTGAGGAAGAAGAAGGTGATCAGCTTCTACGGAGGAGAAGGCGGTCTGATCTTGAGGGTGATGATTTAGCAGAGTCTTCAGCTGCACGACGTCGCCACTCTCGGATTTTGAGTCGCTGGGCTGCTCGGCAGGCGCAGGAAATGATAACAACAATTGAGAGGAGAAATCGTGAATCTGAGTTGATGGCACTTGCAAGATTGCATACGGTTTCAATGCTTGATTCATCTTTTTTAAGGGAGTCTGAGTCTCCAACTTCAAGGCAGCAGACTACCGTTGAGACTCCGACCACACAAGCTTCTGCAATATTACAGATGTGGAGGGGGCTGGAGGATGACCATGTATTAAATCGGGCTCGTGAGAGGGTCAGGGAAAGGTTGAGGCAGCAAACAAGTGTTGATTCTTCTACCAATATGTCCAGTACAAATATGTCTGATAGTCGGGCGAGTGAGAATCAGGGAAGCTTGGTGGATGCAAGTGAGAGTGAGAACGATTTTGGGGCATGGAATCATGAACAAATTGCATCACAGCATGTGAGGGATGAAAATAATGTTTCTAGCAGAGAACAATCTCCTGATCTTGGTGAAGTTGAGAGGGAGAGAGTGAGGCAAATCGTTCGGGGATGGATGGAGAGTGGAATTACGGATCCATCACCAAATGTTTCTGAGAGAAGCTCAAGATCCAGAGCTGAATGGCTTGGGGAAACAGAACGTGAGAGAGTCAGGATTGTTAGGGAATGGGTACAAATGACCAGTCAACAAAGAGGAAGTCGTGGTGAAAGGAGGGAAAATCGAGGGACCGGAGGTGGTGCTCAAGTTGATAGAGGCCGTGATGAATTGGTAGCTGAACAGGATGAAGGCCAAAATGAACACATCCGCAGGGACTTGTTAAGGCTGCGAGGAAGACAAGCAATACTTGATTTACTTGTAAGGATAGAGAGGGAAAGACAGAGGGAACTTCAAGGGCTTTTGGAGCATCGAGCTGTTTCGGACTTCGCCCATCGCAACCGCATCCAGGTTAGCTGCCAAGTGTGAATGTTGTTTTATTTATTCTACCATTCAATATCCTAGTTCACCTTCGCTTAAAACTAAAATTGTGAGATCTCACATCGTTTGGAGAGGAGAACGAAACATTCTCTATAAGGATGTGGAAACCTCTCCCTTGTAGACGTGTTTTAAAAAACTTGAGGGGAAGCCCAGAGAGGACAATATTTGCTAGCGGTGGGCTTGGGCTGTTACAAAGGGTATCAAAGCCAGACACCGGACGGTGTGCCAACAAGGACGCTGGGCCTCCAAGGGGGGTGGATTGTGAGATCCCACATCGGTTGGAGAGGAGAACGAAACATTCCCTTTAAGAGTGTCGAAACATCTTCCTAATAGACGCGTTTTAAAAACCTTGAGAGAAAGCTCAAAAGGGAAAGTCCAAAGAGAACAATATCTGCTAGCGGTGGGCTTGGGCTGTTACAGTTAGATTGTGGCTCGATCAAAAAACCAATTGGGACTTTATTTGCAGACTTTGGACTTGTGAGTTTTTCCTTTTTGAGTTTGACTGTTCACATTTATACGGCATCCTGCTTCTTTTAAATGTGAAGCTCTTCTAAGACTTAGAAAGTAATTTTATAACACTTTTATGATAGGTATCATAATTGTATCACAATTTGATGATAATTTTTAGCTATGCTTACTTTCTAGTTATCTCTTCCGCATCCCATTGGTGCAATAGATATTGTTACATGACCACTAATCCTGTATATTTCCCCAGTCATTACTTAGAGGTAGATTTTTGAGAAATGAAAGAACTGTTGAAGAGGAGCGGCCACCTTCCATGGCAGCAAGTGAGATAGTTCAATTACAGCAGCGACACACTGTTTCTGGTTTAAGGTATGTCATCTTGTGAGGATGATTCGTTTCGTTTCGTTCTGTGTTTACACTGTGTTGTGAAAATAGGTAGGCGTTGTCATCTATCTGTGTCGTTTTGGTGGAATGTCCGATGAACCTTGAATCATGTAAAAAATTCCTTCACATTCCTAGAAATTTGATTTCTGATTTCTGATCTGTGCTGAGTTTGTAGAGAATTATAATTATTTTGCGAGTCGTATAGTTTATATGTATATTATTTTGGCGCAGGGAGGGGTTCCGCTCTAGATTGGAAAATATTGTTCGTGGTCAAGCAGACGGCCAATCTGATAATGCAACTAACAGCGACATGAATGATTCGAGAAACGATCGAGGTCAAACAAATGGTTCACAGAACATCCAGCAAGAATATGTACAGTCACAGCTTGAGAATCAGGTAGCCGAAACCAGTCGGTTGTCTGATCAAATTGAAAACATGGAAAGCAACTCAGAGGTTGAGAATATGAATTGGCAAGAAACTACAAATGAAGATGGGGACTGGCACCAGCAAATTACTGAAGATAATAGAAGAAACTGGCAAAGGACAAACTTTGGCCCACTCACTGAATGGAGAGATGATAATGCTGAGGATGTGACGACAAACTGGCAGGCAAATTCATCTAATGCTTGGTCACCACCCAGCACACAGGGAAATGCAGAAAGAAGAGAAGCTCATCCTGCAGAACCTGCTGCGGTTTGGCAAGAGAGAGGCGCTCGAGAAGCTGCTGGAAATTGGTCGGAGGGGTCCTCTGGTCCTTTTAGAAATCGTCGGTCTGCTCCAGTTGGACGGTTCAACATGTTTCACCCACCTGATGACGATAACGTCTATAGTATGGAACTGAGGGAGCTCTTAGGCAGGTGGTTATCATTCTCGAATTCGTATTATTCATATTGACAGGCGTAGATATGTTTTCATACTGCTTTTTTTGCAGGAGAAGTGTTTCGAACCTTCTTCGTAGTGGTTTCCGTGAAAGTTTGGACCAATTAATACAATCGTATGTGGATAGGCGGGGTCGGGCTCCCATAGATTGGGATTTGCACAGAACTTTGCCTACACCAACACCTGCTTCTCCACCTCAAGATCAGGACCAACGGAGGGATGAACAGAATGAAGAACAAAATGATGCTGGAAATAGACCCTCTTTGGTGCTTCCTTCTCCACCAGTTCCTCCACCTCAACCACTTTGGCATCATGACCTGCATCATACCAGCTGGTCTCGCCATACCATGCAGCGTTCAGAAATTGTGAGCTGCTTCTTCTTTTTTCCTTTGTTCTTAAATTCTTATTCTGGATTTGGATTCTGCAATGTCGACAAAGTAGGCTAACATGGCTATATTTGTTATGGGGAGGGAATTCTTTTAGTCAATGATTCGGAAAACATGTAGAAAATAAACACACATCAATACCGCACACTCTTACAATGTGAAGTAAGAGTTGAAGCTTTGTTTGGTAGCAAAGCTTGCAAGGGTAACCGCCCAAGGCCACTGCTAGCAGATATTGTCTTCTCTGGACTTTTCATTTCGGGATTTCCCTCAAGATTTTTAAAACATAGGGAGAGGTTTTCACACCCTTATAAAGAATGTTTCGTTCTCTTCCCCAACCAATCCGATGTGGGATCTCACAATCCACTCCCCTTCAAGGCTCAACGTCATTGCTGGCACTCGTTCCTCTCTCCAATCGATGTGGGATCTCACAATCTACCCCCTTCAGGGCTTAGCATCCTCGCTGACACACCGCCCAATGACTAGCTCTGATATCATTTGTAACAACTCAAGCCCACCGCTAGCAGATATTTTCCTCTTTGGGTTTTTCCTTTCAAACTTTCTCTCAAGGTTTTTAAAACGCGTCTGCTAGGGAGAAGTTTCCACACCCTTATAAAGAATGCTTCGTTTTTCTCTCCAATTAACGTGGGATCTCACAAAACCACCAACCAAGTCTCATTTTCTTTACTCGAGAAGAATTGTACTTCTACCTACATGCGGAACGATTTGATATCTGTTTATGCCTGTTTCCTGCATTGAAGCTGGTTTATATCAGAATCCAGATTGTCTTGGCTTGATGGTTTGTGCTTATTAGGCTCGTTACCGATTTTAGCAGGAATGGGAGTTTATCAACGACCTGAAAGCAGACATGGCAAGACTTCATCAAGGCATGAATCACATGCAGAGGATGTTGGAGGCTTGCATGGACATGCAACTGGAGTTGCAGCGATCTGTGAGACAAGAAGTCTCTGCAGCATTGAACAGATCTGCTGGTGAAAAAGGTCAGTTTACATTTTCATGCAATACGTTGAAGAGGATGCCTATAGAGCTATTCTAATCAACATCTATCACGAATTTCCTCTCGGTATAGGTCTAGGTCCCGAGACATCAGAGGACGGTTCTAAATGGTGCCATGTGAGGAAGGGAACATGTTGCGTTTGCTGCGACAGCCATATCGACTCTCTCCTTTACAGGTATGCCTCCGAACTGTTATCTACTTCAAAACGGGAATCAATCGAGATGCCAACCATAAAACACAAATCTTACCGCAGATGTGGACATATGTGCACGTGTTCAAAATGTGCAAATGAGTTAGTCCGTGGAGGTGGCAAGTGCCCGCTGTGTCGAGCACCAATCGTTGAAGTGATCCGGGCATACTCGATACTGTAGAAGGAAAAAAGGAACAGTCAATTCAGTAGAGTGTGCAAAATCGGATCCATCTTTGGTAAGTTCTTTATGTCATATCACAGATGGGAGCCGGTGAGGTTAGTGTTCAGTAGGTACCGCTGTGTTCTGATAATATGGAACCATTATCTTGCGTTGTATAATTGAAATGATAAATTGCGTGGTCGATTCATCATTTTTTACGTAAATAAAAAAGGAAAAATGTAAGTCTGAAAGCTTCTTTTCGTTTCATCTCTTTGACATTAGTTCCTTCTTTTGTTCAGAATATGAACAAGGTATTGCCCTTAAAACTAAATAAGTGGTGGCTTTTGATTAAAAAAAAAAAAAAAAAAAAAAAAAAAAAAAAAAAAAAAAAAAAAAAAAAAAAAAAAA
>NW_019268527.1:3157743-3158753 GCF_002738365.1 Cucurbita moschata
AAAAAAAAAAAAAAAAAAAAAAAAAAAAAAAAAAAAAAAAAAAAAAAAAAAAAAAAAAACTACACAAGCCAAATATTTTTAATTAATTAATTCGAGATTAATGAATAATTAATATGTATCTATCGTTTACAATAGATGAATAATAATTAGATACTTCTAAAACATTCTCTTTATATTTTTGGAAAATAAAATTTATTTGCAAGCATTAGAAGAAAAAAAAATAACAAAATACGGAATATGATTTGTTAATGGGCCTGGAGCTTGGGTGGCAATAAGGCCCATGATGACTTGTTAATGGGCCTGCAGTTTGGGTTGGCAATGAGGCCCATGATGATTTGTTAATGGGCCTGGAGTTTGTGTGGCAATTAGGCCCATGATGACTTGTTAATCGGCCTGGAGTTTGAGCGGAAATGAGGTCCATGATGACTTGTTAATGGGCCTGGAGTTTGTGTGGCAATGAGGCTCATGATAATTTGCTAATGGGCCTGGAGTTTGGGTGGCAATGAGCCCCATGATGACTTGTTAATGGGCCTGGAGTTCATGTGGCAATTAGGCCCATGATGATTTGTTGATGGGCCTGGAGTTTGGGTGGTATGAGGCCCATAATGACTTGTTAATGGGCCTGATGTTTGGGTGGTATGAGGCCCATGATTCACGGGCTTCAGTTCATTCTCCGAGTGGGCTAAGATGGCCACAGGCCACTACATCATTCAATGGAAATAACGACATTTAATACAAAAATTACACAAATTATTCTTAATTTTATTTTTGTAGAAATAGAATATTCAGCCAATCATAAATCATAACAAAAATAATAATAATCAAATATTTTTTTATATTAATTAATTTTACAGAATTATAAACTAAAGAAAACTTTTAAAATTGAGTAAAACATAAAGTTTTGCACAATAAAACAAAATATATCTTCTACAGAATTCTCAACTAAATAACAAAAAAAAAAAAAAAAAAAAAAAAAAAAAAAAAAAAAAAAAAAAAAAAAAAAAAAAAAA
>NW_019268527.1:3158767-3164814 GCF_002738365.1 Cucurbita moschata
AAAAAAAAAAAAAAAAAAAAAAAAAAAAAAAAAAAAAAAAAAAAAAAAAAAAAAAAAAAAAAGTTGATTATTACACGTTCATTCTCCTCTTCAACCGGTGTGAGATCTCAATCCACCTCATTTCGAGATCCAGCGTTCTCACTGACACTCGTTCCTCTCTTCAATCAATGTGGAATCTCCTAGTATCTTCGTTGACACTTGTTTCTCTATCCAATCGATGTGTGATCTCACAGTGTCGTTCTCCTCTCCAATCGACGTAGGATCTCGTAATGGCTAAATCATAAAAATTCATAATTGATTTACGACAATTTTACGTTGGTTTATCTCGATTATTGAGATTAAAAAGAATATATATTATATATATATATATATATAGTAGAAGTTAAATTAAGGTTGAAGCTACCAAAAAGAGTAAATAAAGGGAACAAGACAGAAACTGAAACAAACAAACAAAAAGAAAAACAAAAAACAAAACAAAACAAATAAATAAAGAAACACAGAGGTTTGTTTGGTTGGATTCCCAATTAAACCATCTGCTTTTCTTTCACTTTCCCATGATTTTCTTTTCCAGCTTGGTTTTCAGTTCCTCACCGAACAACTAAATACCACACTTTTTTTTATTATTTTTTTATTTTTTTATTTTTGCTTTTTACTTCTTCAGTTACTGTCTTTTTCCACATTCTTTTCTTTCGGCAACCAAAGTCTTATTATTTATAAAATTAAATAATAACAGTTACTTCAAGAGGAAGACGAAAGGAATAATTATTATTATAATTATTATATAATAATGTTGTTTTCAGGTTTTTTTATTTTTTATTTATTTTTAATTATATAATATGAAATAGATCGGATCCTATATAATGAAAAAGATGGGGTTTTGCGTAGATTATTGGCAAGCTTTAACGTCACGTTTTGGACCTGTTTTTTTGTTCCCCTTACTTAGATCTTGAATCATTCAACCTTCTTGCTTCTTACTCTTTCCAAACTTAGATGCCTTAAACATCATTATTATATATTATATGCATGTGTAACCGTCCACACATCGCTAACAAATATTGTCTGTTTTAACCCGTAATGTATCGTCGTCTTTGTTTGTTAGAGAGAGATTTTCATACCCTTATAAGAAATGTTTCGTTCCCTCTTGAGGGCTTATCGTCATCGTTAGCACACTGCTTAGTGTTTTACCCTGATACCATTTGAGTCTACCACTAGCAGATATTGTCCACTTTGCCCCGTTACGTATTGTCATTAACCTCATAGCACACTGCTTGGTTTGTTACGTATCATCATCCTACTTGGTTGGAAAGAGGAATGGAGCATTTCTTATAGTGGTGTGGAAACCTCTCCCTAGTAGATACGTTTTAAAACTATGAGGCTGACTGCTGCGTAATGTGTAACACAGGCCAAAGCTGACAACATGTAATTTGTCTATTTTTGAGTTGTAACTTTGTGGAGAAAAATACAAAAAATTCTCATTGGCGAGGCCAGCTTGAGAATCACTTCAAGAATACAATTTTGCATGGACTTAGCGTAACTCTTTACAAAAACAAAACAATTCCCTTTTTATTTTCTTTCAATTTAACAGTTCATTATCATAATTAAAAACTTTTCAAAAGAAACTCACTAATTACAAACAAAAATATTTATATTTATCTTCCTTAAATTACAAGTTTATGTCATAAATATAACGTCTCGTGTCATAATTTGGATCCAGTACTTGATGGCTCGATCTCTCTCAACAAATCAACACGGGTTTTTTTTACAATGTTTTTATCTTTACATACATAATTTTTATGAAAAATTCTAAGAGATAATACTAATATTAAACGTTTAATTTTGTATTTAATATATTTTTAAATTTTAAAAAATATCAAATGGGTCAAGAACGTGTTACACATTGAAAATTATAAAACTTAGTTATTAGACTCATAAATTAAAGTTTTGAGATTTGTTCTAATATCTATTCTCTATTAGACATGAATAAAAAGTACAATCACCTATATGTATTAAAGAAAATTTATCATTTGAAACCTATTTGTAACACCCGAGTAAAGAAATGGTATATGAATGAATCGAGATCACTCTCTATACCAATACAATGTGCCTTCCTTTCGGGAACTCAATCATAAAAAACTCCAAAGTTAAACATATTTTGCTTGAGTGAATACTATGTTAGGTGACCTCCTGGGAAACTAGTATGCATATGAATGCTGGAATGACTCGTGTTAGTCTGTGATGATACTGTTCCTCACTCTTAGAAGCAAGGAGTAAGCAACGTGATCATGTCGTAGGGAATGCAAGAGAATGTCATGATACACCGATGTCCTTATCCAAATCTCGAGCATAGATCATTACATTATTAAAAAATTTAGGGACTAAAATTACAATTTCGCCCTTTTCAAATATGGTGGCTTGGTTGATATCTTTATGCCCTCTTTCTGTAGTCATAATTCATGGGATTGTGTTTGGTTTTTGGGTTACTATTTCAGTCTAACTCCTCTTCATTTACGCTAACTCGTTTCCCACACGTCAAAATGAAGCTATTGACTGCACCTTCCTCATCAAACTTTTTCAATATTTAATTATTCCTTTCATCTTATAATTATTATACCCCAACCTTGTATGCTACATATCGTACCTACCAAATCATTTTCTTACCCAAATTTTCACTTTACTTATATTAATAATAATAATAATGTGACGATCCAATATTTGACCAAAAATAAATTAATAACGATCATGTAACGACCCAAGCTCACCGATAGGCGATATTGTTCTCTTTGGCCTTTTCCTTTCGGACTTCCCCTTCAAAGGCTTTAAAACGGGTCTGACAGGGGAAGGTTTCCACACTCTTATAAATGGTGTTTTGTTCTCCTTCTCAACCAACGTGGGACATCACAATCCACCCCCTATGAGGCCCAACGTCCTCGCTAACACTCGTTTTTTTCTTCAATTGATGTGGGGCCGCCACAAAATCCACCCCCACCCCCTCTGGGGCCAACATCCTCGCTGACACTCGTTTCTTTCTCCAATTGATGTGGGGCCGCCACCAAATCCACCTCCCTTTGGGGCCCAACGTTCTTACTGGCACAAGTGTTTTGTTCTCTTCCCCAATCAAGGTGGGACATCACAATCCACCCACCTTCAAGGGGTCCAGCGTCCTTACTGGCACAAGTGTTTTGCTCTCTTCCCCATCACAATCCACCCCCCTTCGAGGGGCCCAACGTCCTTACTGGCACAAGTGTTTTGTTCTCTCCCCCAACCAATGTGGGACATCACAATCCACCCCCTTCGAGGCTGCCACCAAATTCATCCCCATTTGGGGCCAGCGTCCTTACTGGCACAGGTGTTTTGTTCTCTTCCCCAACCAATGTGGGACATCACAATCCACCCCCCTTCGAGGCCCAACGTCCTTGCTGGCACTCATTCCTTTCTCTATTTGATGTGGGACCACCACCAAATCCACCCTGCCTTCGTGGCCCAGCGTCCTTACTAGCACACTGCCTTGTGTCTACCCCCCTTCGGGGACAGCGAGAAGGCTGACACATCGTCCGGTGTCTAGCTCTGATACCATTTATAACGACCCAGGCCCACCGCTAACAAAAATTGTTCTTTTTGGACTTTCCCTTTCGGGTTTCCCCTCAAGGCTTTAAAACGCGTCTACTAGAAGAAGGCTTACACACTGTTATAAATGGTATTTTTTTCTCCTCCCCAATCAACGTGGAACATCACAGATCAAAACTCAACCGGTTAAGGTTATTTCAGGAAATTTAACTTTTTAAATTAAAAAAGTTGGGGAATAAAGTTTTTTTTATTATTATAAAGTTTTTTTAATACATTAAGTAATTGACTTCAAACAAGAAATGATTTGAAAAATACTCTTAATGTATCATAATTACCATATGGGAACCACCTAAAAATTAATTAAGATTAAAAGTAATAACAAAAAGTTAAAGTAATTACTTAAATTCCACGCGTCATAATTACTATTAATTTTATTTAATTTCCAATCTTAATTAAATAATGATAATATTAAATTGATATTTCCATTTTTATTTTCAATACTCACAAAACGACGACGGATTATGTGGATGTCAGAGTTCGATTGTCCGGAGTGGAGCAAGACAACGAGAGTCCTGTCTTTTTTTTTGTTATTTATTTATTTATTTATTTTGTTTCTAAAATATAATTTCCTTTGGTAAAAAAAAAAAAAAAGAAACATGAATATGTCGTGTTCTCTAATTATCCATTCATTTATTAAAAAGGGTAAAAATGTCATTTTATAAATAGAATTACCAATAAATTCTTTAATATTCATCTCAAGATCTATTTTTCTAATTTATTATTTATTTTTCTGAATTTTTGTTTTTTTTTCCTTCTTCCCATTGATCTTCTAGACAATTTTGATTTCGAAATTAAATAAAAAGGAATTTATTTGTCCTTTGCCTAAGAAGGGATGTTTTAGAACCTATAAATAATTATTTTAAATTATCTTTTATTTTTTTAAAAAAATTATTAAATTATATATTATAATTTTAATTTGGTTAAATCTTCCAAAAAATCAACTTTATTGTCGCAAATTAACCATTTTTCAAGAAGATTTAATTAAACTAAAAATATTAAATTGACATTTTTAAAATTAGGAATGCAATTGAAAATAAATAAATAAATAATAAATAGAAAATAAATGTTTTTTTTTTCTCTCTCTTTAATTACCAGAAAAACTTGCGGCAGAGAAGTTGACTCTCTTTTTTACTGTCCCTCCAAACCTTCTATTCTACCGGATTCTCTGGATGGGATCTCACTATTCAAGAGATATGAAAAATAGAAAATTAAATTATTATATTGTGAAAAATAATAATAATATTACTTTTCCTATAACCATTTGTAATAATTAATAATAATAATAATAATATATATATATATATATATATATATTAGACACATAAATAAATAGAAATAATGGACTCTTATGGCTCGAAAAAGTAAAAATTACTATAGTATGAGATTTCACGTAGTTGGAGAGGAGAACGAAACATTTCTTATAAGGGTGTGGAAACCTCTCATTGACAGACGCATTTTTAAATCGTGAGACTGATGATAGTATGTAATAGGTTAAACGAATGATATCGGTTAACTGTGGACTTGGGTTGTTATGAATGGTATCAGAGCCAGACACCGAGTGGTGTGCTAGTGAGACCTTGAGCCCTAAGGAGAGTGTATTGTGAGATCCCACGTCAGTTGAAGAGGAAAACAAAACATTTCTTATAGGCGTGTGGAAATCGAGCGGTGTGCCCGTGAGGATACTAGGCTCTCAAGGAGGTAGATTGTATGATGCCACGTTTTAAAATCGTGAGATTGACGACGGTACGTAACGAGCCAAAGCAGACTATATCTGCTAACGATGGACTTGAGTTGTTACAAATGGTATCAGAGCCAGACATCGAGTGGTGTGCCAGCGAGAACACTGGGCCCCAAAGGGAGTGGATTGTGAGATCTCACATCGGTTGGAGAGGAGAACAAAGCATTCTTTATAGGCGTGTGGAAACCGAACAGTGTATCACTGAGAATGCTGGGCCCTCAACGGGATAGATTGTAAGATCCTACGATTTAAAATTGTGAGACCAACACCGGTATATAACGGGCTAAAACGGACAATATCTATTACCGATAAGCTTAAACCATTACAAAAATATAGCAACAAAATGCATCTTATTTTTCGGTAACTCAATCACATAAACTCAAAAAAATCACCATGTGTCGAGTGAATTCCTAAAATATCTAAGCTCAATCACGAAAACTTCAAAAGTTTACGCATATAGATTATGCCATAGAAGAATACCGAAGCTATGGAGCATCAAATTCAATGTTCGATACTCCTACAAATATCTAAACTATTTGGTATCAAAGTAAAGAAGCATTACACTTCGCCTCGGAAATTGGTTCGTTACTTCATTCTTAGTCCATCAGACTCAGTTACATGCAGAAAAATAGCGTACTCTGTTTTCTCTCTCATCGCGAATTAAAAAAAAAAAAAAAAAAAAAAA
>NW_019268527.1:3165547-3176468 GCF_002738365.1 Cucurbita moschata
CGCGAATTAAAAAAAAAAAAAAAAAAAAAAGGAAAACAAACAACGGAAGTTTATCAATTCCAAAGTCGTGTCAATCACTCAACACGAAAATTGTCAAAACTTGAAGACAGATCACACAGTATCTCATCGAAATTACGAAACAACCAGAATTTGGAACGAATTCAATTTATCAATCGCATCCAAGAAAGTCAAGAGAGATTCTAAAAACAGAACGAATTCAAAATCAGTTGGAACGAATTCGGATTTGGATCTGAACGGAAAATCGTTTGTATACATACATTAATCGTGTGATTAATATTCTCAAGAGAAGAATTAGAAGAAGAAGAAGAAGAAGAAAAAGCTTGTTAACAATGGCGATTGAAGAAATAATCGATTAATTTAATCATTTACATTCGCAGAAGCTTCGTTTAGCGGATTTTCGAACTCTGTCTTCGTGTTCGAAACTCGAATTCAAATACGGTTCGATCTCTTCTCTATTCACGATCTGCACGAATTCAAGCTCCATTAGTCTTCTTCTACAACTCGGAGGTCTCTTCCGTTTCCGCGGCGCCGGCGGACATTGCAGTAACGCCGGAATCTTGTTCTCGGAGGAAGTCGGCGTGCGGCAGCATAATTCTTCTTCTTCGGCGGAGGCGGTGGCGGTGGTGTCGATACTCTGTTTCTGAATTGTGTCGCTGTGATCGGGCGCTGATGAGGACGAGCGTGGAATTGGAAGGTTGAGGTCCGGACGGCGGACGGTTTCGAGGAAAGTGCGTCGGAGATCGAGGCCTGTGGACATTTCTGAGAGAAGTTCGAGGCGGTGCAAAAATGGGGAATAATGTTTGTTTGGGGGTGAGGGGAGTGGGTATTTATGTGGGTACCAAAATGGGTGAGATTAAGAAGGCGTGCATTAGAAGATAATCCAGAGAGAGAGAGAGAGAGAGAGTTCTCTTTATTCCCACAAACTAAGGGGAAAAGAATCTTATGATGGGGATGGAAGTTGGAATGTAAAACATAAAAAGCTTATTACAATGAGATTAATTACCACATGCTTGAGAGGGAGGGGAATTCACTTTCGAGTAAAAGACGAGCTCATATGAATGAATCGGGATCATATCTGAACGAGAGTGAATTTGGGGATAGTATGATTAAAAAAAAATTAAATGAATTAAAAGTTACTGTCTAGCTTATAACGTGTATCTTCATTTTCAAATTTTTCTAGGATGCATGTGAGTGGAGAAGAACATGCTGGAAGAACTCGTGTTGGTTTGTGGGGATAGTTTTCGCTCTTAAAAAAGAAGTAGGTTATGTGACTATGTCGGAAGGGATGCAAGGGAGTGTCGAGACCATCAAGTGCTGAATTCGAATTTTGAATTCTGGGTATAGATCGTTACCTTCTCGACCGTCAAATTACAAATTTGTGGATAGTATGATTAAAAAAAACTTAAATGAATTAAAAGTTACTGGCTAGCCTATAACATACGTCTTCATTTTCGATTACTGTTGGGTGATCTCCTAGAAAATTTTCTGGGATGCATGTGAATGGAGAAGAACGTGCTGGAAGGACTTGTGTTGGTTCGTGGGGATAGTTTCGTTCTTAAAAAATAAGTAGGTTACGTGACTATGTCGGAAAGGATGCAAGAGAGGGTCGAGACCATCAGGTACTGAATTCGAATTTCAAATTCTGGGTATGGGTCGTTACATTCTCGAGTGTCAAATTACAAATTTCGAATCTTGGGCATGGATCATTATATTTTCGAGTCATAATGATGTATTTATATCAGAATTGGTCTATAACTGTAACTTTATTTTTGAATGAAAATTTAAGGAGTTTTTTACATTTTTTACTTTCTTTTACTTCAAGAGAATTTACATCACGACTATAACGTTCTCATTCAATAATTTTTCGTTATTTTGTGTAATTTGAAGAATATTAAATTTAATAAATAAAAAATAACAAAATCTATGTTAAATTTTTTTAGTACAATAATTGCATATATAACATATTAGATAATTGACTTAAAATATTTGGTGTAACGCTATAAATTTCCATCTATGATAAAGTCTTAAATTATATATAAATTATCAATTATAAAAATATTAGGTGGTGAAGCAAATTAGGAGGAAAACTTTATAGATTCTATTTTATTTCTATTTAATTTTTCTAATATCATATTAGACCAAAATGAAAAGGGTATTTAGGACAACTCTATCAAGAAATAATGTAAAATTAGGTTTAAATTATATAATTAATAGTTCTCTATTATATGTAAGAGATTTATTGTCCTTGTTTTTAAATGATTTTAAACTGAATTATATATCGAGTCTTAATAAAGTTTAAAACGGTAAAATTTCAGAGCTACCGTAAAAAAATAGGACAGCTAGATAGCTCATTGAAATGATTAGTAGTTTTACTATTTAAATTACCTATTTTGACTCTTCAAATTGTCAATAGTGTATTTTAATAATATAACTCGATATATCAAGGTGACTCTCTAAAGGGTATTTACGTCTTTTCATCGTTATTATTATTATTTTTCTTTTATGATAAGTCTTTTTTAAGTTATAAAAATATTTCGAATATATTACATTAATTAATTTGTAACAGCCGAGCATGTGAAATAAATACATGTATATGAAGCTTATAATGGCATTTTTATATCAACAATATATATACTATATGTATCGATATAATTTTGCTATTTACGTCATTAAGGGTTTTAATTATTAAAATCAACTTTATCTTTTCACCTAAACGTGAAATTTAGTCATTTTATCTCTAATGCTAAATAAGTGTAACTAAATAGGGTTTAAATTTCAAAATTTTAAATTGAATATTTGGATTTTACATAAAATGTTAATTTAATTTGATTTATATGACAACTTATTTGTATTAAATATTTAAATTCACTTATAAATTTTATAAATTTAATACATATCCGTAATGGGTTTTTTTTTAAAAACCGAGTAAAATAAGAATTTTAATTATTTATATTTACGTTTGATGTGTATGTGTAAGACGTGGCCTAAGCATGCACGTTTATGAAACACATCGGCAAATTGCAAATGAATACATGCAGGAAACCCTAAAGGTTCGATGTGCTTAGGTGTCTCACTAGAGTCGGCCATGAGAAGCTTGGTCTCAGAGTTCTCGTAGCTGAAAATCCCTCGTCCTAAATCCAGCTCACGTACTACTTTAATGGATAAACAATCGATAGAGTTGTATGGTCCTGGCCTATAAATGAACTTTTACGAGAATATCCATTTTTATATATAGTTTTTGTCAAGATGACGGATCTTGTACAAGAAAAGCTAACCAAAAGACTATTCTATAACCGACATGAAACAACTTAGATGAACCCTCGAGAACTTCGAAAAGAAATAAAACTTCTAAAGTGCTCGTATTGAACTCCGATGAACAACAGAGTTTCAACGAGCAACGTGGCAGAGTGTCACGACGTGATTTGTGCTTGATTGAGCTAGAGAAGTAAGAATACTAATGAGTAAGAAGTTGATAGAAGGGCAAATAAGAAGAAGCCACGTGTCGAATGTAGAAGAGAAGCAAAAGTATCCATGGGAAGGATCATGTTAAGATTGGGGCGATCTGGTAATTAATAGCCTTACCCGATCTGGGCGTCGTGGGCTCTCTTGCTTTTTGGACATAGACATGTGGACACTGCTGCAGAGAAAGTTCGTTAGTCCAATCCATGCTTTTTCCCACACGCGCTCAACAGCGCGTGCACATCACTCGCACCTTTTATTTTTCTACATGTTCGTATGTCGTCTCTCGTGACATACTCATATGATTGCACATGCAAAAGAAAGGAACTTGCTGTTCAAACCTACCATAATGTTGCTTAAACATGCCACGGATCTGACGTGGCATTTCCCAATTTTTTAATTTTATTTTATTTATTTTTTCTTTTGAATTTTTGTTTGCAAGTTTGGATGCATGAGAACATCGATCCAGACAAACTTTTTGCGTGAAATTTTAAATATTCTCTTGTTTATTATAATCATATATGGTCTTGAATTTCCACCCTTTATTTGTACTATTCTAATTTAACAAAATATAATAATTAAAAATATTATCAAAATAATTAGATTGTTCCAAACATAGCCAACAAACACTATATCACATGCACTTGCATGTCTCGACCCCAACAGTAAAGTTACTGTGAGATCCTACATCAGTTGGAGTGGAGAGGTGAACGAAACATTTCATATAAGGGTGTGGACGTCTCTCCTTAGTAGACGCGTTTTAAAATTATGAGGTTGATGACGATACGTAACGAGCTGAAGCAGACAATATCTACTCACGGTAGGCTTGAGTTGTCTCTCTTTAGTAGACGCGTTTTAAAATTATGAGGTTGACGACGATACGTAATGAGCTAAAACGAACAATATTTACTTGTAGTAGGCTTTAGTTATCTCTCCTTAGTAGACGCGTTTTAAAATTATGAGGTTGACGACGATATATAATGAACTAAAGGGGACAATATCTACTCGCAGTAGGCTTGAGTTGTTACAGTTACTTAGTATTTCTAGAAATACTCAATCACGTGCTACTCTTATTTTTCAGGTAAAGGTAAGATTCTTCTACGGATGATGGCAAGACCATAGAATTAGAGTTAAGGTATTCGTGTTCATGTCTGGTTGGTAGCCCTTAGGTTAGATCCATACTTGTTTTATTTTTATTTAAATTCACGTCGACATGACTTTCCACAATGGTATGATATTGTCCACTTTGAGCATGAGCTTTCATGGTTTTGCTTTAGGCTTCTTTAAAACATCTCATACCAATAGAGATAGTATTTTTTTTATTATAAACGCATAAACACTCCCTAAATTAGTCGACGTGTGACTTTCATCCAACACATAGGATACACTTATTTTTTATTTGGTGAATTAATCTGATTAAAATACATAAATAATAATAATATTTAAAGGAGGAATAAGTCAGTAAAATTTGCAAAAAATGTAACGGTGGGATCACGCGCGTGGAGTAGCGGCGGCAGGAAACGAACCTCAATCGCGAAGATCCAAGCCCAAAACGGTGCGTTTTGGAGCATCGGATACCTTGGATTATAATTTTATAAATAAACAAATAAATAATATTTATAATCATTTTTAATTAAAAAAAAATGGGGTGAAAATTGGATTAGGATTTTGGATGGGATTGGGTTTACCAAATACCAACTCATAGCCAAAAGGTGAATCTTTCCACGTGAGTTGTCTGGTAGCGTACCAACTGCTTGGATTTCAGCATTAATCATCCGCTTATTATTATCTTATGCTTATACACATTTTTTATTTATTTATATAATTACTACAAATTTCAAAACTTTGACACTTATACCGTTCTCCTATAATCTTCACTATTTTTTATTTTTTTCGGGTTTTGTTTTTATTGTCCGTCTTCTTTGAATACAGCTGACTAAGGTGTACGTAATGTTAAAAATGTCAATTTTTTATTAAAAAAATAAGGGAACGTGGGATCCGTTAGTGACCAACTAATATTTTAATTGGTATAAATGGGGGCGGTAATTAATTTTTACTTTTTATTTTACCTACTATTAGTTTTCTTTTTTAATATTTAATAAATGATAGTGAAAATATGGAAATAATGTTGGAGGAAAGACGTTGGGGATTTTTTATTATATGCAAATTAAAAATAAAATAAAAAAGTAATATATTTTGTTGTTATTTATATGAACTTATTATAAATTTTTATTTCCCTAAAAATTTTTACTATTTCTTACAATTTTTATAATTATTTTTTTAAAACAATAAATAGACATGTCATTGTCAATTTTAAATATACATGTTTCCCTTTTTTTTTTAAAGATGTTTCGCGACTGTGAAAATAAATAAATTTAATAAAAAAATATTATTAATATGCATTTTTAATATTTAATTCAAAATAATGATAATTCATATAAGCATGGTATTAAATATGAGGACCCCATATGTTTGGTTACATGAAATATTTACAAGATTTCTTGGACACACAAATCTAAAAAACTAGACTTGTATCGAGTGAATACACGAATGTAATATTTCAAAATAATAATAATAAATAAAATATATGATATTCCCGTAATCGAGGCTCGACTCCTTTGAGGATCCTATTGATATGGCTAAGTTTAAGGCATAGTTCTGATACAATGTTAAATGAACACAACTCTCCGCAATGGTATGATATTGTTCACTTTGAGTATAAGTGCTCTTATAGCTTTGCTTTGGGTTTCCCAAAAGACTTTATACCAATGGAAATAGTATTATTTCATTATAAACGCATGATTGTTCCCTAGATTAGCGTACGTCGGATTTTCATCCAACAGCAACTAATATTTGTTTTAAACTATTTTTAGTCATAAATTCACATATTAATGCTTACTCTCATTGGAACGTGATATCAATTTATTTATGTTTTCTTAATTTGTATGCCATCACATGTCCTATAACTTTTACCTTAGCTCGTCCTCGAACCAAAACCTACCAGATGAAGCTTCATTTTAATACCATCTCGAACGTCACATAATTAATATATATATAAAACTCATCTCTAGCATTCTAATTTCAATTTATATTTATAATTTAATAACTTGATTTAAAAAAGGTTAAATAGAAACCAAATCTTGAGATAATGGAAGATTTTTAGGACCACAAGAGAATGAAAATAATGTTCTGAAATTTATATTAAAAATTAAAAAAAAAAAGGCTAAGCACAAACTAAAACGCGCATTAAGAAGGTAATAATGGATTAGAAGTCAAATTAAAGTAATGCCCGCGCAGCCACGCAGCTCGCACAGCTCCCAAAATTCACTGCATAATGCTCCACACGTTTTGTTTTTTATTTGTTGGAGTTTAACCACCCGAGTCAACCCACGTTCTTTACTGCCATATTTCTAATTTTAGTATTTTCTGCTAATAAAGTATTGAAATTAAAAAAATAATTTAAACTCTATTTGTTAATTATTTATTTTTTTAATTTCTAAAAAAATAATTTTAATAAATAAAATCAAAATAATTTTTTAGGTTGAATTAGATTTTTCTGATTTAGGTTGGTTTGAATTTTCGAAAAATTGAAATTTGGCTCGGTTCTTGACCTGACCAATATGAAACTAAGATACAATCTTACCGTACTCTAATGAAAATTAAAGATATTTGACATTTGCAACGGACGTAATGATGTATTATAACTTATAAATATTTCATATTTGAATTTTATGAGATTTTAATTATTAATATTTAATGTAATATGTATAGTATACGAGTAATTTTTTTTAATAATTAAAAAATAATAATTTGAAAACTAAAAAATAAAGAGTTGAGTTAAGTTAGGTTAGGCTGTGAACTCTATTCTATTCCGGTGGTTTAAATCATCGACTCAATCAACCTAAAATTTTAGGTTAATCCAATATTTTTTTTAGATTTTTTATTTTTTTAATTAGTACCATTTATTCGGAAAAAAAAAATATATATTAAATAAAAACTATTTATTTATTTGAATTATTGTTTCAACTATTTATTAATTTTTGAAAAATACGGATTTATATAAATGATGAAATGATCAGTTTTTTTATTTTAATATTTGTGTTATTGAACAGTTCATTTCACACATGAACATGAATTATAGTTATTTCATTTGTGGTTACAACTTCCAAACTGTCTCTCAAAGCGACGTCGTTTCGGAATTTATCCACAACTACCTAATTGTTGATTCTTTAAAAATAAAATAAAAATTTATTATTGTTTTTTTTTTTTTGTTTTAAATACGTCTAATAAGTAAAATATAAATTACGAAAATGTCCAAATTCCACACTATCGTAATCAGCTATCTGGTTTCATTTCCGTCTTGGGCTTGCTTTCAAACGAAAAGCCCATTTGGAGTCAGAAACCTCAAGAAGCCCACCAAGCTCTTAAGGTGATTGCTTCCAATTCCAATTCCTCCTTTGTCCACTTCTGTCGGTTACGTATCATCTTCCGCCTCTCAATTTTAATACACGTCTAGAAATGAGAGGTTTTCACACTGTTATAATAAATGTTTCATTCCCCTCTCTCAACCGATGTGAGATCTCACACTCCACCTCCCTTAAGGGCCAGCATCCTCACTAGTACACCGCTGAATGTCTAGCTTTAATACCACTTGTAACAACCTAAACCCACAGCTAACAAATGTTATCTGCTTTGATCTGTTACGTATTATCGTCAGCCTTACGATTTCAAAATGCGTCTACTAGGGAGATGTTTTCACACTCTTATAAAGAATGTTTCATTTCCCTTTCCAACTGATATAGGATCTCACAGATCATTATATGAGTGATCTTCCTTGTTAAGCGGGGGGCTATCCTTTCCTCTTCTACTCGAGCTACTTCCTCCCTCTCCAAACTCTCGATTTATATATAAACTTGGAACAAGCTTATAATAAGAAAATATATAAAATTATATAAATAAAAAATATTTTGCACATTTAATAAATAAATTAAATATTTTATTTATTGAATTAAGGATGGAGGGAGATATTTTTGTTTATTTATTAATTTTTGACAAGACGGAAATTCTTGTAGTCGAAGTCGGCTATAACTAGAGGGGTATAAAAGCGAAACGGAACGCTGAAAACGAATCACTCATTCTTTTCACTTCGCGCTACTCTCGCTTTCTTGTTCCCTTGACAACCAAGCTTCAAACAGTACAGTTTCCCGCCATTTTTTACGAGGCGAAGGTTTCGTTCAATCTACTCCATCGTGCCGGAGTCATTTCTGTCGGTTGATGGCGACGGAGATGACTCCGGATTCGGTGGTCTCGGCTTCATTACGTTCAGTGACCGCTCTCTTTCGAGGTGAAATCTTAAGCAGCACCAGGAGCAAGGCAATGTGTCGTCTGATTGCCTTATCTCGCGTTCTCGATCAAACCTGGTTGGATCGCTACTGGTTTGCGTTTAGAAGGAGAGCGTTCTTCGTTTTTTGCTGGCTTTTCGTTGCTCATGTTGTTCATTGTTTCGTTGTTTCTGGAGAGTCAGATGACTTCGGTGTTCTTGCCGCAGAGGATTCCTCGGAGGTTCATAGAAGGTAATGATCTCGATCGATTGCGCTTTGAGGATCTTTTTGGTTATCAGAAATCGAAGCTTGCTCTGGTGAGTGTTCGAGTTCCGAATCTTTCTTGCATTCTCAAGTTATGGTTTAATTAGTCACTCGAATGAACTTATCTGACAATGAATTGAGTTACATGCTTCACTATCCATTTCTATGTCTTCTGTCTTGGAAGACGAATTCAAACTAATATCATCGCTAGGTTTGGAATAATAGAATGTGTTGATTAGTTTTTTTGCTTTCTGAAAGAAATTATTTGTACGACTTTCTAATTAGAGCGATATGCATACCTCTAGTGCAATGATAAATCGAACGTTTATATGACTAATGTGCCCTGCCTTAAGACTTCTAAGTAACTCATACATTGAGATCTATGGCTTTGCTGATGGTATTGATCTTTTAAGTGACTGAGCCGGAAGTTACGAGCACCTACAAAAATGAAGGTATATCTGTTCGAGGTGGTGATTAGCGCATCACTGCGTTGCAGTTCTTATATTACGCTATATCATCGAAACTGGCTAACTGCATTACAAAGTTGCTATCTCAAGTCAGATTGAAACTATTGTTGTCGATTTCGACAATTAGACACCAGAAACTTCTTACCAAACTCTCGGATCCGAAGCTTTTGTGAACTGCTTTTATCTTCTTTGTACTAAGTGCTTCTTAAACGATACACACGAGCATGCACTGGATTTTAACTGATACAATTTTTTTCTTCTTTTTAAAGTGAAGTTGCATTAAAAATGAAATCCTTTTTTTAGAATATATAGTCATGAATTTTGACCTTTGAGGCATGGAAGAACTGTAGGTGAAAAACTTCGAATGACATGATAGATACAGTTAATGGAAATGAACTGTGGATTCCGGTGTGCGCCTATCCCACTGTTCCTACTGTGATCATCTGCCAATAATATCATCAATTTGGAATTGGTATGTTTTTGCGTTTATATAAATATTATAAGCTGACGGAGTTTTCACTTTCGACTCCATGCTGATAATTAGTTGCTTTCCATACAGCGATCACTGTTTGTTTCCCAATCTATAAGATTGTGTCATAGTGACTGAGTATTATTGGCTTGTAGAGATTCAAAATCCTGTTCTTAATTACTGGCAATGAAGAACATGAAGAAGCTTGGATGTGTTTGAGGTGAGGTATTTGACATTGCTTTTGTTACTTGTATTGCATAATCGATTTTTATTTGCTCAAGTAGCATAGTGTAAGAAGTCACATGATACATGATTCTCTTGGCATATTCCGCAAGACAGGGTACGGATGTGTCGTTGAAGCATCTGAGACTCATCGAATTTGAGGAACTTGGATCACCTTTCATTCATCGTATGTCCACTACAACTTTCATGTAATTAGTTTTCTTAGTGATTGGGATTGAACGATAACATCGAACAATGAGAAGTTCTAGATATTATTTATGTTTAATATGGTTCGAAAACAGTGGACATGGGAAGGTTGTTTTTTTTTGTAGATTGGAGTTTCTGTTGCTTCCAAGTTCTATTCTCTGTCTGTCACTTATATGCTTTAATGATATAGGGTATAACTTATCTATTGAGGTTTGAATTCTTTATCTATAGAGACTTGAACATTCTACTAGTGGTATAGAGGTCTAAATTCTTTATGGTTTTCCAAACTTAGATAATGAAAAACGTAAGTGTACAAAACGAAGGCTAGGTACAAAGGAATGGCGTTATGTTGTTATTTTCAATGGTTACATGGATGCCTTTAGGATAAGACCGCTACGTATCATATATGAGCTTGTCACAGTCAGTGGATGCACCACCTAGTTTCTGTTCTTGGTTTTTTTTTTTTTTTTTTTTTTTTTTTTTTTTTTTTT
>NW_019268527.1:3177333-3184130 GCF_002738365.1 Cucurbita moschata
TTTTTTTTTTTTTTTTTTTTTTTCTCTTGTTCTTGTAAACGAGATTAATGGCTGCTTTGGTGTCACATCAATGTTGTAGAAGCAGGAATTCATTTGGTATGACTTGAGATCAGGACGTTTCATCACTGATGTCTGCTTTTGTTCATTTTTCTTGTGATTTTTTCTGTTACCATAATATAAATCCAAGTATTTGTTTGGAGAATGATCAGTCGTTTAACTTTTGTAGGAGACTGCTTCACGTTTAGGACTTTGTGATTATTTAAGCCATTATGGCTTTGGTCATGACGTAAATGATATCTTATACTTGGCCGATATTGTTTTTTGTGAATTTTTGCAAAATGTACGAGATTTTCCTTCCCTACTCATTCGGACCATGACCTTTGTAAGTTCATGACGTTTAGGACTTCGGACCATGACCTTTGTACTATAGAACAATACTCTCATTTTCCTTTGTTTCCATTCTACGTCCCTCCCCCCTTCCTCTACTAGAAAGGAAAAGTATAATAGTAGTGTCTTGAAACGTGCAGGTTGTCGAGGGGATCCATGGGTTACTTTTTACTAAATTCAGTTTGGATGCTTTGATAAGAGCTCTCTCGATTCTTAGTTCTGATGGAAGGCTCACTAGAATTGCAAACAATAATGCTTCATCCGGAAGATTGCTAACTAAAAATGTGCTTGCTACAGAGTGCATTGCTGGATATATACAAATCTCTTGGAGGAAGTTCTCAAGAGATTTGCATATCCAAGTAAGAGCTTGAAAGGGCAGGGCAGCCAGTCCGCATTTACGAGATATACAGCGGATCTGGTGCTTGGACATTTTTGCATCATGGTGCTCTTTTTCGTGGACTTAGTCTTGTGAGCTTCTCCCATCCATAATATCTCTCACATTACCTCTATTGCTGTTCTTCAATTTCCACCCACGTTGACTCTATTACAATGGATTCCATTTTTTGGTTTGAATATTTATTGACTGAAATCTTGATATTTGGGCTGCAGGATGTTTGTTGATTTCATTAGATGCCGTAGACAGGAAGCTTGACAATGTCATATGAATGTGCTTGCTTGCTTCCTCAGGGCTGGAGGTAAATATGCTTTTATGATGTAGTTTTTGTTGAGAATTGTTGGGAGTGAGTCTCACATTGACTAATTTAGAGAATGATCATGAATTTACAAGTAAAGGAATACATTTCCATTGGTACGAGGCCTTTTGGGAAGCCCAAAGCAAAGCCATTGTAGAGATCCGTGATTCTTAAATCACTTCTTCTATATACCCTTCCAAAACTTTGTGAGGAAGAAAGTATTTCCTAAGGATCAGAAGAACTTCGTTCTTCTAACCATTTTTAAATTAGAACACTTGTTATACTAACACATTTAAAAGCCTTTAAAGCACTTTTCATCTCTTAGAATTTCTCAAAGACGTTAAAAATATTTAGAAAACTCTTTTTCTATTTAAAATTTTAACGAACACTACCATTTATGTAAATGTTATTGTTGGTTGTTGGAAATCCTGATAAATGCGTGGGCATATCATAGTGGGCGGAGAATGATTTGCTTAACTCAAAGAGCAACATCCGTTTGAAGAACGTCAGGAGTTCATGTGGTCGGAATCCTTCCAACATTACAATGCTGAAGGCCATGGATACAAATTTGGCTGAAACTCGTTAACAGGAGATGTATGTATGTTGGGAAGGGATTTATGCAAGTGATAGGAACAAAGGCTTGGGCTAAGCTTAAGCATGAATCACAGTCAAAAGCCGCTTGGAGGATATAGAAGAACTTCAATAATTTTGTCGTCAATGGTCCATTTTTTTTTTTAAATTTTGAATTGATGAAATATTTAGTTCTTTTCTTGCTGCAGATTGGAGATGCATATTCTAGATAGAGTCGTTGCTTTCTAACCCAGCGGCGGATGCTTGGTACAATTCAACGAGTACAGAAGACCGTCAAATTCAAGTACGTGACTTTCTTTCAAGCTTTTTTCCACTGATTCTTTCAGTTTCTAAAATCCAATTTAGACACTTAACCAACTTGAAAAATGATGGATAAGACTAGATTTTCTACTTCCAGCCTTTTGAGAATTTAAGCGGACTATGAACTTGCTAAAAAAAATTTCTCTAGGCTTCATTCCTTTTTTTTTAAAAAAAAATTAAATTAAATCATATTTTGGTAAGTGATTTTTTTAATATTAGTTAGTGATTATTTTAACTTTGTCATTTGTTTAAAAAATGTTTGTAATATTACACTGACTTTTTATTTGATGAAAAATAACATGTTTGAATGTCATTTTTCATATAGATTAAGGTTTGGGTCATCATCACATCACCTCAATTTATCTTTAACGTTTTAAAATTTTTACTTCAAAAAAATAGTTTCATATATTTGCCATTTTTTTTAAATTTAAATAAATAGTTAGGTTCTATTTTTTTTTTTTAATTTACGCTGTGAGTATTTTTTTAAAAAACAAAAGGTGCAGAAAAATTAAATTAATAAAAATAAGTTCCTCAATTTTTAAAGTTTAAATAAAAAACAGTCATATAAATTGAAACTTCAATATTTTTTTGCTTAAAAGATACTCGGTAAGGGTTTCAAAAATATCAAATTTTCAAAATTTTAAAAAATGCATAAACTTTTTCAAAACTTTTTTTTTATAAAGGAGTTTACTTTTAAAATTTTATGAATATTTTTTAAATACAGTAGAAACAAACTTCTACAAGACTTTTAAATATTGAAAAAGCTTCAACGCTGTCTGATGTCATTTACTTTTCTAAATATTTTCTGATCAACGCTGTCGGATGTCATTTACTTTTCTAAATATTTTTTTGAATTAGTTTTTTGATATAGAAGAGCACTTTTTTAGAAAAAAAATTTTAAAATATTTTTGAAATAAAATATTGACTTCAAAAGTATATTATTAAAACAAAGTACAAATTTTTAGGGATATTTTTTTTATTTAACCTAATAAAATACTTTATTGTTTGTTTATATATGTTTTGAAGCGTGTTTTGGACGATTATATTACTTTAAAAAATAAAAAAAGACAATAGGAAAAGAAAGCCAAAGAAGTGAGACAGTGTACTTAGAAAGATTTAAGAAATTTTTATTACATTTTATAAATCAACATCATTTAAAATACTCTACCCATCAAATAATCTAACTGTAATCGTGCCAACAAAATTCGATCCATTTATTTCTTGGTCTTTATTGACACTATTATTATACTCTATGATATAAAATTTTCAAAATAATATTAATATAATTCAGATAGCCCTCTCAAACAGAACATACCCTGATTTAATTTTCATCCGGGCAAGCTTCAAGAAATTGCTTTATTTTGCTCCTTTCTTCATTCGTGAGTTCTGGGTCATCTCCAGTTAACCTTCCTCGAACAATAGCTCTCTCACTACTTGGATCATCATCACCATCAACCTAATACAAAGATCAATTTTTTTTTTTTAAGAATTTAAGTGTTGGAATAAAGAAACCAAATAGTTGTTCATTTTTCTTAAAACAATTATTTAAATTTTTGGCCAAATAGAAAGCTTTTTTTTTTTATATGGAAAAGTAAATTTTTAATTTTCAAATCTTGTGAAATTAGTATTTATATACTTATTTTATTAAAAATATATATATAAATAGCAAGTAACTTCAAGTTAAAATCACGTTAAGAAATAATAATAAATAAATAAGAAGGAATAATTTCATTAATTATGGAGATCGTACTTGAATGAAATTGTTGACGTGGCCATCTTTGTTGGGTGGAGTAACGGGCTCGGTTTCGTTGCACCTCCATTGACCGTCAATGATATATTTGTATTCATATAGTCCTTCCTGTTAAACCAAATGACAAAATTACAAGAAACCAACAACCACACCACTAATTACAATTTACAATTATGAAACATCATTAAATTTCAACATAATGAATTGAAAAAATCAACACTTATACTCATACCGCCAGTTCCTTGTTGAGAATCCATACACCTCGTTCCTTGTCGAATTTTAATAGAACCCTCTGGGAGAAAAATTCCACAAATATAACAATAAATACTTCTTACTAATCAAAGTTGTTGATAATTCTTAAGCTAAGGCCCAATAACTTTTATCCGGATCGAAAAAGTTCAAAATTTTCATTTTTAATTTGGCCACAAGTGAAATTGTAGAATACATCCCCTTGGCCGGTACGATTGTTAATCGTATCTTTTTTTTATTTTCTTTGATTCATCATAATCATGCGAGATGGAAAAAACTATTTTTAATTTTCTTTGATTCATCATAATGATTATGCGAGATGGAAAAAACTATTTATTAAATCATCAGGATGATGATCCATCAAGCTTCACCTGAGAAGGGACAAACAAAGTGCAAAAGAAAGAAGGAAAGAAAGAAAAAAGCTTGTGATACAGAAGCAGTATGGTTAAGTAATTCAGATTGCACAGAAAATTCTTCTTTTGCATGCTACAGTGAATTAAAGACATGTGCAGATAGATACCTTTAAAAACTATCATGTATAGTTAAAGACAATGATTCAAAGGTTGATCCATGTACTTCTGACTAGCCTAGAGAGATCTACATGACTTGTTCGATTCCGATACATTTACGTCAAGTTGACTGCAAATAGCCAACTTAACTGATGATAATCCTATTAATGTTATAACCTATAATATAGTTAATTAGAGGGGAAAACTCCAATTGTGCAACAACTCATATGAAGTTATCTAAATTGGTATCCGTACGAGTTGAAACTCTTTTTTTAATGCAAAACTCGGAGACTAAATATATCCAAAAGATAGAAAGGCAGCCTAAAGGCATTGGGGATGAGAGGTGCCTAAACCTAAGAAGAGGGAAACAAGAGAGAAGGCCACCAATCTAGAAAGATGAAAGAGCAATGTGTTTTACAAAAATAATTATTTTTCAAGGGTACCCAACAGTGGTCTAAGCCACCACTTGATACCTCTCAATTTAATGTTGAGGGTTGTTGGGAGAGGAGTCCCACGTCGACTAATTATGGGATTGATCATGGATTTATAAGTTGGGATATATCTCCATTGATACGAGACCATTTGGAGAAACAAAAAGTAAAGTCACGAGAGCTTAGGTTCATTTAATGCCTAATTCCACAACTTCACACCATCCACAGGTAAAAATGCCAAAAGATGGCCCAAATTCTTTCTAGGATATAAATAGCAGTCGTCTATTCACCAACGAGAAACAAAAAATTTCCATTTACAACCCTGATATACTTGTTATGCTATCTAGACTTCAATGATTCTTAAAGAATTAAAGGATTCAAATTTAAAACATAAGATTTGAAAATCTCATCAATTGTCAACTAATTCCTGCTATGAATGCATATTTAAGGACTGTTTAGAGTATCCAAATATATTGTGATCTATTAAAGAAAAGTATTAAGCAAGAGAAATGCAGAGTTATAAACTATTAGAGACAGAAGAAATTAAAGACATATGTTACACGTATATACCGTTTTCCAAAACTAAATCAAACGTTCAAGGAAGTGATAGGCATCAATCAAGTAGATGGTAGAGGAAGAAAGAAAGAAAAATGGTTACCTGACCCCATCCAATATCAAGTCCAGATACCTCTACAATTGAGCATTGGTCATCTTCCCACGATAAAGTGATAGGCTTCTTTTTAAATCCCGAAAGCTTCAAGAAAAATACATCGGTCAATCACTTCCGTAACACATTATAACGAAGAGATGATAAGATGCGAAGTCAGCTTTCTCAAAATTCATGTGGCGATGAAATTAAAAAAACAAGATAAAGAAAAAAAAAAAAAAGACAGTAGCTGTAACTCGCAAGGAATAAAACTTGAGTCCATAATCAGCCTCTTGCCTTCATTACTCACAGTAACCAACCTCCAAGCACCTCTTAGAAGAAAAAAATTAAGTCAACAGAAATTGGTAGCTCCTCTCCTCATTTGTGTAGGTTTTCAATTGTCCCAATTAACGAGCACTCATAGCTAAATTAAATGCTGAAAAATATATCAAAATTAAAATTACAGAACAAGTTACGAAGTCAGCTAAGGAACTAACCCACGGAACTCAATTAAAAAAGGCAATGATCTTCAGCTTTGGGGATAAAATCTATTATGCAAATAAATAATGAGATATAAATACTTATTTTAGAAAAAGAAAAGATGAAATATATATATACTTACAATATCAGCCGTTGAACTTTTAATAGCATCTATTTTTGGGAAGCATGGTCGTTTGCTCTGCAAAGAAAGCAAATCCAAGAACATTCAGCATTAGACGTATTTAGTTTGAGATCAGTACTTCATGATTAACAAAAAGGTTGTAGCCGTGATTACAAATCAAGAAACTAGTTGACACTTCGGTTAATACAATATTTATAATTAACAAAAAGGTTTATCGACTCCAAACAGAGTTGTAAATGTAGTTTAGATTTATTTTGGCTCTTTATACTTTCAGTTTTATCGAGCTTGGTTTTTTATTATAAAAAATAAAAATAAAAAACTGGTAGATGAGGTTATGTAGATTTTGTATTGCAGTATGGTATGAAACTGAATTCTTATTATTCCAATTCAGCAGAAAATAATAGAAACACGCAGAGTAAATCTAACCAACAGAAGGTTTCTGACATTGCTGTACTTTAAATGCACATGAGGGAAGTTACCAGCAGTAATTCTAAAGCCTCATTGAGCGTGTAGCCTTGAACCCAGAACATATAAGCCAGCTGTAGTTCATAAGATATTTCAAGAGTTTGTAAGAAACCAATCGAATAATTATCAGTACATTTTATGAAAAAAAAAAAAAA
>NW_019268527.1:3185077-3205793 GCF_002738365.1 Cucurbita moschata
GGGGGGGGGGGGGGGGGGGGGAGGGGTGTATGACCAAAGATACAATTACCCGACTCGACAATCCTACCTTAACATGCAGTTACAAATACATCTCATTTTTCTCTGGCAGACCCAAGTTATATGGCTAGTTTTAAAATTTTAAAAACTAAAAGATTTTTTGTTTATAAAAAACTACTGTACACGAACAGATTCCCAACCTACCTTAACATTATTGAGATTAAAATGATGTTCACAATTGGATTTCATGTGACAACAACCTCGGAAATATTTGCTTGTAATATTTTGGATATCAATCTGACTACAAATTCTTGTAAGCATAACACAAACAATAGTTGGCAAAGCAAAGAATACAAATGTATTTAATAGATGAAGAAATACACTTCCTTGTTAATTAAAATAAAAGGAACAGACAAAGGTGCATTTGATGCTATGTAAGCACAGTTAATCAAACATTAATAATCCTACTGCCCCCAAGTATCTCGAACATCTCCAACAAAAGCACAGAAATTTATGTCACGCTTCAAGGCATGTACCCAGTTATATAGTATAATACATCCTTCGGAATTAGAAGGAAAATGTTGAAATATCAGACAATTGCCAAAATATGAACGTGACAAGAGGAGAGCGACTAGATAGGGGCTGAAAGAATCAATAAAAAATAAAGACAAAAATAGCTGCACGAGTATGTTTATCTATACAAAACTTGAATGAAGAGGTATAGAACAGCACATAAAAACCAAGACAACCTTTTACACGATATATTTTTATCTTTCATGCAATATTATACTCAGTTTAAATTCATTATATTCTGAATAAATAATTTGTACAGTAGCATAATTTATTTCTAGAAGCAAGCTTATGTGCATACCGCAACAGCAGGAGCTCTTCCAAGTCCAGCAGTGCAATGTATATAAGTCACTCCACCGTTTTGGTTTATCGCTTTATGTAATTTGCTTACAACAGCTGGTAATCTTAGCCGTAGGTCGAATGCATCAAAATCCCTGTTGCATCACACTTTAACTGGCCATTGTAGAAAGCAAAATCCTCACATGCTTCAAAAAATCATCATGCATGTGCGCTTATCTTTGAACGAGGTTGAGTGTGTGAATAAATTTATTTGGAATAATAAGCTAGAAACGTTCAAAAGCTGAGTTTAATAAGATCAAATCCAAGCCAGAGTTTGATGAAATGATGTAAGATAATTTTTCTGGTGAGATGAGGAAATAATTTGAACTTTGAGATAAGTAAATTGAAAACACACACTAGAGATAGCTTAGCAGAGGAGAACCTTGATCAAACAACAAATATCTTAAAGAGTATAGGTCTATGGTGGTAGATGAGGGAACAGGAAGTATACGAAAAATCTTGTTTCTGCTAACACATAAAGTGAAAAACATGTGCATATAATCTATAGTTCAGAAGGTCGGACTAAAAATTAGTTTCAAAATATACAAATATTAGTTCAGAAGGTCGGACTAAAAATAGGTAGTTTCAAAATATACAAATATAAATTCCTATGCCATACGTAACTTTTTGAAATGCTTTATCAACATAATGTTGTATCATACTCTACTTCTTACTATCTTGCAAGATTACAAATCACAGTTATATGCATTACAGATTTACAGCTTTCCATTAAAGTACAGTACATTATAGGTCAAGATAACAAACAGCTTTTTACCTTATTTGAGCTCGCAAATGTTCGATATCATCAAACGTCCTTGTATACTCTATTATAGCACCAATGTCAACCCCAAAATATCTTTTCGATGCAGTGAAGGAAATTCAGCATTTCTTTACTTTATTGATGAATTCAATGAATCTTTATTCAGTGAAAAATTAAGGAAAACATTGCTACTGAAATGGAATGTGGATACTCTAAATCTGGATCTTGCTGCAAGCAGAAAATTGTTTTAACTCCAATGCTGCGGAGCTTGTCAACATCCTCTCGAGTCTGACATTCGTTAGGATTAGAATGAAATTGTAAGGGAGGTGGTGCAGAAAAATGTACTAGATGAAAAATGTCAAAAACAATGATCACCTGTAGGCATGACCCTACAATTAAATCCGGACAAATGAAGTTGTAGTTCATTCCCAGCTCATGTCTATATGTCAATACTATATCATAAAGGTCAAAAAGGAATCGGATTAGACAACCGAAGAATAAGAACTTGGAAAGAAACAATCTAAGCTCTAGTTTTATGGTCATAAAAACAAGCAGGTTAGATCATTCAGTCAGCGAACATCCACCTTTGAACTCAAATTTAAAACATGTTGCGATTCTAGCACATAATGGAAAATCAAATTTCTAGTTACTTTCTCACTGAACCATTTCTGAATCTGAATGAATTTAATCATGAAATTTATGTAGCAGCACAGTTATTTTCCAGTTCAAAGTGGAGTTGCAGGATGATGGCTCTTACCAGCACCCATAGCTTCTGTCATGTTCTGGCTGTATATCTCAGACTTTTCCTCCTTTTCCTCCTTTTCCTCCTTTTCCTCCTTTGCCTCTTTTTCCTCGGCATCATCCACTTCAGCGCCACTTATTTCAACACTTGATATAGATCCAGATACGGCCTATAGACAACAAGTCATCATTTCAAATATTTATTGATTATAACGACCAGTGACCTAAAGCTACCAAGACTACAGGTGATCGAACAGATTTATTTGCTGTAAGAATTGATACATTTCCTAAATTGAAAGATGATATATGCATATGCGCGCGCGCGCGCGCGCACACACATTCACAGCGATGTTATGCCTCAAACAGAGATAAAAATTCAATCGGAAAACTGTTTGAAGGAAATAAGCACTCATACGAAACTAACAAATCAATCGCAGTAAAACAATCTTATACAAATTCTATAATCACTTCTAAGTCGCTAGCTACCTTCACGGAAGAACGTCGATGTAGATCGGTAAAGTTCCTTATCACCTGTATGAAGCAAAACAATCATTTTAACATTCGATAAAAATAACAGAGAGGCTGGATACATAAACTGCAAATACAGAATGTAGCGCGAACGAGAGTACCAGTTTGCAGGGCTGGAACTCAGGCTTTCTCTGCCGGCATTTGAAGCTTCGCAGCGGCAAAGAGGATGATCTGAGAAAGGAAATCATAAGCATAGATTTGGATGAAATTGTTTCAAACAAGACATGAATCGAAAAGTAGATGATGATTTCACTTCAAAACGGACATTGAAAGGTTTTGAAGACAATTCATGGTCGGATTGCGATCGTTCTCCGCCGCGGCAACAAAGCAAATTGGCAGATCTCTCTTGCACTGACTGAAACCTTGGACTTCGAAGAATCGACGTCGATCGGTACCTTGATTCACTTTACGTACGCGCGCAGCATACTCTCGATCACGTTCCTGTGAATCACAGAGGATGTGTCTTTGCGTGTGATCATTTACGTTGATATTTATACGCTGCCATCTTACATGCATTCAATTTCCCCCCTTTTTTTGCAAAATCGAATTTCCTTTTTACATAAATACTTTATAATTATCAGTCTAATAAATCTTACAAGTAATTTTAATATCAAAATTGGTTAAATAATTATACTAATTTCTTACCAGAAAATAAACCGTGTACAAATATTTTAAAATTTTATAGAAATAAAATTAGTGGAGAAAATTTTTCACCACGACCATTTTTTACTGTTACAACTCATCCCGTATTTTTTTCCTTTTTCTTAGTCCTATTTTTAGCTCTTCCTTTGATTTTTTTTTAACCTCTGGTAAATATTTTAAATTTAAATTATTAGAGTCCATAAAGTTGAAGAGTAGCGCCTAAAAAACGCTAGAATTTTTTTTTTTAAATAAATAGGTTTATATCGTTTTAATTTATAATTTTATAGGTCTAAAATTATATATATATATATATATATTTTATAATTTTATAGGTCTAAAATTATATATATATATATATATATATATATATATATATATATATATATATATAGTATTTTAATTTTGTATCTAATATATATATATTTTACCTATTTAACATTTTTTTAAAAATTCAAGTTTTTATATTTAATTATATATATACATGTTAGAGAAGAAATTGGAAATTGGGCCACCGAACACGAGAGCAGCAAGAAGGCTAAGTTCCTTGGTCGACTTCCTGTGAAATGTGCGCTCGAATACAACATTATAATTGTTGGATGAAAGTCCCAAATCGACTAATTTAGATAATGACCATGAGTTTATAATCAAATAATACTATCGAGGTCCTTTGGGAAGTCTAGAGCAAAGTCATGAGAGCTTATGTTTAAAGTGTACAATATCATACCATTGTGGAGAGTCGTGTTCACCTCAACTCTCGTCGTTACTTTTGGGTTTAAATATAATATATAACTAACTACAAATTAATTTAACTAATTTAAATAAGCCTCGTGATTATAATTATTATGATATTATTTAGATTAATGGTGTATGATTCTTTAACAAAAGCCCATTGGGCGTAATGGAAAAGCCCGTGGAATGTGAAATTGCCATCTAATTATTATTATTATTTTGTCAAAAAAAAAAAATATATATATATATATATATATATATATACACATTAATTATTTAATTATAAAATTTAATAAGTATATTAATTTAATTTCCTTTAGAATCGCTTAATTATTAAGCATACTAATTTATTTGGCCTTATCCATACTAAATAAAAACCGATTAGTATTAAAATAAAAAATTATTAAATTTTATGAAACTTAGAAATTTAATATTTAAATTGATATAATTATTAGTTTAAATTTTTTATTAATAAAATCTCCAGAGTTTAATTTATATTTCAATGAGTTATATTTGCTTTAAGCATTTTTTTTTTTAAATTGACATTTAAATGATTTTTTTTTAATTTATAGCGAAAAATATATTTTTCAATAATAATATTGGCCTATATTTTTTACCATTCATGCGAAAGTGGGTGCTCACTTGGCTCAAGCACATTTGTTTGTTCCACCTACCTCTCCCCATTTAGTTGTTAGGTATGTTAGTGGAATCAAAAATAATAATAATAATAAATAAACTTTATTTATACATATATATATATATTAATAATAAATATTTTATTCACTAAATTATATTTCTATGCATAGAACATGAGATAAAAATATAGGGATATTTTGGTAAATTAGTTCTCGACAATAAGTAACTTTAAATTAATTGTAAATACAAAACCTCTTTAAAAATAATTATTAAATTATAAAAAAAAATTATTATTTAGACTTTATAACTTTAAATATTAGAATTTGTCTTTAAAATTGGATAAAGTTATCGTAAATGTCGTTACTATATATAGACTAAAGTTTATGAAACTATTCATTAAATTTTAATTTATAAAACTATAAAAGACTAAAATTTAATTTTTACGTAAAAATATAAGTAATTTAACAAAAATAGCCAAAAATACGTGGGGACGTGTGGGAATTGATTTTATTTTATTTTATTTTTAATATTTTTTACACAGCCTTTTTCCTTTCACCTTTAATCTTTGAATCTTCCGCTGTCACGTGATGGGATTAGCTTTTTCTTTGAATCTGCCACCGCAAATAGACTAGACGAAACCCAACCAGACAAATTTGCAGCCGTTGGATTTCGAATTCCCAGCCGCCCATCACGATACAGGCACGCTCCGCCCATGTGAGTCACATTTTTTTTTTTTATATATAATTAAAACAACGTTTAGTTATTTAAATTAATAATAATTTGATAATTTGTCATAGTATATATTATTTTAGATCAAATTGCCGTCTGGACTCTTAGATTTTCTAACATTAATTACATTAATGATTTTTTAATTTATTTATAGTGAGTAAATGTTTTAACTCCCTATCGATTTGGTATACGAACTATATAGTTATTAATGAGTAATAATCTGGTGCGATATAACATATCAAAGATTATACATTAAAATGTGTGGCATATATTAAATCTCGTGAACTCGAAAATTCATTGTTCTATAACCTTGATTCTCCACGTTCGTTAGCTCGTGCACAGCTTAATCTACATAGTACTAAGTGTTTAAAAGGTTCCGTAAAAAAAAAAAAAAACATAACCAACTTAACTCGAATTATTAAAATTGAACTGAATTTTATTTTGTTTAGCCAAGGGTACTAATATGAACCGAGATATCAATCATGCAATATAAATAATACGAAATGAGGTGTTTTAATCATGTAATAAAAATTGTACCATGTTTTATTATATTTTAAATTATTTTTAATAAGTTACATTTAGATAGTCGTAGTTATGGTATTGTTGACCATAAAAATTACAATATTTCAATTTTCACGGTTATAAATAATTATTTATTTTCTTGTTTTAGTATAAAGATTTTGCATATTATGTTTTTTTAGTCAGGATCTCGTTCCTCTACATTTTTTGTGTTTAAATTTGCATACTAGAGTCAATGTTTAAATTTGCATGCTAGAGTCATTCAAGTAATATCGATCAAGCTATTTTATGGATTGTTTCGAATCACGAGGTTTCTTGATTTTTTTATTTTGATTATCAAGATAATTCGTTTCAGAACTTTCTCTTGAGTTGATTCTTTATCGTTTTTGAGATTTTTTTGATAATTTCGATCTATAGAGATCTCGTTCTAAACAAGGTTTTTAGTTCAAATCTCAAGAATTTCATATTAATAAATTTTAAGAAATATGTGAAAAAAAATGTTATTTAAATCCCAACAAGGTGTTGCAATTTACGTCACATTAAAAAAAAATCAAGTTTCATTTATTATTGAATAATTACGCGTATCTATATACATAGATTGATTGGGTTCGCTCAACTGTTTTAAAATTTTGTTTTTATTTTATTTTAAAATTCAAATGAAAGAAGCAAGTTGAATAGTTCTTACGTTTTCATGTAATCATTCATAAAAGAACAAAATATCAGATTGTCGTGCGGATCTATCAACATGGCCGCACCATTGACAACCAATTGCTCAATTATTTTCAATTATTTTTTTAGTTTTATTTAATTTAATCAATTCATTAATTATTGATCATATACTATTTTTAATTTCATATTCAAAAAATGTTTTAAGGTTCTTTTCATGCCATTTTATAAATATGTTTTTTTTTATGGGACTTTCATTTAATCAACCGCCAATTTACAGGCTAGCCTAACTCGCAAGACGTGCACGCACGTGCCACATATACCCCTTTCTTTTCTTTTTTTTTTTTTTTAAATTTTTTTTAAGGGAAATAATATATATATATTCAAAATCTATTAAAAATTCTCATATTAATTATTGAACTAAAAAAGTTAATTAATTTAATTACAATTATAAACACAAATTATCATCTGGAAGTTAGTTAAATCAACAGACAATAATATAAATATTGTCTACTTTTAAGTATGTGCTCTCGTGACTTTGCTTTTAAGCTTCTCAAAAGGCTTTACTGAGAGTATTTTTTTATTATAAATTTATGATCATTCTTTAAATTAGTCGACGTAAGACTTTCATTATCCAATAAATTCGAGGGTTTAATTTTATACTTGAACGAAAAATAATCTTCATTTAAGAAATATTCACTAGTTAATGATTTTATCCATCTCATTAATTTTGATAAAAAAAAAAACATTTAATGATCAAATCCAACTCCATAGAATTGGTTAAATAAGACATAAACGACACCACATTTCATTTGGATTGTTGGCCGTCAGGAGTTTCGACACATTGAACTACGATTCAAAAAAAAAAAAACTGTTGAGGATATTTAGTAATAAATTATAGTTTACCATATATATTATATTTGATATTTTATTATAAGACAAATATCTAATATTTGCTATGTATCCTTCCATTTATTGTTATTTATATTTATTATTATTTTTATATCCTTATAATTTATTTGATTATAAATAAGATAACTTTCACATCATTTAGGTCTGGTGGATTAATCAAACATTGTTAATAGCGTTGACCACAGAGTGTGTTCGGAATCTTCATGTAATCGATTCTCTTTCCATATTGTTTTTCATGGGTTAATCTCTATTTAAAACTTAAAATAAATATATATTTTGGGGTAAAAGAATCTTATATCTTATTGGTGAACACATCAAATAATAATATATTTATTAAAAGATCGAGACGAAAAAAAATATCTTAATAATTAAGACATCAAATATTAGAGATATTTAAAAGGGAGACATCAAATATCCTTGTACGCAACATTTTTTTATATATAGTTTTTTTTTCTTTTATTTTAACACATTGACATTAAATAATTTATTTCGAGATTTTAATTAAATAATTTGTTTTCTTAATACAAAATTTGATTTAAATAAATACTCTAATGGAGAATAGTTATGTTTTTAAAAAATCTTCAACCTGGTCATGCGATGCGTATATATCAAGAGGACTACGGCCTCCTCCACTAAAAGCTTTTCAGCTCCTTCAATCCCCTCGTGCTCCGCCATAAGAACTTGGAGTCCGTATCATGGTGAAGGATCTACAGGTGCGTCTTTTTGGAATCATTCTATTTGATTAACGATAGGTATACCCTGCATTGGATTGATTGAACTTACTCTCCTACCTCCTGTAAGAAAAGAAGTAAGAAAGTCGTCCCAGGGCGGCCCCTCCAAGATCAATCAATCTTTCTATTGAGCTCGTATTCAATTTCAAATAATATATTTTAAAAAAACAATAATAATAATTAAAAAATGAGTGGGACGAGGATGGAGAGCAGGATATAGGTGAAGAAATATTCTTTGCAAGTCTATTACTACGTGACACGGATTAATACAATTGAATAGGTATAATGTTTATAACCATCTCAAAACTAGTAAGTTGGCGTGCAATAAAATTAAAATATTATATTAATCTAATAAAAAAAAATACTCATAATTTTTATATTTTTTAATAAAAAATATATGTTTTAGTTTTAAAAATGTAAATCTCTACAGGACACGTGGCATCCTATTACAGGCTTAAAAAAGAAATAAATAAATAGCCAAAAAAAAATATTGATTATATTCACGTGGTAGCAAAAACAAATTCAAATCCAGATCATCCAATTTTAACTTTATTTTAAAGGCGCATTAAAAATTAAAAAAAAAAATTATATAATATATATATATATATATATATATATATATATATATATATATCGACAAAAAATCCATGAAATCTGGGCATCCCTAATACTTTATGTAAGTCAGACCCTCTTGGTAATATAGATTACATACCATAAACACTTTCCCAATAAACCACTTGCAAATGTCGTGGTAATGATGGCAACCGGAGAAAAATAAAATAAAATAAAAATAAATGATGGAATCCTGATTTCCTTNTTTTTTTTTTTTTTTTTTTTTTTTTTTTTTTTTTTTTTTTTTTCTTTTGTTCTTACTTTTAGTATTTTAAAAAATTACGTCCTGTGTTATTTTGTAATTTCACGGAGGTAATTCTACCGTACGTGGTTAATTTAAAAGAGTGTATTTCACGATCTCTAATGTGATGTCTCACGTTGATTAGGAAGGAGAACAAAACATTATCTTAGCAGACGAGTTTTAAAGCCTAGAGGGGAAGCCATAAAGGAAAAGCTCAAAGAGGACAATATATGCTGGCGGTGGATCTAGGCCGTTACAAATGGTATTAGAGCCAAACATCGGACGATGTGCCAGCTTTTTCGCTGTTCTCCGAAGGGGTAGACACGAAGCGGTGTGTCAGTAAGGACGCTGGGCCTCGAAGGGGGTGGATTTGGTGGCGGTCTCACATCGATTGGAGGAACGAAAGAGTGTCAGCGAAGAGAGTGGGCCCAAAGGGGGGTGGATTGTGATGTCCCGCATTGGTTGGGGAGGAGAACAAAACCTTCCTCTAGCAGACGTTTTAAAGCCTTGAAGGAAAGCCCGAAAGAAAAGCTTAAAAAAGACAATATCTGCTGACGGTGGATCTGAACTGTTACATCTAATTTAAATATATTTGATAGATAAAACACAATTTTTGAAATAACGAACACAAAAAAGCAACAACCGGTGGAATAGTCAAAATAAAAAAAAGGATTCATGCGATGCTCGAGGAAGAGTAAACAAATGAATTAATATCGTGAAAATTGTATAAAATAATTGAGGTTACTACTTATACTAACGAGATACACATTCAACTAAAAAAATGCTAAAATGACCCATTAATGTTAGAGACAACGTTAACTCTTGAAAACAATTCAAGATAATTAGGTAACGGGTCGTGTCACGGATTACAAATTTGGATTAAAATTTTAGATATGAGACATTATAAATGGTTAAAAGAATCTTTCATATTCATTATTTAATTAAAAAAAGAAAAAAAAAAATCTATTTTTCACTTTCGAAGTACATTGGTTGAAAAACAAAACATTTAAATAAACTTTAGTGTTGAAAGCAACAAATTTGAAGGTATAAAATGAAAATAAAGCAACCGTTTAAATTCAAATTGGGAAATTCCGTCTATCAAATCAACAGCTTAAAGTTCATATCGCTTTTTTTCTTCCATTTTTTGCTTTTTTTTGGGTGGAAAGTCACCCCATTTTTTAGTTCATCTTTCTATTACATATAAAATAATGTTAAATTAATAAAAAATTATAAATTTTGTACTCTTATCTAAAAATATCTAATATTTAAGAAGTCTAAAAAAAAATATATATTTATAATTAATTTGGGATGAAACCGATAGGACTTTCTAAAAAAAAACTATTAAATTTTAAAAAGTTTCATTAATAGCTTTCAACTTAACAAAATAATAATAAAAAAATACTCCTATGGTTAGTACTATGTTTAAAAAATATCAACGAAATTTTAAAGGTAACATTAAAGACATTTACATTTATAAAAAAAAAAGTAATTTTTTTTTTACCATTAATATATGGATGGAAACGGTTAATAGACACCTTATAAATTATCTCTAAACTTTTTAGCGTTATTTTGAAAGTTCACAAGTATTTTTGAAACGTGTTTTTAAAAGGTCTAAGAGTATTAATGAAAATTTTGAAAATTCAAAAGGTATTTTTTAAAATGTTAAAAGAGTATTTTTGAAATACGATTATTTTTAATTTTTTAAAAATGTTTAAGAGTAGTTTTTAGTTTTTAGTTTTTTTTTTAATTTATATTTTTTTAAAAAAAGTTCAAGAATTTTTTTTTATTAATTTAGAACTCATAACACGTATTATTATTTTAAAAAAAAAATATAATTGATAAAACTAAAAAAATAGTGTCGTAAAAATATGATATAAATATTATATTTTATTCTTTAAAATTTAAAAAACGATCAAAATTTAGAGTAGGTACGTTAATTTTTTTTTTTTTTTTTTTTTTGAAAATCAAGTTAATCAATACTAATTTTACCTACAATTTGTTGAATTATTGTTTTGCTATCTAATCACCAACTAATTAACAACTTGGTTGGGAGGTATTAGCGGCAGTTTCCAACTTTTTACACCTATTTTAAAAATTAAAAAAAAAAATTAATATTTCTTTTAATATTGGTTAATCATTTAAATTATATAATTTAATGTAGTTTGAAACCTATAATTATTATTTTTAAACTGGATTACATCTTTAATTAAATTGAGATAATTTATTAATATTAGATGTCAATTTATACTCATCAATCAAGTCATTTAATTTTTTTTTAAATCTAAATGCTCATTCAAATAAATAATTTAAAAATCTTATTAGTCCATTAATATTTGTTAATTATAAAATTGACCAATTTAAAAATTAATGCTATTAAAATAATAATTATTAATTTGCTAAAATACAGTCATAAATTTCAGCTGGGGTGAATTTGGAAATAGTCTAACCCTAGGGGCCATTTTGAAAAAACTGAATCATCGTTAATTTGTTGCTGCTGACGTCATTACACACGTGTCTCACCTTGCACTCGTGTAACGCTGGAGACGGCGAGTATCGATAAATCCCCAATCGCGGACGAATCAAACCCACCGTCGCATGAGCAAAGCCAGCTTTGGAAGAATCATTAATTCTTCTCTCTTCTCTCTATGTTTAATTTATTGAGAGGAAGAAAAAAAAAAAATTATTAATTATAAAGAAAAGCTCAAATATATTTGTTCAACGATTTACTCATTCCCCATTTTCGAACGCGCCATTCTCCGATTAGCGAAAGCGACCACGGCGTTTTTTCGTTGACTCCGCCAAAAACCCAGACAGCAATTCTAACAAATCAAGGGAAAAAACAGAGGGGGGTTTTGTGTTGTTGAAATGCCGATGAGAGTCCGTCGTCGTTGTTCCGGCGATGGGGTGGCGGTGTGAGATCTCACCGTCGACGGAGAGGCCCCTTTGACTCATCTTGGAGCCCATTTCCGAGATGGGTTCGAGTCCAATTGGGGTCGGTGGGAGTGGAGCGGCGAGTAATTGCGTTGTAGATGGTAGCACAGGGGCTACAAGCGGCGGCGGAGTTGGCGGCGGCGTAAATGGTTCCGGCAAAAGCTGCGGTGGCGGATGGAAGTGGCAACAGAGACATCTCAGATTGGTCTCTTCAGGGTTCGTGTTTTTCTTAGGATGCTTTGTTTTGTTGGGATCGATTGCTACACTTTACGCTTGGTTGGCTTTTACCCCTCCATATGTCCGTACGGACGGCGGCGTTTCATCGCTTGGATGTCAGGAAGATAATGAAGGGTCTTGGTCTATTGGGGTTTTTTATGGCGATTCTCCTTTCTCCCTTAAACCCATTGAAACGGTGAGTTTTTGATGAATATGATGGATTATTATTGACAATCCTTTTGCTAAATGGGGTTTTAATTGTGTGTAGGCGAATGTATGGAGAAACGAAACTGCTGCTTGGCCAGTGGCTAATCCTGTAATCACCTGTGCTTCAGTTTCTAATGCTGGTTTTCCCAGTAACTTTGTTGCAGACCCGTTTCTTTTCGCTCAGGTAACTTCCATTTTTGGCCTGCAACTTTTTTGCTGTGGTTCTATTGCATTTTGATTGTTCTTGAGCTCCTTGAGTCCAACTGTTCATGTTTTTCTTTGATCATGTTTAAGTTTGGTACCCATTGTTTAATTGAATGAAACCCGTGTTGTTTTTGAAATAATGTAACAGCTCAAGCCCACTGCTAGCATGGCTCGTTGCATATCATCGTTAGCCTCATGGTTTTAAAATGCGTCTGTTGGGGAGAGGTTTCCATACCCTTATAAGCAATGTTTTGTTTCCCTCTCCAACCGTTATGGGACCTCACAATCTACCCCCCTTGAGAGCCAGCGTCCTTGCTGGCACACCGTTCGGTGTCACTCTAATACCATTTGTAACAGCCCAAGGCTATCGCCGGTAGATATTGTCCGCTTTGGTTTGTTATGTATAGCTGTTAGCCTCATGGTTTTAAAACGTATCTACTAGGGAGAGGTTTCCACACCGTAATAAGGGATGCTTCATTCCCCTCTCTAACCAATGTGGGATCTCACAATCCACCCCCCTTGGGGGCTAGCGTCCTCGTTGGCGCACCACCCTGTGTTTGACTTTGATACCATTTGTAACAGTCAAAGCCCACCGCTAGTAGATATTGTCCACTTTGGCTTGTTTCTGTATCGCCATTGGCCTCATGGTTTTAAAACGTCTGTTAGGGAGAGGTTTCCACACTCTTATAAGTAATGTTTCGTTCCCCTCTCCAACCGACATGGGATTTCACTAATAAAGAAGGGAATGTGCATTTCTAAGAGAACTTGATAATCAAGTTTTGGTCCCGGTGTAGGTTCATAACCATTTGATAAAATTGCATCTTTGAGGTTCTTTCGACCCCGCTCACTAGCTTCGAGTGGGTAGTTTAATACTCGTAGGTGTTCATGGGGATGCTAATATTCGTCCTAGATAGCGCAACTTTGATTATTGCTGCTACACAAAAGTTGATATTCTTCGCTTAACGTTTAGTGTAAGTAGCTCTAGAGGCTTATCGTGGCATAATTATAACGTAGCCGTGATATTATAGGTCTTCGGTTTTCGGTTGTGATAAATGAACTTCCATTATGTCAAAACAAAAGTCATATGTGCTATGTGTTAGGTTGGGTGACTTTGAATTTAGCTGCTATAGCATACTTTTTGTTACCAAACTGTTTTTAGTTTGGCTCGAACTCTGGTTCAACACGTAATTTTTTGTTGCAATAGTTTGGTGCTGCCTAAATTAACATTATAAAACATGCAAGATTTGAGGATCTTGAAGCTATTGGATTTACTATTTACCTCTTGTGACTTTTAGTGTCGGGTAATTTTGGTATCTGAATTGCTTCTAAGAGTGAACGACTGTCCCCACAAACCATGTGAGATCTCACATCGGTTGGAGAGAGGAACGAAGCATTACTTATAAGGGTGTGGAAACCTCTCCTTAACAGACACATTTCAAAACCGTGAGACTGACGGCGATATGTAACAAGCTAAAACGGACAATATTTGTTAGCGGTGGGCTTGGGCTGTTACAAATGGTATTAGAGCTAGACACCGGGGGGTGTGCCAGCGAGGACGCTGGGCCCCCAAGGAGGGTGGATTGTGAGATCCCACATCGGATGGAAAGGGAAACGTTATAAGAGTGTGAAACCTCTCCATAATAGACGCATTTTAAAACCGTGAGACTGACGATGATATGTAACAGGCCAAAACGAACAATATCTGCTAGTAGTGGGCTTGAGCTGTTACAAACCAACCTGGGTTCTTTTAGCATGTTTTATCCTAACTCATATAATTTATCCAAGTCGAGCATGCATAACATTGGAGCTATACTAATACGGTGCACTTTTCATTTGATGAACACGATAATGGTCGTCGAAATTATTTTCTTTACACTTTATGGTTCGTATGAGCAATAAATAGTTGAATTATTTCTTCAATGAATCACGTTCTGCTCTTATTCTTTCTTATGAACATGTCGACTCTTTTCACGAACGAATCGATCTTACTGGCAGGGAGATATCATTTACTTATTTTACGAAACCAAGAACTCGGTATCTTTGCAAGGAGATATAGGCGTTGCGAAGAGCGTTGACAATGGAGCAACATGGCAGCCTCTAGGTGTTGCTTTGAATGAGAAATGGCATCTCTCTTTTCCATTTGTCTTTGAACACCTTGGCAAGGTAAGAGACTCACCCTTCTTTTCTTCTTCCTTTTTACGTTTTTGTTGGTAGCCGAGATTTTGGGTTCGAGCTTCGGGTTTAAAACTCGATACCTTAAAATTCTGTCTCCGAAAACTGCGGTCTTCAGTTATCAGTGTTGCGATTACGGTCTTTCGGGCGTTCACTTAGCTTGCAAAATAGGCTGTGGCTCTATGCTCTAGATTGTGTTTTTTCCCCTGTTTTGTGGGGCTTTTGGTTCGAGAGTAGAGCGGTAAAGAGGTCTTGGTAGGACGTTTAGGAGGTCGTTAGGTTTAATGTTGCGTCGTGGGCGTCTGTCCATCGGACTTCTTTACTTTCTAGGAATCTTAGTTAGTTGTTTGGTTCCTTTTGTGGGTTTCTTTTCTGTCTACCCGTGCACAATCTTTCGTTTTTTCTTAATGAAAGCTCGATTTTTTAATAATGACGATGGACACCGTGTCCATGCAATCGAATCACGTGCAATTTTTTTGATAATTTGTCGGTTATTTCTTGCAGATATACATGATGCCAGAAAGCAGTCGAAAAGGAGAGGTTCGCCTTTATCGAGCTGTTAATTTTCCTTTGAAGTGGGAATTGGATAGAGTTATGCTGAAGAAGCCCCTTGTTGATTCAGTCATCATCAATCACAATGGTATGTACTGGCTTCTAGGGTCGGACCATAGTGGTCTCGGTACGAAAAGAAACGGGCATTTGGCGATATGGTATAGTAGCTCGCCCCTTGGTCCTTGGAGGCCTCACAAGCGGAATCCTATCTATAATGTGGATAAAAGCTTCGGTGCTCGTAATGGAGGCAGACCGTTCTTTCACGACGGTAGCCTATATCGTATTGGTCAAGATTGTGGTGAAACTTATGGCAAGAAAGTTCGTGTTTTCAAGGTCGAAGTTCTTACAAAAGATAGATATAAGGAAGTAGAAGTTTCGTTGGGCTTAGAAGAACCCGTTAAGCGTCGTAATGCTTGGAATGGCATTCGCTACCACCATGTCGATGCCCTAAAGCTTAGTTCTGGTCAATGGATTGGGGTGATGGACGGTGATCGGGTACCCTCGGGTGATTCAGTTCATCGATTTTTACTTGGTTGTGTTGCGTTTGCTGTGGTTGCAGTTCTTGTTTTGTTACTCGGTTTGCTACTCGGAGCGGTGAACTGCATCGTTCCCATGAATTGGTGCATTTATACTTCGGGAAAGAGAAGCGATGCAATCTTAACATGGGAAAAGTCGAATTTATTTTCTTCGAAAGTGAGACGATTCTGTAGCCGTGTGAACCGAGCACCTTCGATCCTTCGAAGTTGGGTGAAATCTAATACGTGCACTGGCCGACTTGTTCTTGCTATTTTATTTGTTTTCGGAGTTGCACTCATGTGTACTGCAGTGAAATATATATACGGAGGCAATGGTGCCCAAGAAGCGTACCCGTTTAAAGATCACTACTCTCAGTTCACGTTACTCACGATGACTTACGATGCTCGCCTTTGGAATTTGAAAATGTACGTAAAGCACTATTCTCGATGCTCGTCTGTTCGAGAGATCGTCGTGGTATGGAACAAGGGAACACCTCCAAAATTGAGTGATTTGGATTCAGTTGTGCCTGTTAGATTCAGAATAGAAGAGAAGAACTCGCTCAATAACCGGTTCAAGTTGGATCCTTTGATAAAAACTCGAGCCGTTTTGGAGCTCGACGATGACATCATGATGACTTGTGATGATGTCGAGCGAGGTTTTAAGGTATGGCGTCAACACCCCGACCGCATCGTGGGCTTCTATCCCCGACTTGTTAACGGAAATCCTTTGCAATACAGAGCCGAGAAATACGCTCGAACTCATAAAGGATACAATATGATACTTACAGGGGCAGCTTTCATTGATAGTCAATTTGCTTTTCAAATGTACTGGAGTGCAGCTGCTAAGCCGGGTCGGGATATGGTCGATAAGCTTTTTAACTGTGAAGACGTTTTATTGAATTTCCTGTATGCCAATGCTAGCTCGTTTCAAACGGTAGAATACGTGAGGCCAGCTTGGGCGATCGACACGTCGAAGTTCTCGGGTGCTGCTATCAGCAAAAACACACAAGTTCATTATCAGCTAAGAAGCGACTGTCTCAATGAATTCTCTAAGTTGTATGCAAATTTGGCTGCTCGGAAATGGGGATTCGACGGGCGCAAAGATGGCTGGGATTTGTAACCACCACCGACGTAAGCGTTTCTCCGAAACAGGTCTTCGACTTATCTTCAACACTGCTAGTTCTTTCTGTTCTTAGTTGTTTTAAGTGAACTTCCAATGTTGATCTCTCCTCCCCCTTGTGAATTTAGTTTGGGAGTTTGGATATCTATAGTTTCAGTCAGTGAGATGTACATTGCTCGGTCATGGTTCGTTTCGTTTGTCTCGAAAACCGATTCCACTTAGTGTATGCTAGATCCTGTTCCTGATTGGCTGAGACGTTCGACACCTCACCGTCTCGACTCGACGACGCTCGTAGATCAGCTCGTGTTACTTCTCGGGTATTCCGTTACTTGTTGTAGCTGTACTTACAAAAAAGTAAAGGGTTAGCTCTGAATTATTATGGAAGGAAAAACACTGCCTTTTTTCTTGTTAGAAATTTTGATTTTCACTTTCTTCTTTGGGTAGACGAACTTGAATTAGTGTCTAGATGTCCAATTTTTATGAATGTATTGTTTGATTCATCACCGAGCTCGCTCTTAACGTCGTGTCTATTTAGTTCTTGTGGGTATAACCGCTCTCTTTGTATTCGGACACTCTATCTCATTGTGGCCACCCTGATGGAGAAGATTACTGGGCCACTTTCGGTTCACTCCGATTACCATCTACGGATGTCTGGACTAACCCAATTGTATGGTTCAACTACTTTAGTAACCGGGGTGATGTGGAGCCGTGTGTGAATGACACCCACAAGAAGTTTTTCAGTTACCATCTGAGTTAACCCAATTGTACGGTTCTCAACTACTTTTAGGTGATGTGGACCAGTGTATGATTGACACCCGCAAGAAGTTTTTCGGTTGCCATCTGCAGATGTCAGAATTAACCCAATTGTACGGTTCTCAACTACTTTAGTAATCAGGGTGATGTGGAGCAGTGTGTAAATGACACCCGCAAGAAGATTTTCGGTTGCCATCTACTAATGTCAGGGTTAACCCAATTGTACGGTTCTCAACTACTTTAGTAATCCGAGTGATGTGGAGCGGTGTGTGAATGACACTTGCAAGAAGTTTTCCAGTTGTCAATATACGGATGTTAGAGTTAACCCAATTGTACGGTTCTCAACTACTTTAGTAATTCGGGTGATGTGGAGTGGTGTGTGCATGACACCCGCAAGAAGCTTTCCAGTTGCCATCTACAGATGTTAGGGTTAACTCAATTGTACGGTTCTCAACTACTTTAGTAATCCGGGTGATCTGGAGCGGTGTGTGAATGACACCCGCAAGAAGTTTTCAGGTTACCATCTACTAATGCCAGGGTTAACCCAATTGTACGGTACTCAACTAATTTAGTAATCAGGGTGATATAGAGCGGTGTGTGAATGACACCCACATGAAGTTTCTACATCGGGATTTAGATTATGCCTTTTTATTTAGTTCATATCTTCTACGTTAACCGAACGTTTTCGCCTATCTGGTTGGCTATCACGTCACACCCGTCATACCAAAAACTTTAGTATAATTTATTCTCTTAGTTAGTGCATTTATTGTGTGTGTATTATGTGATGGTTTTCTTTTTTCCTTTTTTATTGATATTTTGATACGTTTTGACTGTAAAGTAAAAGTTGGATATGGGTTGAAGGGTTTATTGATGATTCCATTGCTTTTGAGGAGAGCCCACAGACCCCAGAAGAACAACTTTACAGTGTAACAATGGGGAAATTAATAAATAAATAAATAAATAAATAAAACAGACATGGGCCAGCCTTATGCTGTTTGTTTGTGGGGGCCACAGTGAGCAGCTGAGACTGCTCCTTCTTTTTAACGGTCCTCTCGACATGGAGATGGAATGGGATGAAGGAGAAGAAACCAGCCCATATGGGGCAAACTTTTATGGGTGCTTGTGGCCCCCAAAATTCTCAATTATTTCCATATCTTGTCCCGCTCATCGTCTATCGAAAAACGACCGGAAACGTGCTTAATTAACTGTGCCAATTCGAGCATAAGTCAACTGATGTAAATATCTATCTCTATCTTATTGAGTCGGAACTCGGTTGAGCTAACAGGCTATTGACTAAAAGTACGACTCTTTCAACTACGAGCTCAGATGTTCAGATATCTCATGCCAATTTGTACATAAGTCAACTGATGTAAATATCTATCTCTATCTTATTGAGTCGGAACTCGGTTGAGCTAACCAGCTATTGACTAAAAGTACGACTCCTTCAACTACGAGCTCAGATGTTCAGATATCTCATGCCAATTTGAATATAAGTCAACTGATGTAAATATCTATCTCTATCTTATCGAGTTGGAGCTCGGTTGAGCTAGCAAGCTATCGACTAAAAGTACGACTCCTTCAACCACGAGCTCAGATGTTCAGATGCTTCATGCCAATTTGAGCATAAGTCAGCTGATGTAAATATTTATCTCTATCTTATCGAGTTGGAGCTTAGTTAAGCTAGTAAGCTATCGACTAAAAGTACGACTCCTTCAATCTCGAGCTCAAATGTTCGTATAAGTCAGTGGATATAAATACCTATCTCTATCTTATTGAGCCTGAGCTCGGTTAGGCTAGCAAGCTATCGACTAAAAGTACGACTCCTTCAACCACGAGTCCATATGTTCAAATATCTCATTTCACCGATCGAACTAAAAAATATCTTGACTTTTCATAAGTGTGTAGATAACGTTTTTTAAAATGTTTATGTATATAATTTCTCAATATTTTGTATATTCAAACTATTAATTAATTATAGGACGAAATTGAAAAAGAAAATAACTCATTATACCAAATTTAGACCTTTTTTATTTTAAAATTTGAGTAAATTACGAATGAAGGAAGAAATAACACATCAAGCCGCTTACTTAAAAAAGAAAAGAAAATTTTAAATATTTAAATTATATATATTAAAAAAAACTATTTAAGAAATTTGCTAATATTAGAAAATTTGACTACTTTTAGCTTAAAATAATAAATTAATTAAAAAAAAAAATCCAACAACTCTTGAAATGACACCTTTTGAATTAGTTAAGAAACAGCCCACCTTATAAAAGAAAACATCGTATAAATTTACAATTTTTAAATTTTTAATTTTCAAGAGCTGTTATTGTGGTGCTGACACGTGTCCAATTCTGATATGCCCTTAGCCTTCCCTACCCCACATGGATAGGTCTTTTAGAGAGAGAAACAACGGGCAGTAACCCTCCAAGTTTAGGGCAATGAAGAGAGAGAAAATTGGAATGAAAATCGAAACAAAAAGATCCAATCCCCATTGTTCTTTTTAACTTCTCTCTTCCATGAAAATTTCCCATATTCTCTCTCTCTAGCTTTCTCTCTCCTCCATTACCTTTTCTAGGGTTTTCAATTTTTGTTCGTTTACAGGTTAACCTCAAAGTTTCTGAATTTTTTTTTTAAAAATAAATAAATTTATACAACTCTGATCGAATTTCTGCCTCTTTTTTTTTTTTTTTT
>NW_019268527.1:3207367-3215158 GCF_002738365.1 Cucurbita moschata
CTTTTTTTTTTTTTTTTTTCGTTCATTTGTTCTTGTTGTTTGTGTTGACTGTATTGGGTGGTGGCTCTGTGCCCAAGAACAGAGGCTTTCTAGAAAGAGAAGAGAGGAATTATTGGTCTAGAGAGAGAAAGTGGGTGATTATTAATGTAGGAAAGGAAAAAGGAGGGCGTGGGGGTTCTTTGATGATAAGAGATGTTGGCAATGGAGAAGGATTTTGATGCTAAGTTGATGATTCAGAAACAGGGGAACGCTTCTAATGGCGGCGGCAATGTTCAGAGATCCAATAGCTTTGCGTTTCGTGCTCCTCAGGAGAATTTTACTATACAGGATTTTGAATTGGGGAAGATTTATGGCGTTGGTTCATATTCCAAGGTAATTTTGTTGCTAAATTTGTTGTTTAATTCGTTTTTTAATTTAATTGTTCTGTTTCTGGATAATCTGTGTTGAATCTGTTTTGATTTGTATATGGATGGGAATTATTGTAATCGGAGTAGCTGTGTGTTCTTGCTCTAAAATTGAACTAATTTGGTAAAAAATGGGGTTAGAAATGAAGTAAAATTCGTTAGAATTCGTATAAACAGAGCTCGATTGTGAGATCTCACATCGATTTGGGAGGAGAACGAAACACCGTTTATAAGGGCGTGGAGACTTCTCCCTAGCTAGGGACCGTTTTAAAAACTTGGGAGGGAAAGCCCAAAGAGGACAATATCTACTAGCGGTGGGCTTGGGTTGTTACAAATGGTATTAGAGCCAGACACCGGGCGATGTGTTAGAGAGGAGGCTGAGACCGGAAGGGGGTTGGACATGAGAGGCGATGTGTCAGTGTCGGGTCCTGAAGGGGTGGATTTGGTGGGGGTCTCATATCGATTGGAGGAAGGAACAAGTGCTAGCGAGGACGCTGGGCCCTGAAGGGGGTGGATGGTGAGATTCCACATCAGTTGGAGAGCAGAACGAAACACCCTTTATAAGGGTGTGTAAACCTCTCTCTAGTAGATGCATTTTAAAAATCTTGAGGGGAAGTCCGAAAGGGAAAGTCCAAAGAGGACAATATATGCTAGCGGTGGGCTTGAGTTGTTACAAATGGTATCAGAGCCAGACATCGGGCGATGTGTTAGGGAGGAGGCTGAGACCGGAAGGGGGTTGGACATGAGAGGCGATGTGCCAACGTCAGGTCTTGAAGGGGGTGGATTTGGTGAGGTCCCACATCGATTGGAGAAAGGAACGAGTGCTAGTGAGGACGCTAGACCCGAAGAGGGGTGGATTATGAGTTCCCACATTGGTTGGAGAGGAGAACGAAACACCCTTTATAAGGGTATGGAAACCTCTCCCTAGTAGACGCATTTTAAAAATCTTGAGGGGAAGCCCGAAAGAGAAAGCTCAAAGAGGACAATATCTGCTAGCGGTAGGCTTGGGCCATTACATAAACGGAGCTCGATCCCTTGTGCTGAACGGGAAAATTTTAAAAGATTAAGGACTAAATTGAAATTACGGAAAAGATGAAGGACCATTTGGTATATTTAGGCATATTATTGCTTTATAAATGGCCTTTTAAATTATTATTTTTTCATCAGGTTGTGAGGGCGAAGAAGAAGGACACAGGAATTGTGTATGCATTGAAGATAATGGACAAGAAATTCATTACAAAGGAAAATAAAACTGCTTATGTGAAGTTGGAAAGGATTGTACTTGATCAATTGGACCATCCTGGTGTTGTGAGGCTATTTTTTACCTTTCAGGATACTTTTTCTTTGTGTATGTATTTCTTATGCTTGTCTTTTTTTATCGTCTGCTCGTATTCATCTCCTCGCTTTTTTGTTATTTGTGTCGTTTTCTTACTGATACTCGTTTCTTGGTTTTGATATCAAGACATGGCATTGGAGTCGTGTGAAGGTGGAGAGCTTTTTGATCAGATAAATAGGGTAAGTTGATTCGAAAGAGCTTTAGAACACGTGTTTTTATGTCGGGCGATTGCTCGTGTAAGTTTATGAATCCCTGTTGCTATTCTATTGTGTCGTGTGCTTGAACGTTGAAGTCGAGTTAATTGGATTGTTCGATGAATCTATATGCATATGTTTTTGGAGAGAAGTCTTTGGTGAAAGGTTATTAGCATGTTTAATTGGTTGTTCGGGTACATGTGAGATCGCATATCGGTTGGAGAGGGGATCGAAACATTTCTTATAAAGGTGTGGAAACCTCTCTCTAGCAGACGTGTTTTAAAACCTTGAGGGGAAGCTCAAAAGGAAAAGCCCAAAAGGACAATATCTGCTAATGGTGGGTTTGGTCTGTCACAAATGATATCAGAGCCATACATTGGGCGGCATGCCAACGAGGACGTTGGCTCCCAAGGGGGTGGATTGTGAGATCCCACATCGGTTGGAGAGGGAATAAAAAATTCCTTATAAGGGTGTGTGAAACATCTTCCTAGTAGACACGTTTTAAAACCTTAAGGGGAATCCCGAAAGGGAAAGTCCAAAGAGGAAAATATCTGCTAGCGGTGGGCTTGGGTTGTTACAAATGGTATCAGAGCTATACACCGGGTGGTGCACCAGCGAGGACGCTGAGCCTCCAAGAGGGGTGGATTGTAAGATCCTACATCGGTTGGAGAGAGGAACGAAACATTCCTTATAAGGGTGTGGAAACCTCTCCCTAATAAACGTGTCTTAAAACCTTGAGGTGGAGCCCGAAAGGGAAAGCCCAAGGAGGACAATATGTGCTAGCGGTGTGCTTCGGCTGTTACAAATGATATACGAGTCATACATTGGACGGTGTGCCAGCGAGAACGTTGGGCCTCCAAGGGGGGTGGATTGTGAGATCCCACGTTAGTTGAAGAAGGGAACGAAACATTCCTTATAAGGATGTGGAAACCTCTCCCTAGTAGACGCGTTTTAAAACCTTGAGGGGAAGCCCCAAAGGGAAAGTCCAAAGAGGACAATATGTGCTACCGGTGTGCTTTGGCTCTTACAAATGATATAAGAGTCATACACCGAGCAGTGTGCCAGCGAGGACGTAGGACCTCTAAGGGGGGTGGATTGTGAGATCCCACATCAGTTGGAGAAGAGAACGAAACATTCCTTATAAGGATGTGGAAACCTCTCCTTAATAGACGTGTTTTAAAAACCTTGAGGGGAAACCCAAAGAGGACAATATCTGCTAGCGGTGGACTAGGACTGTAGGGGCTTCTAGGCAATTTAATGTTTTTCATTCTAAACCTCGAGTATTTTATCAACAGAAAGGTCGACTATCGGAGGAGGAAGCTCGGTTTTACGCCGCAGAAGTCATCGACGCTCTTGAATACATACACAACATGGGATTGATACACCGAGATATCAAGGTTTCTCATCTATTATATCAGCTCTATTATTGTGGACCTGTGGCAGATCAAACATAACTAACATTTCTTTTGGCAGCCTGAGAACTTGCTGCTTACTACTGATGGACATATCAAAATAGCCGATTTCGGGAGCGTAAAGCCTATGGTCGACAGTCGAATCACCGTGCTTCCGAATGCAGCATCGGGTTTGTTTCGGTTCATGTCACCGAAGACGTGTATATGAACCTCCTTCGAGCGTTTTTTTGACATGGTTTGCACCAATTTTTACATGTAGATGACAAAGCTTGTACATTTGTGGGCACTGCTGCATATGTTCCTCCAGAAGTTCTTAATTCCTCCCCTGCAACTTTCGGGTAACGCGTTCCTCCAACTTACACGTTCATAACGATATTATGTCGGGTATTTGTGTTCGTGTCCGTAACTCATTGGTCCATTTTTCGTGTAAGATAATCTCCCTTTTCGATTTGAAAACAGAAACGACCTTTGGGCGCTCGGGTGCACCGTGTACCAAATGCTTTCAGGGACTTCTCCTTTTAAGGATGCAAGTGAGTGGCTTATTTTTCAAAAAATTGTAGCTCGAGATATAAAATTCCCCAGTTATTTTTCCGAGCAAGCCCGGGATCTCATCGACCACCTATTGGTACGTATGCAATCGAACGATGAATTTTGCTCATAATGATGCACTAAAATCTTTTGATTATGTGATAAAATGTTTACCATATGTTCGACGTTCGAGCTCGGCCTTAACTCGATACTCGGCTTTTAATCTACTTCAGGATTTAGATCCCGTTAAGAGACCGGGCGCCGGAGCTGAGGGCTATGCTTCTCTTAAGAGTCATCCATTCTTTGAGGGGGTTGATTGGAAGAACATAAGAACACAAACTCCTCCCAGACTTGCTTTAGAAGCAGTGGTATTGTTTGCTACCAAAAGTGCCTTATTTTCAATGTGTTCTTGCCAAATACATTATGTTGCTTTCGTTTATGTAGTCTCGTTCGAACGAGAACGACGACAGCTCCGAGTCCTCTTGGAATCCTTCGCATATCGGAGACGGTGCACCGAGACAAAACGACGGGAATGCTGGTTCTGCATCGACTTCTGAAGGATCGAATCATATTGCTCGGATTGCATCGATAGACTCCTTCGATTCGAAATGGTATTTGTTTGGATTCGAAGTGATTATAATGACGATTTCGTTCTCGAAAAAACTGAATGTCGGTTTTCGTGTTATCAGGCAACAATTTCTTGAACCTGGAGAATCTGTTCTTATGATATCAATGGTGAAAAAGATTCAGAAAATCACAAGCAAAAAGGTTCAGCTCATCCTCACAAACAAACCAAAGTTGATTTATGTTGATCCTTCAAAGCTCATTGTTAAGGGGAATATCATTTGGTCTGACAATCCTAATGACCTCAACATTCAAGTGATTAGTCCTTCACATTTCAAGATTTGTACGGTAAGCCATATCAACTCTTTGCTTCTTTTTCTATGTTTCTTTAACAAAAATGACTTTGAAATCTTACCCGAATCTTAAAAAACGTAAATTTTTCGTAAAGATATTGTTAGTAAAGAAGCTTACTTTCTGTGAGGTCCCATGTTCGGTTGGAGAGGGGAACGGAGCATTTCTTATAAGAGTGTGAAAACCTCTTCCCAGCATACACGTTTTGAAATTGTGAGGCTGACGTTGATATGTAACGGGCTAAAGCAGCTAACGGTGGGCTTGGCTGTTACAAATGGTATTAGAGCTAGGTTTCGGGCTGTGTGCCAGCAACGATGCTGGGCTCCCAAGGGGGATGGATTGTGAGGTCTTACATTGGTTGGAGAGGGGAACGAAGTATTCCTTATAAGGGTGTGGAAACCTCTCCCTAGCACACGCGTGTTAAAACGGTAATGTTAATGGCGATACGCAATGGGCCAAAACGGACAAAATTTGTCAGCAATGGACTTGGATTGTTATAAATGATATCAAAGCTAGTTTCTGGGTGGTGTGCGAGTAAGGGCACTAGGCTCCCAAGGGGGTGGATTGTGAGGTCTCACATTGGTTGGAGAGGGGAACGAAGTATTCCTTATAAGGGTGTGGAAACCTCTCCCTAGCACACGCGTGTTAAAACGGTAATGTTAATGGCGATACGCAATGGGCCAAAACGGACAAAATTTGTCAGCAATGGACTTGGATTGTTATAAATGATATCAAAGCTAGTTTCTGGGTGGTGTGCGAGTAAGGGCACTAGGCTCCCAAGGGGGTGGATTGTGAGGTCTCACATTGGTTGGAGAGAGGAACGAAGCATTCCTTATAAGGGTGTGGAAACCTCTCCCTAGCACACGCGTGTTAAAACGGTAATGTTAATGGCGATATGCAATGGGCCAAAACGGACAAAATTTGTCAGCAATGGACTTGGATTGTTATAAATGATATCAAAGCTAGTTTCTGGGTGGTGTGCGAGTAAGGGCACTAGGCTCCCAAGAGGGTGGATTGTGAGGTCTCACATTGGTTGGAGAGAGGAACGAAGCATTCCTTATAAGGGTGTGGAAACCTCTCCCTAGCACACGCGTGTTAAAACGGTAATGTTAATGGCAATACGCAATGGGTCAAAACGGACAAAATTTGTCAGCAATGGACTTGGATTGTTATAAATGATATCAAAGCTAGTTTCTGGGTGGTGTGCGAGTAAGGGCGCTAGGCTCCCAAGGGGGTGGGTGGATTGTGAGGTCTCACATTGGTTGGAGAGAGGAACGAAGCATTCCTTATAAGGGTGTGGAAACCTCTCTCTAGCACACGTGTTTTAAAATCGTGAGGCTGACGGCGGCAATACGTAATGGGCCAAAATGGACTATCATTTTTTCTCAACTACTCTAATACAAAGTCGATTCTTCAGCCGAAAAAGATTGCTTCGTTCGAGGACGCGAAACAACGAGCATGGCAATGGAAGAAGGCGATCGAGGGGCTTCAGAATCGGTGAATCGTGCGTGTAACGGTGAAGCATTCTTTGGAAGAGGAAAAAGAAACTTAAATTTTACTTGGTTCATTGATTTAATGGAAGTTATTATAGTTGGAAGAAATGATGAGCTAATCCGCCCCTCCGCCTCAACCCCAAGAGAAGAAAGCTGGAAGGAAGAAGGAGAAGAAGAAGAAAGAGTGATATTATTATTAATTATTATATTATTGAATCCTGATTAATACTTGTGTATCTTACCAGTCATCAATGAAATTTACTGAATGATTCCTTGTTTTCTCTTCACATTTCTTTCCTTTTTTACTCTCATATGGGATGTGTTTATTTTCTAATGTTTTAATTTTTTTAATTAAATATTTCCTTATTTCAACGATCTTCAAAAATTTAGAATTTAGTCTTTCTCCTTTTAAATATTAGAATTTCATCGGTTTGGTTTGATAGAACTTTGTAAATACCTCCCGACTCTCATAAATTTGTCCACTTGTCATAATCGTACTTTAATGGCAGTGGACTTGCTGTGACATTCACTTTTCAGCAGCAAGTGAGTTAAGCCTATTCGTTCTTGTGTCGTCTATGGCCAAGTGACGTATGCTCGAGCCTCTAGCCCCGATTCAAGAAAAAAAAATTTAGAAAACTGGGGCAAAGAGATTTCGAAAGAGAGTTTTGGAAGCAAGAGTTAAGAAACTGAAATTGGTATTTATATTGCATATAACTATCGGGTAGGGAGAAGTTGGTAAAAATTATATTGTTTGAGGACTGATTCTAACCTTTAAAATTATAGGACTAAATTCAACTTTCTTAGCACTATACGACCGAATTTGCAATTTAAACTTAATTTTATTAATGGAGAGAAATTTTGTAAAACTATATGACCGAATTTGCAGGTTAAAATATGTCACTCAATGAGTTTAAGGTTAAATTATAAAGGATTGGGTTGGGTTCTTGTAAATTTTTTAATTTCCTATTAAATAATGAACTAAATATTATAAGTTTATTATTATTTACTTTTATACTTTTAACCAAGGCGCCCATGGCCTAATGGATAAGGCGTCTGACTTCTAATCAGGCGATTGTGGGTTCGAGTCCCACTGGGCGTGAAAAGTTACTTTTATTAATCTAATACATTTTATATATCTTTTTAGTACCATCGGCCAACTTACGCACTAATGACCTTAATTTATTTTATTAATCGTGTTTCTTTTTTTTATTTATTTATTATTTATAAGCAGATACCTCAGGCATGTTTGATTATTTTTTATTTCTATATATTTATTAATTTTTAGAAACCATAAAGTTCAAGACCAATTTATTATTTTTTATTCCACTTCTGTTTTTTTAACTTAAAAAAGAAACCAACATTTTTGTAAATTAGATTAATCCTATAAATAAAAATTAAGGGTTAACTACGATTAGAGTTCAAAATAATAATTGTTTTTCATCATTCAATATTTAAAAAAAAAAAAAAAAAAAAAAAAAAAAAAAAAAAAAAAAAAAAAAAAAAAAAAAA
>NW_019268527.1:3216052-3221885 GCF_002738365.1 Cucurbita moschata
AAAAAAAAAAAAAAAAAAAAAAAAAAAAAAAAAAAAAAAAAAAAAAAAAAAAAAAAAAAAAACTAAAGAGCTTCAGGAAAACGTAAATCTGCCGGGCCAGGACCCAAAATGCCCTTCTGTTCACTAATCTTGCCTAGCCCGGAGACCGGAATGGGCATCACAACCGGAACCGGGACAGGTACCGCAACTGAAACCGGAACTGGAACGGGAACCGGAACCGGAACCGGAGCAGGAGCAGGAGCAGGAACCGGACCAGGAACATGTTCTGCCTGTACACTCCTTTCTTCATCTCGCCAGCCACTCCCCTGCCACTCCCTCTACAAAGCCAACCCAAGTAACAAAACCAGATAATTAAAAAAAACTATTAAAAAAAAAAAAAAAATTATATATCGATTTTACTCGATACCAATTTGTATTACTTAAGCAATAAAGTTATAATCAATGAATACTATCAACATTCTGTCTCAAATTTTCATTGCAACTCTCAAGATTTGACTGTCATTGAAACCATCATCGTTTTCGGGACTGGATGTCGAAAACGGAGAGCTCGAGACATGTTCCAATGGCAGTAGAAGGGAAGAGATGGAGATTTCAATGAATTGTCACTATCTACATATCTTTGTTTCTCAATTAGATGCATGAGCAGGCTTCAGTTGAGATGGTTTTTGTTTATAGCAGTTTGATTAAGGAAGAGCAAAATAAAAAAAATAAAAAAAACTAAAATCATGAGAGATTTTTCTGAAGACTTGCCTCTTCGTGATCATAACTTGCTTCTAGCAATAAAGGGGTCATGATTGGTGGAGTGATGGTTGGATCTGGCTTCTGAAATATGAATGTTGTATACAGACCTGTTAAGGGAAGTTCCACAAAAACATATTTAATAAAATGCTATAGCTAAAATGATTGATAAACCTTGGGGGAAAATAAATATTTCATTTATTACCTAGCACATCGTATGATCGAGGAAGGAGTCTCCCCCTGGGATCCAGAAGGTTTGGACCACAATTCATGAGCATTCCTGCAAATTGTGCTCTTTTTGCGGCAATCAAAATAGGGTTGGAAACATAATCAGCCTCAGCTCGAAAGAACACAAGTTGGTGATCTTTACATCAGTTAGAGAAAACTGGGAGTTGAAAGTAAAATGCAAAAACCTGTGATCGTCGTAGAATTCGGTCAAGTTTTGAATCTCGATATACTCGAGACCTGCTTCTCGAGCCAACCTGAGCGAGACGTAGCCACCATTTCGATAAATTCAGTCAGATATTTGAGATGGTACATTATATTCATGTATGTGAAGAAATTCTGGTTTTATAACAGAAACAATGAAGAATTGGACCTGATAAAGCTTGGAAAATGGACCAAACAATGCGTCTCGGCAGACGGGTCGTTCGCGAATTTCAGCTGATATTTCTTCCCAAACAATGGAAACCTGGAAATAATACTCAATAACTTCAGTTACCATAGATGGATAAAAACCAAGAGATTAAGAAATGTTCTAAAGAAATCAAATTACACATACTTCTCTTCCTCAACTTCAAAGGTGATCATGTAGCTTTCAGATCTAATGCAATTGGGTACAATATTAGGCTTCATGCTAGCACTCCTATTGTGGTATGCTTCGACATTCTTCTGATACTTGGCCCTTTAAGAGTACAACAATCTAATATTTCAGAACTTCTTTTTTTCTTTATTTTTCATAGCAATAATGTGGCGTAGGACAACACTCTGTTAGTATGGAAAGAAAAGAAACCCAGAATTCAAGAATAAAAAATGAAAGTTCTAACAATTCTTTTTTTTTTCTTTTTTTTTTTATAAGAGACAATTTGATTGATGAGTGAAATTTACCAGAGGGATGTATAATCCATGATGTTTACTAAAGACCTTCCCAATTTGCAATGAGGGAGGTATAACTGTAGGAAGTAAAAATATTAGACAGTTTAAACCAAGATATAGCTTGGTAAACAACATTGTCGAAAGGTTTTGTGTAGGTCTGTGTCGTTTCTGCAAATATTCTCTGATTTCTTTCTTTCCAAATATCTTAAAAAAACAATGAATGTTTACACCGAGCACATGCTTAGGACAAGCCAAAGGATATAACACAGACTGGTAATCACATTTCATGAACATGTAAATTTTCTAGTCCTGCTTTGGTGTTGTTAACACTGCGGTGGAGGTTGTCGTGAAGAATCAATGATCTTTAAATGATAGATTAGATCATTGAAGAGAATTATGTAATTCAATTTGGACAACTTCACGACACTTCTTATTGGCAAATTATAAATTATCTACTAAAAATATAAAATGAGAATGCAAAAAAATAAAAAGTAACACTACGCATTCAATATATGCAATGCTAGAAAAAAAAAATGGTGGCTGGCAGAAAAATTGATAGTTAATACAAATAAAGCGTCAGATAATACCAAATTATGAAAATAATGAGTGTGATTTCATACCATATTGTAGACGAGTCTGGGGTAATACCAAAAAAATAACCCCCAGGTTTAAGCAATAAAGACACATTATGCAAAAGTCTCCTCGCTCTCTCCTCGGTTTCGAAACACATCTACAAAAAGGTCCTTCATATTATGTATACGTCATCTAATATATGGAAGACAAGAATCAACTCTCTACCCTACAATCAATCCACATACAAATAAAAAGAAAGAAAAAAAGAGGACCTGCAGATGCTGCAAGCAGCAGACTAGATCGGCTGTCTCAGCTTTATCTTTCATCTGAGTTTCAATATTTTCCTGTCAAAACAGATAAAGTCAGATGGAAAATAACAGAAAGAACTTGATGTTACATTCTACCTGATAACATACACATACACATTTTGTGACTAATGGCATTATAAGTTTAACACTTGCATTATAACTAGAGGCCCAAATGGATTAGCATTGATCACGATGACAATTGTTCGACACGTAAATAATGATATAAAAGTTCCAGGTTGCGAATGCATGGACGTGCTGGTGTGTGAAGTGAATTCCAGTCCCGTTGACGTGCGGACTTGAACATTTCTTTGTTACCGAAGTTTAATAAATGATGGCAAGCAGAAGAGAGGAAAAAAAAAAGATTTTCATTCTACTTCACGATTCTTTCAAGTAAAACTTTGATTTCAACATTCATATTATAAAGACATACTGATCAAGGACATCATTTTCGAAAGCAGGACATAGTTTTTCTTTGCAATATCTCAGTTATTTATTTTTGCTCTTTCTCTAAACAAATGCACTTTTCACTAAAAGTTACGTCCTGTTCATCACAAAAGCTATAATCTCAAATGAGAAAATACATAGATATATAGTTCAACCAGTGCCCTCTTCATGGGCTAATCTAGTATTCTGTGATTGTTCTTTGCCCTATTTATTCCAATAAGCATGAGCAATAATGATATTAGAGCAGTAGAACTGATAATGCTGAAATTTTGAGCACTTATAGAATGATTCAATTCATTTTTTGGCCAGCCCCTTATACTCAACACGCTGATTAGGGAAGCCTCTTTAAATAGATTCATCAAGTATGTGAAGGAATTTCAGAGAACTGTTCGTGAAAACGATTAATCAAATAAATGCAGCCTAATTTGGTTCTTAGTGAGCATTAATCAAATATTCCATGCCATCAAAACAATGTTGCATAAGTATTAAGAATAAAACTACATGGCATGAATTTGAAACGTCTCAGTACTTGTCTATCTTAAGAATCTATTTGTTGTACAATCATGTTCACTACTATAGAGCGACTTCGAAAATCTTTTAAGGAAGTAGCATTTATCATAAAGGAAAATTTCAAAGACGATAATATTTCACTTGGGCATCTCCTGGACAGATTTCCTCCCAATACTAATGAATTCTGTGACCAAGAACACTTACAGAACAATCTGTTTGATCCAAGTTTACAATAAAATCCTTAAAGGGTCAGATATATCGCTTGCCTCCAGAACTAGTAGAGGAAGGAAACAATGATCGCATCATACAGTTATGTTTTATCCTTAATTTAGTGAATGGTTACTGATAAGAGTACTTTCAACTTGCATAGAACTTTGTAGTTTCATGGAAATCCTCCCTCAGTTGTTATTACTCTCAATAAATTGATATTTCTTGGATTTGAAAAGGAAGATAAAGAATTAGGAGCAGAAAACTCACCACGCAAGGATCAACTTCAAAGAATTCAGCAGTGTAAGCCTTCCTCTGGCTCTCCCATGCCTCCCGCATTTGGCCGATTCCAGAAGTGGATCCATCTAAAGAATAGCAATTCCATCAAAAGAACAATACAAGAAAAAAATACAACAAAGCAACTTCTTCTGATGAAAAGAAGCAAGAATCTCAGAAAAAACCTAGATACCAATTCCAATATAGTGACTGAATTGAGCTTCGTCCCACTTCTCCGCATCCGTTCCTCGTGCACAATACAAATCACAAACCTTCATAAACAAAACCTAATTACATCTTGCATAAATTCCTTTCAACCTAAATCAAATACGCCAATTGAAGACGAAGTTTAACGACGAACCGTAACGTAGGGGTGCGCGAAGATCTTTATTAGGGCGGCCTTGGCGAAATCGTACAGGCGGTGGTGAGTCGACTCGGTCCTCGACGGAACAAGTTGACTCATTATGATTCCGAGTTGACAGTTCCTGGTAGCCGGAGCAACGATTCGCGCCTTTTTTTACCCTCAAATTCACCCACGAGACTGATTAAAGAAGATTAAAAATGTCATGGGAAGATAATATTTTTATTAAAAAAAAAATTAAAAAATTTTATGGTTTTTTTTTTTTTAGTTTTTAAAATTTTTTAAAAGTATTATAATTAAAAATTTTAAAATATTTCAAAACTAATAATGGTATTTTTTATTTTTTTTATTTTAAGAAAATCTTTTAAACTTTTCTAAAAATTTAAAAATATTATTCAAATTTTACCGTGGTGACATAAATTGAAAGTTAATAAATAACTATCCTCTTCGAGGTAAATAATTTGAAACTTAAAAGATTTGTGCAGCATTTGCTTTACCAAATCTTGAAAGGTAAATTTTATATTTTATATATTTTGGGTAAAAATGAATGGTATTAGTTAAAATTCTAAACTAACTACTCTCTCAATTTAAGCTCTAAATTTTATTCCAAAAATAAATTAATTTTAATTTTTATAAATAAATCAAATTTAAATTATCTGTTTTCCATGCATATTCATTTTTTTTCGAGGTGAGAGTCTAGATGGTTCATTTTTTTAAATTTAAAAATTTAAATAATATAGTGTGAAATAAAATTTATTAAACAAAATTTAATTATAATATATATATAACTCTCAAAGTTTAAGGATTTAAATTTATAAATTGATTTTTGACGTAATATTTTTTTATATCAATTTAAGCATAGTTTATTATACAGACATCAATATATCGACATCAATATATCATCTTTCAAAGCATCTCCAATAGTTGAACTCAATAAAAAAATTAATATTTCTATTTGTTGCTTCAAATTTTCACTTTTCACCATTTTGTTGGGAATTTGTTCGACCCTTTTTATTCTTTGAACCAAAAAAGTTACCATTTTCTATTTTATGAAACAAAAGAATTCATTTTTTAAAGAAAAAAAACTTTAAAAAGTGAAAATGGAATTTCATATTCATCCAACAAGAAATATTATAATAATTGCTTTCATTAAAATTTAAAAAAAAAAAAAGATGTTTGTTTTTATTTGAATAATAAGTTTAGTGATAATTTGTAAAATAAATTTACGTGCGGAACCATCTTCCATCACTTTCTACTATTATTATTATTTTTTTTTTTTTTTTTTTTTTTTTTTTTTTTTTTTTTTTTTTTTTTTTTTTTT
>NW_019268527.1:3222128-3275351 GCF_002738365.1 Cucurbita moschata
TTTTTTTTTTTTTTTTTTTTTTTTTTGTCCCTATTTACAAAAATTGTAAGTATGTTTTAAGACGTCAAGTAAGGATGAGAATAAAACATTAATAAAAGGTTATAGAAAAAGATGTGATATGTGGTCTGCTTTAACCCGTCAGTTTCATGATTCTTACAACTGAGTCTGCTAGCAACTAATGTTGGATTGTGAAGCCTAATCCCTCTCCAACCAATGTTTGATTGTGAAGTCTCACAATTTTTTAAATGTATCTGCTAGAAAGAAATTGAGGCCAACGTCCTTGCTAACACACTGTTTGGTGTCTAGCTATGATACGATTTGTAATAGTCCAAACCTACTGCTAGAAGATATTATCCGCTTTAGCCAGTTGCGTATTGTCATCAGCCTCGTGATTTTCATCTACTAGAGAAAAGTTTCTACCCTTATAAAAAATGTTTTGTTCCATCAACCACCGTGGAATCTCGACAAGAAATATTTCACAAAAATTTTGTTCTAAGATAACAAATTACTGCTGAAAAAAGGTTCCAAAAAAGCATAAAATTGGACATTATGATCCATTCCTGCTAAAAAAAAAAAAACAGAGCTAAACTACACTGCCAGTAACTTCCGATCACCTGAAAAGAAGCAATTTGGGTTCATAGATGGTTTGACAATGCAAACCAAACCTAAGATTTGTTCTTCTTGGTTCTCTGATACTCATTTTCGAAGGAGATATCGAAAACCCGACGATCATTCTCTGTCGGGACATCAGTGATAACACAATAGATTGCAACCATTATATCCTCAAAAGAAAACTAATCAACAGAACTCAGCAAAGCAATGCACCAGAACACCCAGAATTGCATTATCAAGTTGAAGTCTACACAATTTTTTGAATTCAAAAAGCATAATGGAAAATCAATTACCTACAAAACTTGTACAAGCGAGTCGGATGAAATAAGGTTGCTGGTGCCAATCATTATTGAAATTAAGGCAGTTTATTCAACTTTTGGAGAAAGTTGTCTACTACTCCTAATGAGAATGACTTGTCTGTCCTGACTCGAGATTGAAAGCCATTTTCGATTTCTACACGCTCAGCTTCAGTTAACTTTTGACTGATGAGGTCTCCAGAATGTCATAGTGACCGTACCCATGAAACAGCACGTTGATAGGACTTTCTTCACCCTTCTGATACTCCTGACCATACTCGGCTATGTTTATCAGACCATCGGAGCTACTCCCTCTCATGAATACTGATATCGGTGTCCTGCGAGATGCAAAGTGTTACGAGAAGGAGATGAAGGTAATTAAAGGGTCTTCAACTTTGAACTGAAATTCGATGTCCCATTACTATGGTTTTCATCTATGTAAATGTGGCAAGTCATTGTACCTAGCTAAAATAACAATCATTCAAGGATGAAAATAACGGGAGAGTTCGACGTGTACATTGAGGGTTGATCGACATCTTCCATATCATTTACAAATACGCATAAAACATAAAAAGATATCATCGATTAACCCCAACATAAATATAAATACTATGAACAAGATCTATAACTTAGTTTGAATAGTTTTTTTATTTTATTTATAGAAATATCCATCGATAACTTTGCAAATATGAAATCTCGATATTGATGACATCATCGACATTTGTATCCTTGTAATAATTCAGATAAGAGTAAGTTTTGGAATGACTTTTGAGAACAACTTTGGAGTGAAATGCCTTTTTATAAACACTTTTGAGAAAAGCATCCAAAAACACTTTTAAGGAACTTTATGGATAATTAGCTTTAAAACATTCTCCACTATCCTGGATGGAACACTTTTTGCCAGATATTACCTAAAATTAAAAGCACTGTTAACCACTTTAAAGGTAAACCTGGATGGAACACTTGATCTATGAAAAGTGTTTGGATTAACAGTACTAATTTCGACAACTGTACCGATCTCACCCTTTCGGATAGTATAAAATCTGGCAGTGATTTCCCTATCCCGAGTTATTGGTATGCTTGTCCTAAGCGCATATAAGCTCGAATTAAACCCCATTTGATGAGACCCACTTTCTCTTAGTTTTACAAAGCATAAAGAACTCACAATCCAAATACAAGCCGAAGGTTCTCAACCTTGGACGTCTTAGACTCGACTTGTCACTGCCATAAACCAAACATCTCCAAATACAAGCCTAAGGTTCTCAACCTTGGACTTCTTAGACTCGAATTTTTACTGCCATAAAACCAAATATCTCCGAATACAAGCCTAAGGTTCTCAACCTTGGATGTCTTAGACTCGACTTGTTACTACCATAAACCAAACATCGCCAAATACAAGCCTAAGGTTCTCAACCTTGGACGTCTTAGACTCGACTTGTTATTGCCGTAAACCAAACATCTCCAAATACAAGCCTAAGATTCTCAACCTTGGACGTCTTAGACTCGACTCATTACTGCAATAAACCAAACATCTCCTTCTTAAGGGTCTACAAGAAGCCCACAGCTCACAGCTAAAAGCCCAAAGCCCCCTACCCTCACAGAAAAATACAAACATGTTTTGTCTAGTGACACATGAAAGCTTAAAGTAAAAAGGGAGAAAGAGCTACTCACATCCACACGAAAACGGGGACTCAAAATGCATCAAATTAGTGTCTGTAACATATCAGCTTATTAGAAGAACAAAGTGTTTAGTACCACTTTGTGAGACATTATTCAAAGTCGTTAGCTATTTTGTAACATTGGATATAGGACGGAGAATCGAAAAATGATGGTTTCACCGCACACACATCCAACGATTTAGAGGGCAGCAGCCACAATATAACCGTCACGTTAAATAATTTTTTCCCACTTCGTTTCGTACTTCCTCTTTGTTTTAGGAGAAATTTTTATGCAAACTAATAATAGTCGAATTTTGATAGCATAAACAAAAACTTACTTCAAGACATGAGATGCCATGACCAGCTCAGGCTCTCCACCCCACACGAAAGGTTGCTGAATTCTCTTCACATATGCATCAAAATCTCCTTCAATATACCTAAATGCATTTTCAATCATCACAATCACAATCAGCCCATTTTTTAATCCAACCAAATTGTTCGATTCGTGTCACAAACATCAGAAGAGCTTACCACTCTGTTTCCTTCCGCCTCTTTAAAAGCTCATCCACGACCTGTAAAGCATCAAGAATCACATTCAACAATCTTGAATATCACGCATGCTTTTCCACATTGGAAGATTGTACATGAATTCCAATCTTACCTTAGCCCTTAATTCATCAGCGAGTTCTGTTTGACGATCATCATCAGGTGCTTCTTCCCCACTCTTCAAGCAAGCTCCATGAGCGATTGCCCTAAACAGACACCTACCATCCGCTAGCACGCCTGTTCATGTCAACAACCAGCAGAGCAATCAATAGCAGTAGCCAAGCAAGAATGGAATTATATCAATTCTAACAAAGAAATGAATAAAAAAAACATAGAATTAAGATTATACCATTAAATGATAACTTCCTTCTGTAATCGTCACAAATCAAAAGGAAATTAACTGAGTATAGAATACGTTCAATGAAATGAATTGGCAAATTTTCCACAATACCTGTCACCCTGTAATCAGGTGAGTTCTCATCGTCCTGATTAAATTCATTGCCGTTCGATTCACACCCTTCCTTCTTCTGTTCTATCGATACAGACTCTTGATTTGCATCCACCCAATCGAGCGGCGCAAGACAGTCACAGACGCCAAATAGCAGCCAAGCTGAATCGGGACGATGAAGCCAGCGGGCGGGGCGGGCATCCCAAGCAACGTTCCAAGAGCCCTCCCCTTTGCGCGCATGGCAATGAATCGCCGGACGACGGAGATCGCTAGTGCCTCCGGCGCCAGAAGGCAATATAGCGTGCCATATCGAAGCAGCACCACCGACCGCGAGCTTGCATGCGCTGGAATGGTGGCGCTGTCGCCGATCGAATTGGATAGGACTCTGAACGAGTAACCGGTTCTGCTGGTGGTGGTGATGGTAAGCGGCCGAGCTGTGAAAGAAATTCGAAAGGGAAACGAGAATCCAAGGCTTCGAACGAGCACAAAGTACTCCAAGCATCAGTCACTTGCATCAATCGAGGCAATCCAGCGCTGACAGGGTGTTCCCTTTGCTGACCCTATGCGGCCATATTCAGAGCTTCGGCGGCCGGTGTCTCTCCCTATCTCTCTCTGCTCTCCTTTTTTCTCTCTCCCACAAAATTCAGAGCAGATTTTTCTTCGATAATCTGCAACGGCGAAATATTTTAGGGAAGAGAGATAGAAATACTGTCAAGTGAGGCCCACCATCCAAAAAAGTCTCTTAAAAAAATATTTCTTTTTTACCATTTTTTAAATTTTTTTAAAAATTTTTTTTTTCGAGAGAGTGGTTTTTGTTTTGTGTTTTAAATATTTAAAAATTATTTTTAAATTATAGTTTGTGTAATTTAAATAATAATAAAAATTTAACCACCTAAACGAAATAATTATAATTCCGTATTAAACAAATGTATAAGATGTGACAATATAATATAAGAATTTTATTTTTATTGAACTCTTTATATTATTAATTTAGTTTTATAGTCTTAGTTTATTTTCAATTTCGTCCCCTTAAAAAATTAAACAAAAAAGATTTAAAATATTTATTAAATTCTTTTATTAATGCCATGTTATTTTAGGTACAGCCACAAAATTTCAGAGGTGGAAATAACTCAAAAAATTTCATACGTGTCAAAATCTAGACCACTCAAATTGCCTGCATAAACATGTCTGTTTTTTTTTAAATAATATGTAATTAATTTATAAATAAATAATACTAGTTGGGTTAAACAGTTAATTATAAATAGCTTATATGTACGGGGATGGCGATAGCTAGTTTTGGTATGTCGGAAATATCACTTTTACTATACTCAATCACTACGTACAGTTTGTGGGTAAAAGAGTAATTGCACAAATATGGAATACGACCGTTTTGAGAGTTTAAAAGCGGTTGAGTATTTATTCCGTACGGTCTTATACGATCTAATCGTGCCACGTGATCCTTTTACATTGAATAACGCCCCAATTTTGTTTCTCGAATCAAAATTTAGTAATTCTTACTTTAAAAAGTGATATCTAACTCGCTCAATCATATGAACGGTTGATCTGTAACGTATCCAATTATTTTCAACTATAAAATTTTTATTTAGAAACTATTTTCTTTTTTAATGATTTATGACTTTTTTTTAATAATTTTATTTTAAAATTATTTTCATATAAATATAGTATTTTATTTTATTATGAATTAAAATATATAGTAATTTCAAATAAATAAAAATCGGAAAGAAAAAAAATCTTAAATAAGTTACTCCAAAAAAGTAAAATATTATTTTTCTAAATAATTTTTAAATAAATTGTCAGAGAGATATTATTGAAAAATATATATAGTCAATATACATTTTTTTAAGAGATAAAAAAATAATAATAATAACTCCTTACACATTATTACTATTTATATTAGCCAATATTTACTCCTTATCTTAAATAAATAAATAACTTATTATTATTAATCATTTCTATTTATTTTTATTTTGATACAAAAAAGAAACGCAATTTAATTCTTCTATAGCACATCAAGAAGCATAATTAAATAATTATTTAATAAATATATAACTTTTATATATATTTTTTAATAAATATATAAGAGAGATATCAACATAATAAATATTATTATTTTTAACTTAAAAAATTATAATAATTTAGTTTCTATTATTAATAATATTATAAAAATGCAGTGTCAAATTTTAAATTTGATATTGAAATAATTTATTTATTTGCATTTATAAAAAAAAAAACTATTTAACTTTAATGAAAAAGCCAAAATATAATTAAAAATTATGCTGTCAATTTTTAATTTAACGTTTGTTGTTTTAACTTCTCCTGATTTTAGTTTTAATGTTTTGTGGTAAGTACAGCTCAAGTTTTTATTTTAATGTTTTGTGATAAAAAAAAAAATTAATAATTTCATATTTTTATTGTATTTTTTAATAAACTTTAAAATGAGTTTTTTTTTACTATTAATTTATTTTTATAACTATTATTTATAAACATTTCTTTTGTAATTTTAATAAAAATCTTTTAAAAAAAAATATTTTAACGGCTAATTTCTTTTCTATATATAGTACAGGCAGTACAGTACTATAAATTTAAAGATATTTGTGTTTATTACCGAAATTGCCCCTCAAGCATCAAAATACAAGAATATCCGTCCCTCCCTATCTCTTGTTTGAGGAATATGCCCTCCAAATTGGCGACCCTACCTATTATGGGAAATTTTTATGATCGATTTTTATTATAATAAATTATTAATTATTAATTATTTATGAAAATATATATATCATACAAAATAAAATATTAGAGGAAGTTTAAATAATTTTTGGAGTCATATTATATGAACCTTAAATGAAATTAAGAATAATAATAAAAAAAAAAACTAATCAATTTAATTCAAACCAATATAATTATGAAAATTTTAAAAAATTTATTTACTTTAAATTATCCAATTATTTATATCAGTTGAATAAATTTAAAATTTTAAAACTTATTGCAATTTTTATTTTGAAAAATTCATTTAAGAAAAACATTAATTTGTCTAATTCACATTTATGTTAATTAAGTTTTTACTTAATTTAACAACTTTTCTCTTTCCTTTTTAAAGAATATTAAATTATTAGCTTAATAAACTTATTAATAAACATTCGTAACAACTCTATATTTCTATTACTTATTTAAAGTCGCTATTAACCTCTCATGATTTGCTAAAATATGGAATATAACTCTTAAAATAAAACATCATTTGTAATATAAATGTTGAAAACATTTAAAACATCTTCTATCTTTGAAAACATAGTCATAATATTACGTGTTTAATATACGAAATACTGGAAATTTTAAGAAAATAAAAATAAATACAAAATGATTTAAATCAATAAAATGCAAGACAACTTATTCTAACCTAAAATTAGGAATTTAAATATGAATCTACCCTATGCACATGCCATAGTCTCAGTTCGCGATTTCGCCGTGATCCGTACATGGGGTACCTTACTTTTACCTACAAAATGATGTGGCACACAGTCTGAGTATTTCAAATAATACTTAGTAATTGACCTCACTATAAGGTCCATGCTAAATACAATCACATACAAATATGCTCTAGGAACCTATCTCTATCTCATCTAATCCCAAGGGTGCCCTTCCGTCCGAACTATTATGGAAGTGTAGTACTTCTATTATTCATTAAACTTAAAAGAATATTAAGAATATTTAGTACTAAATTATAATATATATCATATTTAATCTTTTTTTACAGACAAATACAAATATTTTATTACTACTAAATTATAATAAATATTTTGAGTTTATTCAACATCAATTATATTTAATTTGTTACGATGGGAATAAAATTATAATTTATAATAAAAATAAAAATTAAAAAATTAAAAAAAAATTCGAATCGTACCACAAAAAATTATAATTTAAAAGAAAAAAACGAAAGAGTTTTTAGGTTAAACAAAATTTGTGGAATTATTTTATATAACTTTTGGTGATGCAACATGCAAATGTCAGTGAATGCTCTAAACGTGTTGCACTTCACGTGTTTCATAAACAATCTGTTACGTATCAAATCATGCTTCCTATTCAGTCCAATCATTTTTTATTTTTTTTTTTATAAATAAAAGTTACTTTCTTTTTATAAATATAATTTTTTTTAAAAGTGTATACACATTTAAACTCCAAAATTATTTTTTAAGAAATCAAAATTTTCTCACGATTTGAAGGTTGAATAATAAATTTGAATTAAAAAAAAATGTAATGAAGGCTTCAGGTTTTAAAGGTTATTATTAGAATTCTCATAAAATTTTAAATTAATAAAAATATCTGTAAATTTCATACTTTCATTCAAAATATCTTTAAATTTTTAATTTTGAATAAAAAGGTTACTATAAACTTTTAATTATTTAAAAATGTTCGTAAGAAATTTCATTCGTACCTTTCAACATTTAAAAAAAGTAATAAAAAAAAATACTCGTATAATTAGTATTATGTTTAAAAAATACTCATAAAATTTTGAAAGTAACATTAACGCTCTTTATCTTTATAAAAAAATGTTAAAAATATTAGATTATCTCCAAAAATTAAAATATTTATTTAATTGTTTTTATAAAATGTTTAAAGCTGTTTTTTTAAAAAGTTGAAGGTATGCATAAAAATAATATTTAATATTAAAATAATCGTAATAAAAAAATTTAACATGTAGAAAGATTATAATAAGTCATTTTAATTTAAAAAATTTCAATTTTATATTTATAGATATTCGAAGTTCTTAATTTTATATCAATTAAATTATTAAATTTAAAAAAGTATATTAAAATTAGGAACCGATTGGGTATCAAATCGAAATAAAAAATAATAATTGAATACAAGACATCCAATAGCTTTCCTTATAAGGCGGTAGAGTTGAATAATCCAACATTATTATTGTATTTTATTATTATTATTATTATTATCGGTGTTAAAAGAGAGAAAAAAAAAATATATATATATATATATAATGGGCCCAATTACAATAGCCCATTACTTTCCATTGAAATGGGTCTAATGGGCCCAATTATACTAGCCCATTACTTACCGTTGAAATGGGCCCAATTAAACTTGGGCTGCTCCCATTTTGAATTCTTGTTGGGCTGTGAAAGCGAATGAGATTTTTCAAAATAACCTTTTTTTTTTTTAATTTCATTAATCAAAATAAATTTAATTGCGTTTATTTTTTTTTAAAAAAAGGGAAAATGCCATTTTTATTAAGACAATATTTGTAATTACTGTAAGATAATTGAATCTATACTAATTTATAATTATTAAAAAAAAGCCATATTATCTAAATTTTAGTGGGCCATTTCTTTTTATTGTAATTAATAATAATAATAGAAAGCTTTACTCATGGTTTTATAGACACCTAATTTGAATAATTAATTTCTTAAAAATTCGACATTAATTATCATCAAATTATTTATCTCTCCAATCAATTATTTTAAGAATAAAAAAAGAACAACTTAATATTTAAAATCTAATTAATTGTTTTTTTTTTTCATAAATCACTTTAAATATTTTAAAAAAATCATATAGGTTGGTTGGACTTTGAATATATTACTCTTTTTTATATTTAATAAAAATAATTACAGTAAATTTGAAATTTGAATATATTACTCTTTTTTTATTTATTTATTACTTTTCGTCCATTGAACTTATTTTAAATTACAAATTGATCTCTATAGTTTAATTTTTTTTATGTAAAAAAGTATTAAATTATTTATTAAGTTTTATTAAACTATAAATATAAAAATAAAATTTTCAAATTTTCAAATTTGAAAGATTAAATTTACAAATTTAAATAAAATTGGATCGAATATCTATGGACGTGACAATGACATCACTAGAAAAAAAAAGAATAAATAAATAAAATATAAATTAAAAAAAGGACCACACTACTTGGCAAGCTCCATAGCTTAGGCCACCAATAATTTTAACATAGTACTGAACGCCTAGGTTCATGACTGTGCCCCACCAACGCCTGGAAAAAAAATAAAATAAAATAAAAAAATCAAATAACAAATTATTAAAAGGATTTTCCTTTTTGAAAATGTAAAAAGAGGTAAGTTTAAAAGCGATAGCTCGCTCTCTTTTTCTCTTTTTCTCTTTATTTATTTATTATTATTTTTTTCTGTAAGGAAACCATTGAAATTTTAAATCATAATTAGTGTTTTATTTATGAAAGTATTTTTTAATTAATAAGAAAATGTTGTTCAGTTATTATTACAAAAGGAGATTGAAAATTTTAAATAATGGTAAAAAAGCGTAAGATCTCACATTCATTAAGGAAGATAATGAAACATCATTTATAATGTGAGAAAACCACTCTCTGATAGACGTGTTCGATTAAAGAAGAGAATGAAATATTCTTTATAATGGTGAGAAAACCTCTCCTGATAGATACGTTTTAAAATTGTGAGGCTGACAGTCATACATAACGGACACCGGGTGGTGTGCCAGCGAAGACACTAGCTCACAAGGCCGTGGATTGTGAGATCGCACGTTGATTGGAAAGAGGAACGAAACATTCCTTAAATAGACGTGAGGTGTGAAAATCTCTCCATAATAAACGTGTTTTAAACTATGAACTTAACGGCGATATGTAATAAGTTAAAAATAGACAATACTCTGCTAGTGGTGAGTGCTATTACACGTTTTATTTATTTATTGATAAAATATTTTTAATTACTTTATAATAATAAATTTATTAACAGGATTTTTAATATTAATAAAATAACTTTCTTCCGTAAATTATTTAATCATAATATTCAATATCAATTTTGGAACTAAAAATAATTTATTATTTTAAAACAGTTTTTCAAATTTGCCCCCGCTCTACATCATCGTGACAAGTCCCTATAACTAACTGAACGATGGTTTTAAAATATTAAAATTAATATTTCAAAATAAACAATATTTTTTAAAATAAAAAAAAAATTATTTAATATTTGGATAGAAACTCCATAACAAAAAAATAAAATAAAAAAGCTAATTATTTTTGGTTATTTTTTTTCTTTTATTCATATATTTTTCAATAATAAAATCATTGACTATTCATATTAAATTAAAAAAAACGAGTATTCTTATTAAAGAAAATATTATAATATTCAACGTACCGAACGAATGATGTAATACTTATATATCATAGACTTGTCATATAGATGATGAATTTATTTCGTAGAAGAACGGTCTCTTTCAAAGTTATAAATTAGCGTACTTTTTGGATAATTTTTAGAATAAAAATGTTGTTTAATATTTCCATTCTTATTTTAGGCTATAAATTTTAAGTTCCTTTTTAATTTGGTCCCAATCCAACTTGTAATTATTATATTTAAGCAAGTCTTTATTGATTTTTCAATTCTTAAATTTATAAATATTTTATATTAATCGCTAACACTTACCTTGTATAATCAATAATATTTATTTCTTTCAATAATTATTTAATCGTACCATTAATAAATGTACGCAAAGAATACACTATTTTATATATATTGGGAGAAGTAATTAGCGTAATATTATTGATATAATCTACTTTATAATTATTATAAATAATTTGATTCAAATCATTTATGTTGTGACATATGAAAAGGAATGAGAGATATTTTACGCAATCTGTTTGTATAAAGCAAAATCATGAAATGTTTATTCTTTTTTTATAAATTCGTTAATTGAAAAAAATTAATATTTCATAAGATGATTATATGCAGTTTGATCATTATATTAGGTAAGTAGATGAGTAATACTGATTTCAGGACTTGAATGATGAGACTCCACATTTTCAGTGGTCCGAGAAGAACTTAGTTTAGGGTTAGATTATTAAATAAAATATTAATTATAGAATTAGCGGTACTTAATGTGAAATATGTAATTATAGAGATAAAATAAACTTTTGACTCAACAGTAATAACGAACAACTCGTAAATGATCGACTTACTTATAATGTTATATCTATAGAGACAATATGTGCTATGATGCATAAAAGTTCAATATAGTGAAACCTATAATTAAGGAATGAAAACGGTTTAATCCATAAATTTTATGTCATTGGTAAATTTAATTGAAAAAATTAAAATATTTAAAATATTTGGTATAGAAAAATATATTTGATTTAAATTATTGAAATTAAAATTTTAGAAGAAACAATATATTATTATATTTGATATAATAAATATTGAAATAAAATAGGAATAAAATTTAAATTCGTTATATCTATATATATATATTGTAATATTTTATTAAGTTATGATTTAAATAAATAAAAATTAATGTATTAGATATTAAAAATATATTATTTTAAATAGGACATAAATTTTCTTTTGAATTATTATAAATATAAATAGGTTGGATAGTTCATTCTCTTTACTAACGAGCCCATGCAACGTCTTACTAGACCTATTGAGATAGTTAGGATTGAGATCGTACCTCAAGTGTTGATCGATGGCATCGGGGTGGACCCCTCAACAAAATTTTGGTGGCTATGATTATTAACGAGCCCGTGCAATGTGAAAGTGTTATTAGGAAAGGTGATGACACTCCTTCTTTATAAAAGTTGGAGTTTCTCGCTTGTTAGTTTGACTTTTTTGAATATTTGAAGAACTGCAGGTAGGTTTGGAACCCTATCCAAGAACAAGGTGCTAGTCTCGATCTCGGTTGGTGGTGCCCTTCTCGATAATTGTTGACTCAACATGGATTTCGTGCTTGAGTTGGGGGGCCCTCCCTCCATCTATCGAGTCAAGTAATTGGCTATTGACAATTTGTCTGTCCTCATGTCATGCTTCTTCTTTCTCCGGATCGGTTTCTAGTGTCAGTCAATCAAGAGTCGCCATCAAAGGCTGAAGACTTGCATATCTATTAGGGAGAGTCCGACAAATTTGCTCATCGTTGAATCATATTCCTTGGAACTCGTTTAGATCCTTAAAAAAAAACCCACACGAGTCAACTGAATTGCCAAATATAGTTGACAAAATCTCCAATTTGTTATTATTGATCGAGATCGTCTCTTTCTCCGAGTACCATAGTTGGGAAGAGTCTTTTACCTAACTCCCTAATAAAATAAAATAAAAAGGAAAAAAAAAACAAAACTATTCTTAAAAATAAAAATTAGAAGAGAAAAAAAAAAAGTTAAAGCTAAACTCCAAAAAAATAATAGTACGAATAGGAGACTTTTGTTGAATAAATTTAGCATTAAATTATTAAGCGGTCCCAACGAACCCTTCAATGTTAGGTGATTTGGCGCTGTCAGCCCAAAATATCAATATATGAAATACACATGAAATTCGTTACATTTCGCTGAGTTTATTTGAGAATAAATAAATTATCGTTTTGAACTAATTTATAATATTAATTATGAATTTAAAAAAAAAACATATGGTATTATTTATATCAACTTATGTCTATAATTAATTTTAGAATAATAAAAAATTAATCATCATTAAAAATTTATCATCACATAAAAAATATGATTATTTTTAATTATTAGAATGTTTTTTTTTTCTTTTTCTTTTTTAATTTATGTAGCAACTAAAGAATAAGCTATAATAATAAATTTTTAATACCAACATTAAAATTTAAGAAACATACATTTCAAAACTTATGATGAATATATAAGACGGTTAAAAATAATGTGTGTTAGATGAACAAGACTCTCTACAATGGTACGATATTATTCAATTTGAGCATAAGAGCATAAGCTCATGTGATTTTGCTTTGAGCTTCCTTAAATGGAGATAATATTCTTTGATTATAAACTCGTGATCATTTCCTAAATTAGCCGATGTGGGACTTTCATCCAACATCTTCCCTCGAACAAAGTACGCCTCCCCTTAATCGAGGCTCGACTCCTTTTCTTTTGGAGTCTTAGTCATTTTTTACTATGCCTTCGTGGCTCACAATACTTTTGTTCGATATTTGAGAATTCTATTGACATGACTAAGTTTAGGAGCATGACACTGATACAATGTTAGGAATCACGACTCTCCACAATGGTTTTGAGGCTCGCAATTCTTTGTTTGGATGAAAGTCCCATGTCGGCTAATTTAGGGAATGATCAGAGTTTATAATAAAAAAAAAATACTATCTTCATTGGTGTGAGACCTTTCGGAAAGCCCAAAGCAAAGCCATGAGAGCTTATGCTCAAAGTGGATAATATCATACCATTGTGAATAATTATTTTTAAAAATAATTGTTGCTAATATATTACAAGTTTATTAAATAAAATTAATTGGGCTTTTTGATATTGAACTTTGCTGCTTATTTTCTTTCAATTATAACTTTAAATTTATCAATTTAAATTATATTTTAGCAAATAAATAAATAAATAAATCGCAATCTGATGTAAACCCGTGAAAATTAGTACCGACCTTTCCGTGTAGAGAAGAACCCCCGTAGCAGACGATACGACGTCGTTTTTAGCAATTCATTCCCTACCTCTTTTGTCTTCTCTACTCTTCTTTCTTACGCCATCTAATAATTCAAACCAACCATCTTCCTCGCTTGAATGATTCCATGCTTAGACTTGGAAGAATTATGAAAATTATTAAATTATAATTTGTCTGTATATTTTATTTTAATATTTTATAATTTCATGTATATCCGTACCATTTAAATCTTCGTTTACACCCTATTATGATTAAAACGTTCATTTTTTATTTTTATATTTTAAATTTTTATTCATTTTAGTCATTATATTATCAAAATGTTTGGTCCTTAAATACTTTTAAAAATGATCAAATTACTCTCTATTTTTTTTAATTTTAAACTTAAATCCTATGTACAATAAAAAAAAATTATAATACAAATTAGATTTAAGTATATTGCTAAAACGACATTCGAAAAAAAATAAAGAGACCCGAAAAATGGTCAAAAAGTACATAAACTAAAATTAACAAATACTAAAATAACACATTAAAATATTGGGTCATTTTTATATGCTTTGATTTTATTTATAATTTAATTTAATGGCAACCAGACTGATTTCATATATGAACGATAACTGAACAATGATTGGTTTCTATTCCTTTTTTAGGTTAGAGATTTATATCTGTATATATGTGTGATGTCCCACATTGGTTGGGAAGAAGAACAAAACACTATATGCGTTTTAAAGCCTTGAGGGGAAGCCCTAAAGGAAAAGCACAAAGAGGACAATATCTGTTAGCGGTGGATCTAGGCTGTTACAAATGGTATCAGAGCCAGACGCCGGATGAGATGTGCCAGCCTTCTCGCTATTCTCCGAAGGGGAGTAGACACGAGGTGGTGTGCCAACGACGCTGGCCCCAAAAGGGATGGATTGTGATGTCAGTTACAATATCTCACATTTGTTGTACTAAAAAAAATTATCTATTTTTTTCAACCGCAACCGTCGAAAGATGTGGGAATGATGAGAGATGAGAAGGAAAAGGTGTAGGGGCTTAGGAAGAGGTGAGATGAGAAGAGAACAAGTGGGTATGTAACAACTCAAGCCCACCGCTAATAAATTTGTCCGCTTTGACCCATTATGTATCCTCACGATTTTTAAACGCATCGCCTAGAGTGATGTTTCTATACCCTTATAAGGAATGTTTCGTTCCCCTCTCCAAACGATATGGAATCTCACGATCCACTCCCCTTGAGGGCCCAACGTCCTTGCTGGCACACTGCCTTGTGTCTGACTTTAGTACCATTTTTAACAGTCCAATCCCATTGCTAATAGATACTGTCTGTTTTGGCTCGTGACATATCACCGTCAACCTCATGATTTTAAAATGCATCTTCTAGGGAGAGGTTTTCACACGCTTATAAGGAATGTTTCGTTCTCTTCTCCAACCGATATAGGATCTCACAATTCACCTCCTTGGAAGCCAGCGTTCTTCGTTCCTCTCTTCAACCGATGTGGCATCTAACAGAGTATAACTTAATTAGGTAAAAGAAAGATCTAAAAAGTGAAAATTAAAACGACATAAGACTGGATTTTAAACTCTAAACTAAAAGTATAAAACAGGTTCGGTTCGACTAAACCAAATTTACTTTCCTTGAACTTAAAAAACCAAACCGACTGGTTCTAAAAAAAAATGACCCAACTCAAACCAATAATTTATCTAACCCAACCCAATCTTGGTTTTGGTCGGTTTGGTCGGGTTTTTTTCTCACGCGTATGTAACGTAAAAAAACAAACTTTATCGAATACATAAATTTGCCACATGGATTACATGCCGTACATAATACAATTCAACTTTGCTAAATACAGCAAACAACCACGGAGATTTCATGTCGACTTCACTAACGACATAAAAACAGCTACAAAGATTACATGCCGAGGAGATTTCTTTTTAACGGTTACAAAAATCATAAAGGATATTCAACGTCTTTATAAGGGTCTGTTTGCATGACGAAAAAAAACAAAATTTTAAAATGGTAAGTATACTCGATATAAAAATTATAATTTTTTTAATATAACAAAATTAGATACGAAAAATTATATTATAAAAAAATACTAAAATGGTTATTAAAAGAATAATTTAAATAATGCAAATCAAATTTCAATTAAAAAAAAAAAGAAAAAAAGCAAAGTTTAAAAAAATAAATAAAAAGATTAAAAAAAAAAAGTAATAGGAATAATTTAGGCCGCTCTCCTTTAATGTACATTCAAAGCTTGTAAGCCATCCGAGTTAAAAAGCAGAATTGGCCAATCCTTGTCCCTGCTTTATTAACGTGATATTCGGATTTGGTAATACTTTTTAATTATACAATTAAATTACCAAAAAAAGAAAATTGCAAATTAATAATAATAATAATAAAAAAGCAAAAGAAAATATCTCAATATTATATGAAACGCACAGCTTAATGGTTCTTTCAAAATTAAATTTCTGCCGTCTAATTAGGAAGCCATTTATTTTCTAATAAAAATAAAAAAATAAAAATAAAAGAAGCCGTAGAAAGTGAATCCATGTCAGTCAAAGCAAATATTGTCCGTTTTAACACATTATGTATCGTCTTCTGCCTCACAATTTTAAAATTCGTCTATTAAGAAAAGGTTTCCACATCTTTATAAGGAATGATTCGTTCCCCTCTCCAACCGATGTGAAATTTCACAATCCATCCTCAATGAGGGCTAGCGTCTTCACTGACACAACGGCCGGTGTCTAGCTCTAATATCATTCGTTTTGACTCATTACGTATTATTATTAGACTCACAGTTCTAAAACGCGTCTACTAGGGAGAGTTTATATTTCACAATTCTAAAACACGTCACGCACACAATTATTTGAAAAAAATAATTCAAATATAATTTTTATATTTTTTAAATACTATTATTATTTTAGTTCATAGACTTTTAAATATTTAAATTTAAAGTCTGTTTAATTTAGACAATTTTAGTACAATATTTTCAATTAAAAATGTTATTAAAATTGTTTTGAATATTTTTTTCTCTGAAATGATTCTATTATTTTATAAATTTATTATTTTTTTTTTCACAGTTGTAGTATTTTTAATTATCCACGGTAAAATCAACATAATTCATCTATTAAGTATTTATTTTAAAAATTCATTTTTAAGGCCTTTTTATTTATTAATATATTTTCTGAAATTTAATCCAATACAATTAAATGTCAATATTAATTATTTTTCAAAAATATTTTTTATAAATTAGTCAAAAAGGTTAAAAAAAAGCCTATGCCACTTTTAAATAGAATAATGTCAATCAAAAACTTGCTTTTTGATGGAAAAAATTATCTTATCCTGTTGCCGTCTCAGTTAATGTCATTTTTTAATGTATTTAGAGAACAATAAATGACGATCACAATTTTTTACTTTAATTATTATTCACCAAATTTATAACTTTTACTTTTGAATATTCACATAAATAAAATATTTTTTTACCAAATAAATTGGAGTGAAATTGAAGTTTTATTTAATAATATCTATTTATTACTTTAGCCTAAAAAAAATTTATTTTATTTTTATTTTAGTTTATTAATTTTGAATAGGTTGTAACTCAAGTCGTTGTCGTTCACTTTTCCATGACATCATCAAAAATTAAAAACAAAATATTACTTTTTTTGGTCATTTAATCTTGACAAAGATAAAATGTGCGTAGACAACTAGTCGTTGGAACGAAGCTACGTAATTAGGTCAAATGTTAGATATTGTTGCAAATTAAAATTTTCTCGACCATATTGTTCTGAAATAAATATGTAAAAGATTATAAATACATAGTTTGGTATTTGATAATAGGAATAATTATATGTTTGACAATAAGATGTGACATATATTAGTTCGATGAATCAATCAATAAGGCATGTGATATAAGAAATGCATCACTCTAGGAATCCATATTCGACAAGTGTTTCTCGGGAAGTTAGCTCCGTTTCAAGCACTGAAAGGATCCTTTTAAGATTTATGTATAGAAATTCAGAGGAATTATAGATCGATGCTCTCCTAACAATATGCCTTGAAAGAATTTGACAATACAACATTTTGAGCTTTGATGGGAACGATCCCGAGTCGTGGTGAACTCTTTCTTGTGATGTGGCATAGAAAGGAATTGAGTAGTAAGGTAGGTGTAATGGTGGCCCGTTACGTACCGTCGTCAGCCTCACAATTTTAAAACGCGTTTATTAGAGAGAGGTTTCTACACCTTCATAAGAAACATTTCGTTCTCCTCTTCAATCGATGGGGATTTCACAATCCATGCCCTCGTTGGGCCACATCGCTCGATGTCTGACTTTGAAACCATTTGTAATACCTCAAACACACCGTTAGTAGATATTGTTCGCTTTAGCCTATTACGTATCACCGTCAGTCTCATAGTTTTAAAACACGTCTGTTAGGGAGAGAGATTTTGCAACTTTATAAAAAATCGTTAATAGATATTCTCCGCTTTAGCCCATTACATATCACCGTCAGTCTCATAGTTTTAAAACACGTCTGTTAAGGAGAGAGATTTCTGCAACTTTATAAGAAATCATTAGTAGATATTGTCCGCTTTAACCCGTTACGTATCACTGTCAGTCTCATAGTTTTAAAACACGTATGTTAGGGAGAGAGATTTCTGCAACTTTATAAGAAATGTTTTGTCCTCCCCTCTAATCGATGTGAGATCTCACAGTAGGATTAATTGATCTCGACGACGAGCACTGTTCATTAATATTGAATATGATAACGTGAAAGTAAGTTGAAACATCAACGGTAAAGTTGAAAAATATCTATAACTTAAATCAATTACGAACGAGGTCTCTTCTGGATTTCGACTCTGAATGTGACACATTAGCTGATCGCGAAACGGTGGCTAACGAGATTTTTATTTTAAAAATTTTTAGGATAATTTTATTTCTTTCCATTTTCCAAAAAAAATAAAAAAAATGAAGAAAATAAAACATCACTTAATTGGAGAGCTTTTAGCGACGATGTAACTATGGTTTTGTCCGCACCGAATACCCACCCAATATGTTCAACGTATTGGGACCAAAGCATGTGTAAATCATGTTAAACTCGTTACTTAATTTCCATTTTTATCAGAGGACCATTCTAATACGCTGAACGCGTTCATAAACCTAAGCTTATTTTTTTAATTTATTATTTCCTTTCAAATTATTATTATTATTATTAACACTTTCATAACCCTTTGGTCCTTTCCCGCTTCATTTTATTATTATTTAATAATTTCTTTCGCTTTTTTTTTAAAAAACTTTACCGTTAATTATTATTTATCTGTTAAAATTTTCTAATATATTTAAAATAGAAAGTATTTGACTTTTATAAATTATATTTAAATTTTATTCGATAAATAACGGAATGAGAAATTGAATATATGACCGAATTTAGAGATATATATTTTCTAATATATGTAAAATTGAAAGTATTTGACTTTTATGAATCATATTAAATGTTACTCGATAAATAAGATAATACGAAATTGAATTTATGACCGAATTTAGAGGTATATACTTTCTTATATTTAAAATCAAAAGTATTTAATTTTACTCGATAAATAACCGAATGAGAAATTGAATTTATGACCGAATTTAGAAATATACACGTTTGACTATTTTCTGAATATAAAGTGTATTTAGATTCTGGTCCATTGAATTTGTGTACGGCTTTGTGTCAAATTAAATTAGCGTTAATATCAATCCTTTTATAAATTAAATTAGCGTTAATATCAATCCTTTTATAATCAAATTGTTCAAAGAAACTACCCGGGTCAATGAGATAGTCAGAATTAAGTAACGAAATAATTAAGTTCCTCCCTTGGGTGCCAGCGTCCTCGCTGGCACACGGTTCTCTGATATCATTTGTAACAATCCAAACCCACCCATAGCTAACAGATATTGCCATATTTGGGCTTTCCTTTCTGGGCTTCTCCTCAATATACTAAGAGAGGTTTTCACACCCTTATAAGAAATGTTTCATTCTCCTCTCCAACCAACGTGGGATCTCACAGTTGACCGATGGAAAGAAACAAAACTGAAGGCCAAAAACTATTTCAACGAAACCAATCAATTATTTTTTGTTTATCTCAAAGAAAATTAAACTAATTGATGCATTTTGTTCATAGAGGTTAAATTGACTCGGGTTGGTCAATTTCGTTAGATTTTAATTTTTTTTTAGTTCAATAAAAATTTAAATCTTAGTCTGTATACGTCTTTAACTAAATAATGTTCACGTTGACTTTAAAAAAAATTCATCGTAACCCTACGTGAAAAAATAGTTATAAAGAAAGGAATAATCTTTTATTTCTTTTGACAAGTATTTTTATTCATTAGTTGTATTCCCTACGAGGGTTGTACTCTTATCACCAAGGTGTAATTTTTACCATTTTCAAATATTTTTCTATAAATTCAAATAATGCACGAAGTATATGGTAGGCTAATAATAATTATTCCAAATTTAATACAAACGAATTTTTCGATTAACCCGTTTAAATTTTTCGAAAAATATATTTTATTTTATTATTTAATTTAATTATAAATGGTCGGTTTAATACCTAAAAATTTCATTAAAAAATAAGTAAATTTTCATCCCAATATTATAAAATTTTAAAATATATAATAATTTATAAAATTTTAATTTTGTGTCTAATATATTTTTAAGTTTTTAATTATATATATTATGATTTTTTTATTTTTGTTTAATAAATTCTTAGCATTTTTAAAATTTTCTGAAAATTTTATTCTATATCTAATTTAATATATAAAAAAATTATTAAATATAAAATTAAAATACATTTTTAAAGCTTGTTTTATTAAAAAAAAAACAATAAATTAAAATTTAATCTTAAATAGAATTTGTGCATATTAGAGTGGACCGGAACGAACCGAGAAAGAACCGGTTCGGCTTCAGAACCGAGAAAAAGCCGCTAACGCTGACTCCAATGACCGAATCAGAAGTGAAGTATTTTTTTTTTTCTTACTTTTAATTAAACGTCCCTGGACCATCTCTCTTTCTTCTCTCTCTATCTCTCTCCTGGAAACTCAAGCTACCAACGTAACTCTCTCTCCCCCTTCCTCTTTCCATCAGCATTTGGCATTTGATCCACCAAGAAACTCTACCGGAGTACGGAGTAGCTGATGGGAGGTAATTACAGAATAACAAGCATTGGATCGGTGAGGATATTGGTGAAAGAGGTAATTCGAATTCATCTTTGACTGACTCTCTCTCATCTTCTGTGCTTATGGACGCAAGAATATCAGAATTAGGGCTCAAATTGAGGCCTCATTATTTCAAATTGTATGTTTCTGTTATTTGTTTGGATGATTCTGTCGAAGCTCGGCTAATTTCTGTAATTCTTCGGTGTTCTATTAATTTTCTTCTTCTTTCTCTTATTGAAGATTTTGAGTCATTGATATGAACTTAGAAGAACTTGATATTTTATGGAACTAGATTTGTTATGTCATTTACGATTTCGATTCCTTTTGAAATAATCGAAGTAAATGCTTTGGAGGAGGTTGATCCAGAGCTCAGTTTGACGTTTTTCAGGGGATTTGTCCTGTAAATTTGATTCTGTATAGAAAATAATTGTACAATTGGAAGGAATTGAAGCTGAAATTGATAACTAGACAAATTTTAAGGTGCATATCTCTAATGAATTGCTCTGTTGATTCTGAGTATAAAGTCTTGGTTCATCGGTGCTTTCTAACTCGTTGAACACTGAAATGACTTATTTATGGAGTTCTAATCTTCTACTCCGCTTCAAATGTGCGTGAAATTGTTCTGTTACTGTTCTCTGTATCTAGAGGATTGTTGATACTATTATTTCATTTCCAATTTCTTTTGAATTTATCTCATCTATGACTTTATTCGAGGTGCGGTTAAAGGCATTAATGCCGACTATTCTTGAATGCTAGCTTGTTTAAGTCAAGATTAACCGTAGAATTTGCCTTCTCTTCCAATTTTAAACAAATCGGTTCAAAATTTTATGTTCTTTTTTGTGTAGATTTAACGTGCCAAGGCTTTGGACAAATCTGCGATATGAACCTATCAGTATAATTTATATTCTCTCTCTGGTAAGAATAACTGCAGTAGTGAACTGTCTGGAAGATTAAACGTTGTTGAGCTGCTGCTGCCTCTTATTTCGTTCTTTCTTTCTTTTTCTTTTCTTAATGGATTTGGCCTAAATTATAAAAACTGATTTTAGTATAAAACGAGTTACTAATAGGAAGAAATTTCCACTTCCATGTTTTTATCTACAATATGATCATGTATTTCTACATGAAAATGGTGAAAATATGATCTGCCACCGCAAGTTTGAATTTAACCATCGGCTCCTGAACTACGATTACGTTTAAGTTATGGTTTCTTCAGAATGTGTTTTATCGCCGTCATTTCTTTCCAAACAAGATCTATAATTTGCTTTTCATTGACGTTATGCCTGAAATTGTGCGTTGTTTTAGCAGCTTGGCGCCAAGCAGTTAGGAGAATTGCCTTGATGTTCGTTGCATGCGTTTGACAGCATTGAACATGAATTCTCAAGCTAACAGCAGTGGGGAATTCTATGCCGGAAATTTATTGGTTAGAAATCAAAATCTTTATCCAGAATCGAAACCATCTAGTAACAATAGCTACGCCCAACATCGCCCATGTAAGTCCACGAATTATCTAGCAATTGTTTTACACGATCAGCCTCTTTGTAGTTATTGCAAATAATATGAATATTCAGTAAATTACTAATTTATGCTTTAATATAATCATAAACCCTTAAGAAAAGAAAATATTGATCTTAATCGTTACTTTAGATGGACTTATTCTCATCATTTTCCGTAACCAAATGAAAGTTTACTGTAGTTAGCTGAATTGCATTGGGTAGTGTAACTATTATATATGTACGGTGCCGTGCGGTTAGAACAGAGCGAACTGTTCTTTTGCCTTTTACTATTATCATGAATAGATTTTCTTTCCCGTTGCTTCTTCTTTCACTACTAATTTTGATGAGTGATGAAATTGTGGTTTGTGAATTTTACAGATGGACTCCCCATGTATCAATCCAGTTATAACTTGAACCCAGCATCAACGACACAAACCAACTCAATGTCAACGTTTAACAACTCAGTCCATCCTCCACCGTTCTCCTCGCATCTGGAAAATGCTGCATTTGATTATGTCCCCACACCATCTTTTCTTGTAAGAAATGAAAGCTCAAGTTTCAGAAAGGACGGCGGGGACGATTTCATCAGAATGCTTCAAGATGAAACACCCCGTCAACACTGTGATGAACTTCTACAAAGCATTGTGGAATCATCATGTGTCGGAAATTCTACTCCATTTAAGGGAGTGAGGGACTTTGGGAATCATAGAGATCTTGGGATCGATCTCAACAGGACACCAGATCAGAGACCAGCAAAAAGAAGACAGCATACACCCATGGTATACACAGAAAAGTTTACTGATTTACTTAATCTTCCATTGGATGAAAGTTTAAGACTGTACGAGGAGACACAGGAGAATTTTGTCACAGTTCCACTTGATGAAGAAACTCAGAAACGTCATGATGAACTCTTGAAGGATCTCACAGATACATTATCTGCATCCGTTTCTGAACCAACCCCAGCGAAGGAAGTGGAGAAGGGCAGCGCTCAAGCAGTTGATCTTAACAAGGCCCCAGAGTTGAAGACGCCTAAGCGGAGAAAACATAGGCCCAAGGTTATAAAGGAAGAAAAACCCAAGAAGTCTCCTAAACCTGTGACACCGAAGATTCCCAAGGAGACCCCAACAGGGAAGAGAAAGTATGTACGGAAGAAGAACATCAACAAAGAAGCAGCTACTCCACCTGCGAATATTGTGGAGATTAAAGATTCGAGCACCGCAACTAAAACAAAATCTTGCCGGAGAGTAATACATTTTGAGATGGAAAAAACTGGAGATGAGGAACCCGAAAAGAAACCAGATGAGAAATATATGCAAGAGGAGAACATGGGGAACCTTTGCTTCACCACGAGACCAAACGTTCCAGATTTCTGCTCCCAAACTAATGGTGTTGGTGGAACAATTCCAGGTGTTCATATCAGTCAGCGACTGGGCACAATGGTTGAGAATGTGCGACCAACAACACAGAGTAACCTTTCTCACATGAGTCACATGACGACCCCTCTCACATCACAATCCGAAAGGGAGGCAGCTGGAGGCCTATTGAACAAATTAGCAAGCAACACAGCAGGAGATTTGATCAATGTTCGTAGAATTTTAGACCAAGGAAAAGCAGATCGATATCAAAATGGATTCATCAGTGGATTCACTCCTGTTCAGCAACAAAACCATAATTATTATAAGGAGCTGATGGGGATGAACTCTGATTATTCTCAAACAGTTCCAAATCATCAGTTCAATATCAATGAACCAAGGGGCTTAAAGAGAGGCCGTCCGCCTGCAACTCAGCCAACACAGTCGTGCTCGATAGCTACACTGGACTCTTCAGTGTTGAGTCAAGGGGTGTCACAAACGGGTGAGTTCTATAGACAAAGCAGCAGTGTAAACATAGGATCCTTGGAAATTCCTGCGAAGAAATTTGAATCTGGACTCTATGCAACCCTCTACAAGAGATATTCTACTATCCAAGCAAATGAGGGTTGCTCAAGCCACCTCAATACAAGTGGTCGCAATCCTATCAATTCTGGTGGATTTACTGCAGAAATGAGGCAAGCCATGCTAAATGGTCATATTAGAAGTGAACAAAGCACCAATAGACAAAATAACTGGACTAAAGAAATCATCGGTGAAAGGCCTATTCCCTTAATCGTCCATGAGAACAATTTTCAGAGGCAACAATTCTCACAAAATCTGCATCCACAATTCGATAGGACATGTGGCACAACTGGGTCGAATAAGGTTACTAGCTATCGCTCATTGATTACTGGTGACAAATGTAACGTGCCCCAACCATTTCCGCATCCGAAAGCCTCAGATCAACGGTATGCACAGGCTTATCAACCCATGATATCAGGTTCGCTAGCAACAAATCAAGTACAAAAACAAGGGTACTCGTTTAGCTTCCACCAAGTTCCTGATAAAAAAACAGGCAAGTATACTTAAATTCTTTAAATGAGGAACTAGATCTTGCTGTGAAGTACTAACTATAACCTCTTGATATTGATGTAGGTGTACTAGAAAATGAGATCATACGCAAAATGAAGGGTCTCAAGCTTAACGACGATAAAGGAACCACGAGGACAGAGCAAAATGCTATTGTTCCATATAAAGGAAATGGTGCAGTAGTTCCATATGTGGAGTCTGAACATTTAAGAAAACGAAAGACGCGACCAAAAGTTGACCTTGACCCGGAGACGGAGAGAATATGGAATTTATTAATGGGGAAGGAAGGAAGCGAAGGCATTGAAAATCATGAGAAAGGCAAGGAGAAATGGTGGGAAGAGGAACGGAAAGTTTTTCGTGGTCGTGCTGATTCGTTCATTGCGAGGATGCATCTAGTGCAAGGTTTATTTCTTATATCTAACTGAGGAAATTTCTATTTTATTTAAATGTCAGATTTAAAAGAAAACTAAAATGAACATTTCAAAATAAGGGTTTACAAAATATTTACTTTTAACAATTCTCAAATCCATATTTCAAAAGTTCCTTTTTTTTTTTTTTCCTTTCTTTCTTTAAATAGAATGCACAGTTCAAATTAAACAGAACAAAACCAAAACGGTTCAGTTTTTTTCTTTTTTTTTTCTTGATTTTTAATCACTTTGGTTCAGTTTGTGTCTTTTTTATATTTTGACAACCAAAATATAAAAGAACCCACCCAGCTGGAATAAGAAAAGTGTAAATTTAAATATTTCATTATTTGCACGTTTTTTTTTCTTCATAAATTTACATAATTTACAATTAAAGTTTTATTTAATTAATAAATTAACAGGAATTAAATCTCTTTCAAAAAAAAATTAATTTACTAGAACTTGATTGATATATATTTTAATCATACTTTTAATTCACTTTTTTTATTACAAACTTGTAATGCACTTGTATAATTAAATATGGCGGGAAGTAAGCGTTTTGAAATGATAGAAAAAGTGTAACAGGCAAAGAATTTAACCGATTCATTCTGTTGAGTTCCACTTATGGCAACAAAAAAAAATAATATCAGTTCAATTATAGGGGAAAGGATCAGTTGTTGACTCAGTTATATGTATACCGAAATTCTCTTTTTCTCTTCGCAGGAGACAGAACGTTTTCACGATGGAAAGGATCAGTTGTTGACTCAGTTATAGGGGTTTTCCTTACCCAGAATGTTTCAGATCATCTTTCAAGGTAGGCTTATGATTTCGGTTAGAACTCTAGATCAAGATTATCATTGAAACAAAATAATGAACGAGTGGATAACATTGTTCTTTTCGTTCTTTACAGCTCTGCCTTCATGTCTCTAGCAGCACGATTTCCTATAAAATCTACCAGGAACGTTAGGACTCAGGTTCAAGTTCAAACGAGCATAGTGGCCAACGAGTCAGCAGCTTGTATACTATATTCAGCAAATTCTATAAAATGGGAAGCTCGATTACTACCCCAGCCAAGGTTTGAGATGCCCCAGACGTCAATAAACCATCAAAATCAAGGAGTGAACTCAGGGACTCAAAATCAAGGAGTGAACTCAGGGACTGCAAATTTTTTCACAGAGGAAGGTAGTCAAGTTGTGGAGGAAGAAGTCATATCCTCGCAAGATTCCTTCGACTCGACAATCACACAGGGTACTGGAGGGGCTAGATCATGCTCAGGATCCAACTCAGAGGCTGAAGAACCCATTGTAAGTTACTACTCTAGCAGCACTCATTGTTCAAATTTCACAGAGATCAAACAAGTGGAGACGACTACCATCGAACAGAATTCCTTCAGTGACTTGAATAGAACTACAGATGGGAAACAGGAGTCACTAATATCAGAATGGAATGAGCTTGATAATCTCAACGGTCATTCCTTAACAAATTTCCTTGTAAACATCGAAAACCAACACAAGCAAGAACCAGTTGCTCCTTCAAACAATCAGTTGCACTTGACCCCAGACTGTGGGGTATTGGAGGTTGAAGGCCGTGAAGCATTCAGTGAAGAGAGCACATCTTCTGGGCCATCAATTGTATCTGGATGCTCCACAGAAAAGAATATGACTTGTCATAGCTTAAACATTAGGGGTCTCAAGCGAACTTTGGATAAAACTTGCGCTGAAGAGATTGGACAAGCAAGATCTCAAAAAACCACAATGGAGCATAGCGAATCTGTCGGTGAGCACTCTGTGCACCTACAGGGTAATGCTATTCAATCGGGACCTCATTGTGAGTATAAACTTCATGAGAATTATGAACCATGTAAGAGGATCAAGACTTCCCCATTAGGAAGTGCATCAGTTACCAATCCTCACCAAGAATTAGATGCATCAGCCAAAATGCAGAAAAATGGCCTCTCAAATCCCGTACATGTGCCTGCACACACAGAAAAGTTGCTTGATGCGGTGGATAGAACGCCTGGAAAGGGAAATCAAATAAACTTTTCAAATAATGAGGTCCATTCTCTATCTAAGGCAAACAATGGAGGAAATGTTAGCACTTCAAAACCAAAAAGAAGAAAGGTCAATAGTGAGAAAAATAGTACATTTGATTGGGATAGTTTGAGAAAGCAGGTGGAAGCCAATGGACTACTAAAAGAAAGAAGCAAGGATGCCATGGATTCAATAGACTATGAAGCAATCAGACTAGCCAGCATTCATGAAATTTCTAGTTCTATTAAGGAACGAGGAATGAACAACATGCTAGCCGAACGAATGAAGGTACGTACAAGCAGTTGAAATCTTTAAATACCTATTTTTACTTAGATCAATTACTAAACTAAGCAGTAACAACTACTCTTTGCATTGTAAAATAATGTTGCAGGAATTTTTGAATCGCCTGATGAAAGATCATGGGAGCATTGATCTCGAATGGTTAAGAGATGTTCCTCCAGACAAAGCAAAGTATGGCATATAATTTTCTTTTATCAATCCTAGCTTTTTTACCAGATCTACTTATATAATTAATATAAAACCATATACCTGCTGCAGGGATTATCTACTGAGTATCCGAGGACTGGGTTTGAAAAGTGTGGAGTGCGTTCGTCTATTAACGCTTCATCATCTTGCTTTCCCAGTATGATTTTTCACAGACAATCAATCATTTATTAGAAGCTTGATAGAGGGACTTCTAATATAATCTTAAATTGCTTTCTACATAGGTTGACACAAATGTTGGAAGAATAGCTGTTCGACTTGGATGGGTCCCTCTTCAACCGTTACCCGAGTCGCTTCAGTTACACCTTCTAGAACTGTAAGTAATACTGGATTGATGAGTGGTCAGTTTTCTGTAATCCAAAACTTCTAACCTCCATCCTTTGTAGGTACCCAATGCTGGAGACCATTCAAAAATACCTGTGGCCAAGATTATGCAAACTTGATCAGCGAACACTGTAACCCCTCAATACATTCATTATTCATGTTTGATGACCAAAAAATAAGCAAACTTGAATTAAGGTTATACTTATAACTAAGTCTCTATTGTACAGGTATGAACTGCACTATCAGTTAATTACATTTGGAAAGGTGAGGCCATAGACTCGTAGCATCCCGTTCTTTAGGTCCTTCGGTATATCATTACCGTCACGGGCATAGACTGTAGATGCAATTTGTCCTTTTAAAGTACATAATGTATATGCCTTATGGAAGTGTTGATTCGTAATTGTGACATCAGGTGTTCTGCACAAAGAGCAAGCCAAATTGCAATGCATGTCCAATGAGAGGAGAATGCAAGCACTTCGCAAGTGCTTTTGCAAGGTTTGTCAATTTCTTTCAAATTGCATGTATACAATCCTGCCTATGACTGACACCATCAGAATCTAGCTTTTCAACAATTTAGTATCTTATTGAGTATTGATCATGAAAGTTCCAATTCCAGAGATTATGTTCATAAATATAGAATTGTTGGAGGAAATCTCACGTTGACTAATTTAGGGAATGATCGTGAGTTTATAAGTAAGGAATACATATCCATTGGTACGAGACCTTTTGGGGAAGCCCAAAGCAAAGCCATGAGCTTATGCTCAAAGTGGACAATATCATAACGTTGTAGAGGGTCGTGATTTCTAATATATGCATGCTTACCTTTTGAACACTTAACTAAAGCATGAACTGTATCTAGTACAGTGCTCGACTTGCTCTGCCAGCACCGGAGGAAAAGCGCATTGTGCCTTCAACCAATCCTGTCGCCGCAGAGAAACAGCCAGCTTTATTCACGAGACCTTTGCCAATTCTTGCTCCTGAAGCAAGCACTTCTACAGGAAATACCGTGCGCACCAGCAACTGTGAGCCAATAATTGAAGTACCAGCGTCACCCGAACCCGAGCCCAATGAGATAATAACCGAAAGTGATATTGAAGATGCATATTATGAGGATCCTGATGCTGATGAAATCCCTACCATCAAACTCAGCATAGAAGAATTCAGAACAACATTGCAAAATTTCATCCCTGAAGAAGACATGTCCAGAGCTTTAGTTGCCTTGAACCCAGAAGCTGCCCGTATCCCAATGCCAAAATTGAAGAATGTGAGCAGGCTACGGACTGAGCATCAAGTGTAAGTTGTTTTTCTACTTCCTCTATTTCATTTTTAATATAAAACAAGTAGACGCTGAATCTAAAAAAAAAAAAAAAAAAAATTAAACTAAGCAACTTTATTTTAGCATTAGGATAGTAACAATTTTGTCCATTTAGTACGAAACAATAGAATCATTATAAGGGGAGAGGTGAGAATCCATTAGATTTAACAATTTTTATAATTATGAGTTGAATTTGCATCTTGAGACCGTTCTTCAATTGTGCTATCACAATGAAGCAAATTTTCTTTTTGGTAATAAGAACATGCATGACTGATTTACTCTAGAAATGGTAATTTATCTCATTGAATTTGATTGAAACAAGTGAATATCTTGATTGATCAATATCCGAAGTTTTGATGTTGAATTTGGCTGATTCCGCCTTTAAAAAAGAAATTAAAGGAAATTTTGATCTTTAAGAACACCAAGATATTAGACTTGATCCTCCTAGACTGGACGGACTGTTTTTTTTCGTATGCTCATTCATTTTTCTCAATGTAATCTCGGTTTCGATAACTCGTCTTTTATCTAAATGCAGGTATGAACTTCCCGATTCACATCCTCTCTTACAAAAGGTAACATTTCCACTCAAGTTTGATAGAAGCACAGTAACGTAGCAGCCTTTAATTTGTAATAACAATAAGCTATTTAAACATACAGATGGATAGACGAGAACCTGATGATCCAAGCCCATATCTTCTTGCGATATGGACGCCAGGTAAGCAGTACTCACTAATCAGCTCTATAAAGCAATGATTTTCTGTTCCTTTCATCTGCCTGCTTCCTTTTCCCCTTCTCCATTTTGGTATCATCGTGGATGGGCAATAATGGTCTTAAGCAGATAAGGAGAGAATTATTTTAATTAACAATTATCTTTTTGTGAAAAAATATATATATATCTCCAAAAATCTTCAGGTGAAACAGCGAACTCGATTCAACCCCCGCAAAGTTGTGGGTCCCAAGACCCGAACAGGCTATGCAATGATGCAACGTGCTACACATGCAGTTGTAGAAGAGAAGCTAATTCTCAAACAGTCAGAGGAACGATCCTGGTAAGATATAACATGTATATCTATATATATATGTATGTATGTGTATATATATATGTATGTATGTATGTATGTATATATGTATGTATGCATGTATGTATGTATATATGTATGCTAACTTTAATTTATTACTATTTAAGAGTATTTTCGTCTCTGAACATTTCTATTCTCCCTTGCAAAATCGCAGATACCATGCAGAACCGCAATGCGAGGGAGCTTCCCACTCAATGGAACGTACTTCCAAGTTAATGAGGCAAGTCGTGTACCAACACCATTATGATCTTTAATGCTCTATTTTGTTTTTACCCCCCGAGAATTTGAGCGATTTAATTTGAAAATTTTCTATTTCGCCTTTTAAATTAATTTCAAATCCAACATTTGATTTAAATGTTCAACTTTTAAAAATTTATTCCATTGTAGTTTCAAAATTTTCAAAATATCCATTTTAAAATTTCAGATTTGTTTTTTTTTTCCTTACAACTTTTTATTAAACCACTATTTTATCTTTGTTTGTGACAAATTAATGGCACAACTTTAACGACCAATTTGTTCAAGTCCCTATTGGCTATATATATATTACTTATTTTAAAATTCATTGACCAATTGAGCTTCATTAGAATTTTTATTTTCATTCATAAATTACGTTAGTTAAATTCCTTTTTTTTTTTTTTTTCCTTTTTATTTCTAATAAACATCCCAACAAAATATTTTAATAGCAAGCATCTGAAACTGTAATTCCAAATAAATTTATAATAACGATATTAACTTCTCAACATGAAGATGCTTGAGACTGCATAATTTCTATTTTTAACTTCTTGTTCAAATTAGCAGATGTTTGCAGATCATGAATCCAGTTCAAAACCTATCGATGTTCCAAGAAAATGGCTATGGAACTTACCCAGACGAACCGTCTACTTTGGTACATCAGTATCTACAATATTCAGGGGTAAGAATACCCAGATTCAAGGATGTGATGATCTTCTTCCTTTTTGTTATTATCAACAAACTGCTGAGTGACGGGTTTAAGTAAATAAAAAAAGTAACTAAATATATGAATTTTTTGTCTCTAGGGCTAGTGACGGAGGAGATTCAGCTATGCTTTTGGAGAGGTACGTATTTTTCTAACTTGCTAAGTTTCTTGCATTGAGATCTAAATACAAGCAAGTAATGGTGGACTAAATTTTTAACCTGGTCAGATATTAAAACATAAAATTCATACAAATAAGATAAAATTTATTCACAAAAATAAAACGTAAATTTGCAAAAAAAAATTATACACAAAAATAAAACGTAAATTTGCAAAATTTTATTACCACAGTCGTGCATTGGTGATTGCAAATTATTTATTTTTTCACTTAATTCGTAATCGATAAGATTATATTAATTTTTAACCAAATTATTTCAAAAGAGGAACAAGGAATGTTACCTGTGTTTGAAAACAAATGAAGAAAAGTTTCACATGTTACATTGTATTTTTATTAAAAATAAAAACAATTTTTCAATAAATTACTCAAATTAAGTTCATAATTTAATGAAAACCAAATACAAATTAAAAATATTTTACAATTTTGATGAATTAAGTTAATTATTTAATAAAAGTTACTTGACCTAATTTAATGGTGTATTATTTGAAACAAGTAACTTTGATTATAGATAATTTATTAAAATTTTAATAAACACAATCACAAAGAATTGAAGTTGATTTCGGCCAATTTAAAAAACATATTTTAAATACATTGCACTCTTCATTTTCCATACATTAAATTGAAATTATCTTTTTCACAAAAAGTATTTTTTCACTTAATTCGTAATTGATAAGATTATCGTGATTTTAGAATCAGTCATGGTATACTAAATAGAAAAACATCTTCAGTTTTGTGATACGCTTTATATAAATATAGTTGTTATTTCTAAGTTGATTTCAAAAATTATAATAAAGAAAAATATATAGGCTTAAATATTTTTTAAAATAGCAAAAAATAAAGTCTTTCAACTCTTTAGCTTTTCCTTTTTGAAATTGAGAAACTAAAAAATAATCTAAAATCTTATAAAGAACAAAAATATTTTTCAAATGTTTTTTTTTCATTAAAAATAAAATAAAAGACTAGAAATACGACTTCACTGAGTGGTTGGAACTAAAATTATAAAATAAACTTCTTTTTACTTAAAGGTTTATAATGAACTGGCTTTAAAAACAAATTTGAAAAACTAAAATAAGAACTTACAAATTTTAAATAATTAATTTTTCAATTAATACTTGTAATTCTAATATTTAGAAAACAGCAGTTCATAATCACAGGGAATCACTAAGAATTTAATTGATAAACATTTTAGAAGATAATGTTTGGGCTGAAAAAATCAGTAATCAATAATAATATATAAATAAAATATGCTTTAGTAAATCAATTTCATGAAACAAATTTTAAAAATAAATTGTTTTTTTCAACGGTGTTAAATTGTCAGCCGCTGTATACTTATGGTCCAAAAAATGTAATAAAAATAAGAAATGAAAACTAGAAAAAATTTATCTAATTAATTTCTTGAGTTTCTATCTTATTGTGTGTGTGTGTTGTACATGTATATATATATATATAATAAGACCATTTCAACTAATAAACAAATTTCTTAAGATAAATCTAAATTTTTTACATTTTTGTAAGACATTTTGATGTATATGATATTGTATAAAAATATAGCATAACGAAACAAGATAGTTAACTTTGTCTAAATAAAAAGCTTAAACAATTTTAAGCAATTCATAACATCTAAATCTTAATTTAAATTGAAAAACACAACAAACCAAAATCAGATCAGCTTTACCGTAAATGGTAGGCTCAGGCAGTACTTACAAAATACTGCAGAAAAGACCGTAAAGCATGTCCTTAAATTCTAAGGCTTTATTTTCTTTTTTTGCTTTGTTTCTTTTCTCTCCTTTATTTTCATTTTTATATTCTTATAGAGGGGCTCAAAACTCGAGTATATTAACAATAAAGCTTTTAAAGGTATAAAGAATAAGGTCTATTTTTTTAGAATCCCTTGACATAGCATACAGCCTGTGTTCCAGTTGGTGTTTCAATTAACAGAGTGGTTTCTGTGGTTCTGTGGAGGGAAGGGAAAACCGCAGTAGGTCATTACCTCAACTAGACTGTTCCTTGTTTAAAACTTATATCCGAAGTTTAAGTGCCCCAAAAATTGGAAAAATATAAATCTTACCACACCTCTATTGACCAACTCGTCATGGAAAACCTGAGATTTAGTTGATAAATGTTGTTGGAAATGGTTTATAAGTGGCTTTTTTTCCCTGAAGTTCAGCTTGTGGGTAGGAAAATACTAAATCTCTAACCTTAAGAGCTATACTAAAGTTGGCCTTGTCAAAACATCCTATGAATTACCTCGGGAAGCTAGGGTTTCAACCAAGAGACCTAAACACAATAAAACCAATGTTGGAGGAGCCAAGTAAAAGGGGAAGGTAAAAAAGGTTGTAAGAGATTAAAAGACAAGGGTTCGAAAATTTCATCCCAAAAAACCTTATGGTCTGGCTAGTTGTTTTTCAGGGAGCAATTAGGTGTTGTGTCTAACGAGCCAATAGGTATTTCTGTGTATTGATTGGTTATTCAACCTACTAAACCCACCTATACAGACAACATATCTTTTCCAAGGGCATAGTAAAAGTTAGCTAGCACTGTTAAAGTTTAACTTACTTCCTAACTATTTGTTAAATGTATTCACTTGTAGCAATTTCATTGGCCTGTTTCCATTAGATTTCATCCCCAATACTCATGCCTATCATGATTCCAAAGAACTAAGGAGTTTCCTTATATGAACTCTTTATGATCATCTCACCCAAGGAAGAATGTAGTTAGAGCAATCTTGTGGGAGATATGGAAGAGGAAATGAAAGGATTTTCCAAGAGAATTATGACCTTTCGGATATAATTGGGGGATCTTACAACTTAAGATCCTACTAGGAATTTGTAGTTAGATTAAGGACTTCAGAGAAGCGAAAAGAGTATCGGTAAAGAGGTATCTGCCTGTAACGTCATCTCATCTCCATGCTAACAAGTTATGTTTCAATATTTAGAAACATACAAATGATTTCATAGCACCCATAGTGAGAAGATGATCACCTATAATTGATAAGCCTTCCCATGATGTACCAAGGGTTCTGATCATCCGTAACTGAGGTAGAAAAAAGCAAAGGTCAGAAAAACTTGAGAAATATCTGAGTGAATAAATTTCCCAAGGAAAAAATGAGGACGATCCACTTAATAATGACAACATGGCAAGGGAAGATTAGGGAGCATCAAATAGCTAAACTTTCTTATTATGCATTCAAGTAAGAATCTTACCTTATGGTCTATCAACTATATGTATTTCTGTTTGTGTGTTCTGCGGACAAGCTAAATTTTGAGTAATTTTGCAGGTTTTGTTTGTGTCAGAGGATTTGATCGGAAAACAAGGGCACCTCGACCTTTGATTGCTAGATTGCACTTTCCAGCAAGCAAGCTGGCCAAGATGAAGAACGAAAACACAGAATAGTCTACTTTTTAAGCAAAAGGGCAGAAAGTAAGAGCGAGAGCACAGAAAGGGATAGCTGACTGCTAAAGAAGATTTTCGACTAACCTATTGGTCTACATTTTTAATTATTCTTGGTCTAGCGTGAAATGCAATAGCTGCATGTTAGCCAAGCTGCAGAGGAAGAAGTTACCAAATTGAAATTTTAGAATCCATAAGTGAGATGTAGTCTCTACCCTATTGATATTCATATGATCATTCTCAATTAATGCTCGAAACAGAGCCCATTCTTCAAATCTTGCCTGCATCTAATTTTTCTTCCAGTAAGGTTTAACCTTTTTGTGCTTACACTCTTGGTATTTTAATGGTCAAAACTTGAAAGTTGGTATCTATCACCAAGAGAAGAATGAATGCAGAATGCATGTCAATGAGAGTAGGTATCCAGCATAGTTGGCATGAAAAGATTGTAGAGAAGGCTTGAATGCATACATGAACAAAAAGCAATAGCAATGGAACAAACTTGTCAGAGTCATTCGTCAGTACCTCACAAATGAAACAGTGTGCAGCACCGCCAAACACTGCAAGTAAGAAAAAGAACAGTAAATGTGCAAACTAAATCACACAATGAACAATGGGCAGAAAACTACGACTTATAGGTAAATAAATGCATAGCACTGTCAAACTAACATTTATCAAAAATCATGTTCAGTTACTTACGGATCATAACATGCCTGAGCGAATACTGTACGCACTTGACATTAAATCCAGGAAGCTATTTGCGTGGTCAGCTACTTTACAAGATATGAAGCTTCAAACAGTTGAGAATCACAAATCCATGATCCAAGTGTGGAAAGCTACGCCAAAGTGAGGACTCAATTTAAAGTCCCTTCAAAATACTAATTTTTAAGCGCTAAAGTTATGCAAGAAGTGAGCTTCGGAGCAATAAACAAGACAACAAAGAGGAGAAAAATAATCCAAAGGTCAGAATGAAAGTAGTTGAAGACCTCAAGCAGAGTTGCGCTGGCCAAGTGAGTGCTGCCACCAATTATTCCAACCACAATAGTTTCGTATAAAAAATTGACAACTAAAACCAACACCAAAAATAGGTATGCAGTGACAAATAGCGAATGAGAACTTCAAGTTCAGCAGTAAATTGAACAAACAATGCTTGATTGCTGTATCTACATCCATTGTAGAAAAATATAAGCACATACAACACAATGACAAATGATGTATAGCCACATTTAAACCAAGAAAATGTCAGCTGAACAATAAAAAAAGTATAAGCCGTGCTCATTCATAACTAAGTTCAAGTCTATTCAATATCCTTCAAGCTTAGATCTGAGATGGCACTTTTGTCATTGGATCATGACACAGTGAACTGGAAGCAGAAAAGGCATTTTTAAATAAAAAACTCGTATATGATTCAAAGTGCAGGAACAAAACTCCTAGTTTCAAGCCAAGGAATTTCAAGTACCAATAGCAACATGTACCAGAGACAAATTTATATACCAAACTTCTTATATAAGATGAAAATAAAAATATGTGGATCAAAATAATATTTGATACTATTTGGAAATGTGTAACTAGAGCACTCCTATGGCACGTTTGGCTCGAGAGGAATCTTCGTACGTATGAAGATAGAGCTTCTACTTATGAGATTTATTGGTAGAATGTACAGTACACCTCATCTCGGTGATTTTTAATCATAGGGCATTCTTTTGTAACTACAAACATAACGTGACTGTGAACAATTGAAAAGCCCTTGAATTCTTTTGTGGGTGGTGTTTCCCTCTTCCCCAAGCCCTTAAGATGTTTTCCTCTCACTTGTTAATATACTTAAGTTTCTTATAAAATAGAATATTGGCAATATTAAAGGACAATATAACAAATGATCAAACAAAAACACGGATATTTCAAAAATTATAATCAGCACATTGATGAACTGAGGTATAATCAGCAAGTTCTCCAAATGACAGCAGACTTTTTTTTCTTTTCAAACATGATGCAACCGTGCTCATGAAATCACTGTTTTACATACCTATTGTCTAACAGAACTACTTTGGTTCTTAAAAAGAAAAAAGAACATTCATCTTTGAGAGTAAAGGAAGACAAGTCCTGAAAAATAATTATTCAAATATGTTTTGAACCAAACAAAAAACACAAGTGAAACTTTTAAGAAACAAAAAGACTGAAGTTCTAGTCTAGACAAGATATTTCATAATTCTTTTCGTTACAATATTGATCTGCATAGTGTACTACATTAAAAACACGAGCTTGATAGATTCAATCGACCTCTCATACCACACCTTTCTAATATTAGAAACCATGATGTCCATTGCTGTGCATAATCAGCTAGCATTTATTACATGAACTAAAGTATTTCAGTTCTCTTTTTACAGAAAGATATTTCAGAAGTTCCAAGTAATGTTTCACAGACGATCTGATTACAATAAACACTGTCAACCTTAACTGGATTGATCATGGAAATCAGAATAGTCGAAGAGGATTTTGAGAGTAAAGTCAGAGTTTGGTCTGTTTCAGGCTGGGGGAGGGGTTTACATAAAATTTCGGTCACACCAGGTAGCAGCTAACAAAAAGCTTATGGTTATAGCATATACACACTGAATACACATGCTAAGGCCTTTTCCAAGGTAGAGTTGGAACAAATCTGACAAAACAAACCAGAAGCCCAAGCCTCTTGAGTAACCTCATATCACTAGAAGGCTTTCAAGAAACATACTGAAGAGTCTCAATTTACATTCTTTTATATAGGTAATACAATTAATCTCATATCACCAGAATGCATCTGAGCAATACACTTGAGAATCTTGATTCACATCTTTTTATATAGGTAATAAAGTTAATCTCATATTACTAGAATGCTTTCGAGTAAATTGAGAACACCGTCAAGCCGAACTTAATACTTGTAACTTACTCCATATATGTTCAATATCAGTGTAAAAAATTTCATCAAAATAGATGCATTGTATGTAATGTTAAGACATGAGGTACGCACAAAAGCTCCTACCAGCCTAACCATACAATGGAAGCACATATTGTACATTAAAAAATAAATAAAACTCTAAAAAGGTGTCCACAAAAAGAAGTCTTGAAGTCCATAGACATTGCAATTTTTTTATATAACTTCAAAGTTTCCAACACAAACAGTCAAGAAAAAAATGGATAATACTAACCGTTGTTTGCCTATATATACTTTGCTGTAGGAATTCAATTTAATTGCTAAATGAAACGTACAAAAGGAGACCAGGCCAAAAAAATAAAGTTGCAAAAAGAGTCACAAGTTTGCAATAACCATTGAAGAAACCAATAATATTACCTTTAGTTGACAACATAAAGGAGATAAGGGAGCCAAATATGAAGAAACAGCTGAGGGACAGATGATTTTTCTGCATGAATTGAAAGGGAAAAAAGTATGGGTGTCAAAACATATATGGACCTATATACACGGGCAAGTTTGTTATTATAGACACGAGAATGGAAGACCAAGGTGAGCCTAGTACAGATGAATCAAATGTATGCCTGCATAAGTGCAAGTTACAATTATGCCTCAAGGAAAAAGACAGGTGGCTATGCATGTTGTTTTAGTTCTGTCTTCCATGTAAATGTTAAGATGTTTTTGCATGCTCAACAATGCATATCAAGACAACTACATATTTATACCACAATTCCTCAACGAAAGATAACACTTATGATAATTCCTTGACGAGTTAATATAACAACAAGCTAACCATGTTAAATGAATCTGATCAATCAGAGTCAGACAATTTGTGCAGAAAAAATGTTGAGATTTATCTAAACGAAAATAATGCATGCTGTATGCTTCTCCAAACAAATTTTGTGTTTCAGATAAGATTCTCGCATCCTAACTCCAAAGTAAGACAACCAATACCACAATCAAGACAGATGTAGCCAAACATATGTTAACTTGTAGATCTTTGACTAATGTATGTTTAAGCGAACACATTACTACTTTATAACCAACAATTATATGTACGACTAACTTCATCCAGACATAAAATGTGAATGAGAATTGTGATGGCTCTGATGAACACAATCAAATGGATAGAAAGATAAATAGAGGAAATCGTAAAACGGAGATCTCAAGTTTACAGCTCAGAACTGTGATATGCAAATTGAAGCAAGTTTTACACATTTACCAAACATCGGGAAAAGAGCAAGAAAAAACAATAAATCTCTGCTTGATCTCGAATACTTTGAAGCATAAAAGTTAATCAAGCATTTTATTGGAAAATTATTATGTTCTTGTTTCTATGACCTAAACAAGAGTCAAAATTCGTATTATCTTCCAATGAAATTTAAAAGCATTCGCCAGTTTTTCGCACTCAACATCAAACGTCCGTCACATTACACCAACAGTAGACTGGCAAAACACTTTCTACTGTAAAAAACGAAGTCACGCCAGGTCTCGATCATCCACAACTATCAGATAAATTAAATCACATCTCCAGAAGAGATTACAACTAAATAACCTAAGAACAACAGTCTAAAAAAAAACGAAGAAATATACACGATAAGAAACAGAACATAACGACTCTCCCTCTCTCTTATCTGTTGCTGCTTAACAACAAATCGTACGGACATATACATACAGCTTTTACACCACGATTTCTCCGAATACAAACGCAAACACATAGAAAACCCGAACGAACAGAGATGAAAATAACAAATCAAGAAGCAAAAACCACAAAAACCTAGGGTTTTTTTCTATCGCATCACGAGTTTCCGATTCAAAAAATCTAAAAAGACTAAAACGCACCAGTGATTGATTCGGCTTGAATCATCAGAATCCGAAAGAGACATCGACGAAACTCCATGCATTTGGCGATGAAAAATGCAGAGAGACGGAGAGACAGAGATAGAGAGAGAGAAGAAGAAGAACGGAAAGAAGAAACGGCCATGGCGAGAACCGAGAAGTTTCTAAATATGGAGAGCTTTTTTCGAGGGATTGGTTTCGCGCCTCTTTGTGTAGCAACTTTGTAAGTTCCCTCCGAACTATATTTAATCGCGCGGGTGGGAGGGACGAGGGTGCATGCTTTTTCGGTGAAACGTGTGGGGAGACAAAACCAAATGACAAAATCGCTTTTCTTGCTTGAATTCGGGGATGTGAGAGCGAGAAAGATCACAATTTAGCCGTACGATCCAGCCACTATCACTCCACGTCAAATCTAACCGTCCAATTTTATTTTATTTTATTTTATTTTATTTAAATGATGGGTTAACTATTTAATTTTTATAATAAATAATTCGCCCTCGAGGGTTTATTATTTTTTCTTCTAAGAGTGGGAGTGGAATATATAATAAATAATTAAATAATTCCATAACCGTCCTAATGTTACCACTTACGAATGAGTCACAATGCTCAAAAATAGTTCTATATAACGAATTATTTAATAGCTATCTCTATTTTTTTAAAAGCTAAAAAAAAATTAATGTTTTTTATTCTCTTTAATGATAATGCATATTTTAACTATAAAAGACGTTTTTTTTATTCATATTCGTAGTTCTATAACCTAGCACATCGTTTTTTTTTTAATATTTTAATTTTAAAAAATATTTAAAATATTATTAAGAAAAATAATGTTGGCTCATACCACTTGTCACAGTCGCATTTTGATGGCATGGACTTGCGATTGTGTGGCACTCACTTTCTAGCCACAAGTAAGTTAAGCCTATTCGTTATTGCATCGCCTATGATTAAGCGACATATGCTCGAGCCTCTGGCCCCAGTTCAAAAATAAAGTTTTAGAAAACAGAGCATAGAGATTTGAAAGTGGTGTTATATAGGAATGTAAGCAAAAATGCAACAACAACTGCTTACAGCGCATGTAACTATCGTGTAGGGAGAAGTGAGTTAAAAAATTATTCGTTTTAATAAATATCAACTTTAATGGTGAAAGATTGAACCATTTCACTTGACTACTTGGTCTTAAACGAGGCTTTTAGTTTAGTCATGGCATTAGTTTGTGTAGGAAGACAAATCCAATTTTGATTCGAGAACACATGGTGTATATAAGTCAATAGGTCAATTAAAAATTAAATGCACAACACGTAAGTACATGGCAACTTCTCACGACCTCATCACATTTATCATCGAAGAGGTCGTCTCGAAGATTGGACACGATGCTGCGTTGTAGAGGCCTAACGCAATAGAAGTTGATTACATGTCGTTAAAGCAAAACCTTCCCGACGTACACCACTTTATTTGACATGAAGATTTCTCTTTTTAATATTCACAAGACAACAAGGTAATTTGTAGGACATTAAATCACTAATTAGTTGGCTAACGTGATTCGAACCTATTCCCTCCGATCGTTTAGTCGACTATTTCATTCGGTTTCTAGGTCGTGAAGAAATTGTTCAACACCTTCCCAATTAGCAGAGGGAGAATAGGAACAGTTACACGCCACAACAATCATACATTCGTCCACCTCCATTACGCTTTAGGAAGCATCCGTCTTCGATAAACTACCCACCTTGCAGTGTTCCTCCCCTCTCCAAAACTCGGTGCGACGATTAGACATCCTCAGACGAAAGCATGGTCTTTTAAAATTGGTCGTTGTATGTCACCACGTCCCACCTATCCTACACATTCGATTAAGATTGTCACTGCGAAGCTACAGTTAAGGTGCATGGGGTCTTACCATCTAGCCGTTAGTACGCCGCATCTATACGGAAAATTCAATTTCACCGGGTCCATGTTGGAGACAGTGAGGCAATCGCTACACCATTCGTGCAGGTCACTACTTATGTGGCAAGGAATTTCGTACCTTAGAACAATTAGAGTTACTGCCGCCGTTTACCGGAGCTTCCATTCAGAACTTATAACACTTCTCCGCCCGACCTTCCAGCACTAGGCAGGTGTCAGATTCTATACATCGTGTTACTGCGTAACAGAGTACTATGTTTTCAATAAACAGTCGATATCTCCTAATGTGTCGCTTTCCTAATCAAAAGATAGGAGAGCACTCCTCCCATAAATACGGGATCATTTTGCCGAATTCCTTCGACATGGTTTTCTCAAACGCTCTAGTATACTCTACTTGTTCACCTATGTCGGTTTTGAGTGTAGTCAGTTTATCGGGAGGGCGCTGCTTAGCCCAACGAGCTATCAGAAACTTTCATGTACCTAATGCGTCCAATAAGAGAATTTTGATACAATTTATTCCTAGGCTGCTCTTTCGCCTCTCAGTTGTGGTGGGCTCTTTTCAGGACCTTTGGAGTTCAAGAGGCTTTTCCTTGGTTGGTGGTTTTTGGTTTACAAGAAGCCTAACGTGCGTTTGGGTATCTATTGGCAAGTTTGACCAGACAAAAACCGGACCAACTTTTAAGGAAGAGTACAAATATTTGGTAGTTATTTTCGACTACTCTTAAAAGAGGACCAACTTCGGGGCCGGTATCCGGCTCTGATGTCATTTGTAACCGCTCCTTTCAGACTTTCTCATCAGGTTTTCTAAAACACGTATGCTAGGGAAAGGTTTCCACACTCTCATAAATAATATTTCGTTCTCCTCCTCAACGGATGTGAGATCTCACAATCCACCTCTTACGAGACCCAGCGTTCTCGCTAGCACTCATTCCCTTCTCCAATCAATGTGGGACCCTCCAATTCATCCCCTTCGGAATCCAGCGTTCTTGCTGGCACACCGCCTCGTGTCCACCCCCCTTCAGGGTTACACCTCCTCCCTGACACATCGCACAGTGTCTAGTTGTGATACTGAGAAGTTTCTACACCCTTATAAAGAATGTTTCGTCTTCCTCAATCGACGTGAGATCTCATAATCCACCCCTTACAGAACCCAACATCCTCGCTAGCACTCGTTCCCTTCTCCAATCGATGTGGAATCCCCCAATCCCCACCTCCTTCGGAGCCCAACGTCCTTGCTAGCACAACCGTTTCATGTCCACCCCCTCCGAAACTCAGCCTCCTCGCTAGCACATCGCCTAGTTTCTGGCTCTGATACCATTTATAACCGTCCAAGCCCACTGTTAGCAGATATTGTCCTCTGTGTTTTTCCTTGGACTTCTCTTCAAGGTTTTTAAAATGCGCGGTTTCCACGTCCCTATAAAGAAAGTTTAATTCTCCTCCCAAACGGATGTGAGATCTCCCACTTATAATACCTAGAATACCTAAAGAGATAGCAATTTCAAGCTTCAAAACGTGACAAAAACCAACTAAAAGTTCGATTTCACCATCAATTTGTACACAGAGGACATAGATTTACAATTGAAATCCAACAAATCAACCATAAAAGGGACTTCACAAGCTTGTTGTTTTTGTTGTTCTTCTTCAATAGTAATGTAATTAGAACCAAAACAAGAAGCGCAGCAGTAAAACCTGAACGCTTGCCCAACCAAGCAAACCAGTCAACGCAACCGCCCTCGCCGCCGTCGGATCCCTTCGCCCCATTTTTTTCTCTTTCTCTTTCCTTGATATTTCCGCCCAATCCGTCGCCGTTCCGACTATGGTTCACTTTTTTCGCACGTGATATGGCCGGGAAAGTTCCCGGAATCTGCAGCCGTTCGCGGCATCCATGTCTGTCGGGTGAGGGAAACAATACGAGGAACTAGGCAGTGGAAAACTCGTGTGTATTGTCCAATCATACTCTTTTAGCAGCCTTTTAACTCAACAAATAGTGAATCCTGTGAAATTTATAAACAATTTTAATATATGCTGAAAGTCTCCATTCACTTTGAAACAAATGTTTTAGATCTTAGACAAACACGAGTCTCCATGGTGGTATGATTATGTCCACTTTAAACTTTAAGCATAAGCTCTTATGGCTTTGGTTTGGGTCTTTCAAGGTCTCAAACGAATGGAGAAAGTATGCTTGAATTATAAACCCATGATCATTACCTAAATTAGTAGACCACGTGAGATTTTCATCATCAACATTAGAAAGCTGAACTCAGGAACGTTAAAATACTAGATAGGTTAAGACCAACCATTATATGAGTGACTGTATTTATATTAAGAAAATGATTTAGGAATTTTATGAATAAATTTAAGAAAATGATTTAGACACTCCACCAAAAAAACTTGAGAAATTTTAGGAATTGATTACCTATCATCTATAAATACCCTCCACCTTTATCATCCCAAGAAATCGAGTAATACTGTGGTTTGTTTTGTAAATCTATTGGTCTTAATAAAGATCCCAAGAAATCTCGAGTGATACAAACAGTGGTTTCTACCGAGTGTTTTGTAAATCTCTTCTCGATTGGTCTTAATAAAGTGTAGAGTTGTGTTGAACAAAAAATTGACCATAGTATATGAGTGTTTTGTAAATCTCTCCTCGATTGATCTTAATAAAATGTGCTAGTGACAGAGAGTTGTGTTGAACAAAAAAATTGACCACAGTAATTTTGAGGCATTTTAACTTTAGAACAACTCCAATTAAATTTCAAAAATAGTAAAAATTATGACTTAAAAGTAGATAAAAAGAGTTTATAACGGCAGTCATCAACCACATATTTTGAACAAGAATGACTAAAACTTTGGGCTTTAAATTAAATATTAGTGAGAAATGATCTTACCAATTATTCAATTAATTAAATAACATAAAAATATTCACAAATTATAAGAGAATGATAAAACTATATTAAATATAATATTTTAATATTTTAATATTTTTTCTTTATTAAAAATGTACAAATAAATATATATTTTTAACATTAAAAAAAATATATATATATATATATATTATTATTTAGAAGTATTATTTAAATAAAAGTACAAATATTATTTACTTATTGTTGTTGTTTTAAGGGGAAGGGAGATTATGGAATGATGACATGAAAAGAAGCGCAGCGGTAGCTTTTTTTGCAGTCGTCTCAGGTCTCCTCCACTCTCCACTCTCCACTCTCCCTCTGCAGATCTCTCCCACGCTATTTTCCAGCGTGGTCCCCACACCGTTGGTCTGTCCGTACACGGCTCCCTGACTGCCTGTGATGTACAGCTGTCGTGAACAGAGAGGAATAGAAATGGCGCCACATTCCCTTTTAGGCAAAGACAAAACCCACTTCCCCGACAAAATCCTTTCATTTTCTTTATTATTATTTTTTATATTTTAAAAAATAGAATAAATTATACTAAATCAAATAAATGTGATTAAAAATATATTTCTTTTCCTTCTTTTTTGCTAATAAGTCTCCTGTTGATTGATAAATTATAAAAGTAATAATGGCCCTAAATTATAGTCTTTCAAATTCTTCCATGTGACTCCTCCTTTATAATAATAAGCTTAATTAAGAAGTTTTTTTAATAATAATAAATAAATAAAACGGAGGGCAACAAACGGTCCCACAAATTTTATTTTATTGTCTATCGAGCTTTTAAGGGAAGTTGACTATTTAAATTTAAGTAACCGCTAGTTAAGAAAAATTGTTTAACAATTTAGGTTTATATTGTTACGATACGAACCAATATATCAATCGTGCCAGATAAATTAAAGGAAGATATGTAGAAAATGTTGTTCAAATTATTGCTGTTCATGCAACATTAAAGAGCTCCACTCGTTATTTAATGGTTACAAATTTTGGGTGAATGATAATTTAGAGTTATAGTATTTTTTTAAAGTATTTTAAGGTTTTTATTTACTTTAATATTATACTTACGGGCTAATTATAGTCATAAAGTATACACGTCCTCTCATTATGGTTATGAAACATGAAAGTTACCACTCGTGCAAAGGGTTTTCATTTTTAGGATAAATAAAGTTAAAAATATAATAAAAATAGTATATTTATTTATTTATTTGCAATTTTAAATAGATTATATTGAATGTTTAGACTTATTTAAGTTTGACATTATCGATCTTGTTTGTGGAGTGTTTCAAATCTCTATCAAATATTCTTATATTGAGATATTTGATCAATAAGTTAATCTGAATTTTACTTTCTGATGGTTTCTTATAGGAAACTTTCTCGACCCATACATAAAAAATTCCTAAGTTGACTTATAATTTAAAATATTTTTTTTAATTTTGTTACTAAGTATGATAGATATAAATATAATATTTTTTTAACGACTTCTAAATATTTATAAAGGTATACAAATCTCATTGGTACATAGTTTTTATTTTATTTTAGACCATTTAATTAAAATTTATCCATTTATATAATTATGAGTAAATTAATAAACTTGTTTAAATTACACAATAATTAATTTAAAATTTTAACAAACACACCAAATTTTGAGGGAATAAATTATTTTTAAATTAATAGGTAATTTGTAAATTGTGGCGATCCGTACCAGACCACCTGGCAGCTGCACATTGTTTAATGGACATAATTTACCGACACGCTTTTATTTACTGTCACGTGTCGTATAACTCATTTTAAAATTGTCGGGATTAAAATAATATTTTCCATTTTGTTTCTTCTTTGTGGTTTATATTATTTCTTTTTTTAAAGTGGCATAATTGAGTGGATGACGTGGCATGTGGTCTGTCACCGGTAACGTCTGGGGTAAGTCATCAGATCTGACAGGAGGAGTAGCAACTGAATTGTTTTTACGTGACGAGGAAAGAAACGGATCCCGGTAACGCCAGTTGCCGATGGCGACAGAAATTATCCACTGTAAGCGCTTTCTCATAATATGCAATCCCCAGTTCCATACGGTACCAAAAACATCAACTCTATTTACATATCTGGAAAACGACATCGCTTTCAATAGTAAATACCAAATAAAATATTATTTTATATTATGTACTTTAATTTTTTTTTTTAATTTCATCTACATTTAAATATCTAAATTTATTTATTATACTTTTGTATTCTTGCTACTGGTTTAGAGTTTTTTTATTTTTTTCATATCAAAATTGATTAAATAATATTAATAATTTTTTTTCTTATATAGAAAAATTAGAAAGATATTAATTATAAAAACCAATTAAAAATATTAGAAATTCAATTAAAATAAAACAAAACATAAAGTGCATTGCCAAAATGATAATTTAACCAATATTATTATATTGCCGACTTTTTTTTTACTATTATTTTATGTTTATAATTTTGTAAATTATACATATTTACATTATTTGTAGAGGTAAGACATTATTTTATATTGAAATTTAAATTAATTAACCACAAATAATAATTGTAATTAAAATAATAATTCTCATAGTCCACTCGATTTCGTTTTTTCCCCTCCTTAAGAAATGTGGGATTTCACAATCCACCTTCATTAGGAGTCCAGCGTCCTTATTGGTGCATTGTCCCGTATCTATTGTTGATACCATTTGTAACCGTCCAGAGCTCAGCATCTATTTTGTTCCTCTCTTCAACTGAAGTAGAATCCCACAATCTAACCTCTTAGGAGCCCAGCGTCTTCACGGGCACATTGCCTCATGTATGGCTATGAAATCACTTATAACCATCTAAGCCCACCACTACTATATATTGTTCGCTTTAGTCCGTTACATATCGTCGTCAGTCTCATAATTTGAAAATGCGTCTATTAAGAAGAGATTTTCACACAGTTGTAAATAATGTTACTAACCGACGTGGAATCTCACCATAACAAACTATCAAAATTGTATTAAATCTTACAATAAAATAAATCTTTTATTTTGTATTTTTATTGAACACGAACAAAGACATTGGTTTATTGTTGTTTTTAATTGTAAAATGCATTATAAACATTAATATGATGAACCTAACATAGTATTATCATTATATGAGATATATGGATATATTATTTATCTTGACCATTAATAAGTGGGACCCACTTTGAGAGCAACATCTCAAATAATAACATATATGGACGATATTGCCGTATATGCATATATGAATTTCGTGAAGTGTTTTTCAAACAAATTATTTTTATGTTGGGTCAATATTTTCTAAAAATGTATTTATCCATGAGTTTATTTAATTTGTTATTTAAGGATGTACAACTATTAAACATCATAAAGTTATAAATTTATAAATTTATAAAAGTTAAAATTTATTATAATATATATTGTTAGATGAACACGACTTTTCACAATGGTATGATATTGTTATAAACCCATGATCATTCCCTAAATTAGCGGACGTGGGGACGAACAAAGTACGCGTTCCCTTAATCAAGGCTCGACTCTTTTAGAGTCTTAGTCATTTTTTACTATGACTTCGAGGAAGCTTGATTTATTTTCTTTTGGAGTCATTTGTTCGACATTTGAGAATTTACCAATCTATTGGCATAGCTAAGTTTAGGGCATGACTCTGATACCATGTTAGATGAACACGACTCTCCACAATAGTATGATATTGTCCACTTTTAGCATAAGCTCTCATGGTTTTGCTACGGGCTTATTCAAAAAGCTTCATACAAATGTAGAGAGTATTTATTGATTATAAACCCACGGTCATTCCCTAGATTAGCGGATATGGTACTTTCATCATCCAATATATATGTGTGGATGGTAAGGGTAAGAAGCCATCTCCAGACAAGTTCTGAGTTATCTTTTGGGTAAGAAGGTTAGAAAATTACAGGCTTTAGTGATGTACCGCCAGGGGACATGGCCTTGGTTAGCAGGTACAAAAACAGTTTAAAGTCAATTCGAGCTGCATATCTTTTATTACAACCCAAAACGCACCGTTTTGAGGGACATATTTTATTTCTCGTTATTATTATTATTTTTAAATAAAAGGTTAAATTACATTAAACCAATTTAACAGCTCTAATCCTTTAACTTTTAAACTAAAAAAGAAAAAATAAAAAAATTAAATTGTTATGATATGATTGGGATGATGGAGGATGACATAATCTGAGCAGAACGATGGATTATAGTGGAATCTAGATCCTCTTCCATCCACGGAAAAAAAAAAAAAACAATTATTATTATTATTTACTGAAAATAATTAGTAAATGTTATTGGACCTTCAGACACGGTTGTTTAAACATGACTTGAAATGACTTTACCATTAATGAACGATTTGATTAATATTTATTATTATTATTATCATTATTATTTTGTTACCGGAGGTAAATTTTACTTACTATTTTTTTAACATATATTTTTAATTTAGGGTATTATTAATAATATATAGTATCAAATTCAACCTTAATTTAGAATTATATATTTTTAATTTAGATATATATTATTTATGAAATATACCTTATTATATTTTAATATTCTTTCTATGATTTATAGTATATTTTATTTTATTCTTCATATTTAATTAGTTTATATTATCTTTATTGGTAGGTATTAGTTGCTCGCTTGTATCATATTTAAAGCTTATGAATATCAATGAGAACACACTTTTCGATTCCAATTTTATTTCTATATCTCATTCTTAACACTATAGAAATCAAAATACCTTGAGTGATTTCATAATAATTAAAAAAAATTCATAAAACTATTGTTTATAATAATTTTCTTGGACGACGGTAGATTTATTGGATTTGTTACTAAAATATAGTATTAAATCCAAAACTCTCGGCGGATGGCCAGTAATCCAAAGAAATGAAAGAATAGCTTCAAAGACAGGTGAGCCAGGTCAGGAAGAAGTTTGACTGTTGGGATGGGATCGGATCCATCCTACTCGAAGCACTTCACCACGATCGGTTTGAGATAATTTGGAAAAGTCTTTCTCGCTATTCATTCTATTCGAGATAGGGGGAGCTTTCGATCAAGATGTTCTCGCCTCTCCTATTCGGTCTCTCGCTCGAATCAGTATATTTGATAACGATAGCATAATTCCAAAATTCTTATAATATGAAATATATTATATTTTCTATGGATAGTAATTAACATGAGACTATCAAGAAAAGATGACATAATATTATAAATATTTATTTTATTTAAATTTAACTAATTATTTTAAAGGATAATTATTAATATTTATTGTTAAATAAATTAAAAAAAATAAATGCAAGGGATATTATTCCTAATATATTTATTAATGAATGAAAATTAAATTAAAATGGTAATAATTGAACTTAATAAAAATAAATTAATGTCTAAAGAACACAAAATAAATATTTTTTATTTAATTTTGTAGTTAATGCTGTAGTATTATAATTTTTTTTATTTTATCATGATTGTATAATGTTTTTACACGTGTAAAAATATGATTGGAGGAGTGGCTCGAAAGCTCCTTTTCCCTCTAATGAAATTAAGTTGCGGAAGACTCGGATCCTGCCTCCCTCCCTAGCCTAAAAGTCTCCTATTTTTCTCTCCAACCAGCTTCCACTATGGACCCCTTTCCTTTTCTCTTCACCTGAATTTTCAGTTTTTCACTCTCCAACGCCTCCCATAACATGTCCGACAAATACCCATACCCAGATCTCCGGCAACTCACTGCCGACAAACCCATCTTTCCGGCAACCCCACAAACCCTAGACTCCTTCTTCCCACACCAAACCCACCTGACACGTGGTTTCTCTCCGGCGCCACCGCCACCGCCGCCGCCACTCCCCAAATTCCCCCCTCTCCAGCTCCTTCTTCCCGATCCCACCGTTCTCCCCGATGGGCTTTTTCAATTTGGCTGTACCAATACCTCCGCCGCCACTGGCGGCGCAACCCCCTCCGCCGCAGTGTCCGCTCCGTTTTACCGGCGGAATAAGATGATGGATAGCGAATGGTGTCCGTATGGAAACGACGTCGTTGGAGGAAGTAATGGAGCTAATAGTAGATGGCCAAGGCAGGAAACTCTCACTCTTCTTGAGATCAGATCTCGGCTTGATTCAAAGTTTAAAGAGAGTAATCAGAAAGGTCCCCTTTGGGATCAGGTTTCTAGGTATATATTTATTTTATTAATCACATATTAATTAATTATAAACTTTTTTATTTTCAAATTATTTTATATGTTACATAAATATTATTATATACAATATGATTTGCACATTATAAACAAACATCATTACAACCTCGTATTTTGCGACTGATCTTTAGTACAATTATAGGGAATGTCTCCATATTTAATTTAAAATTAAAAAAAATCCATACAAATTCTTTCACAATCTAACCCTAGGGCTGAAATCATAACCAAAATTCATTATTTTTTTTCAAAATATTAGTAAAAAATTAATATTAAATTAATGAGAAATTGAAAATATTTATTTATTATTATTATTATTATTTATTTAATAGGATGTTGGAGGAGGAATACGGGTACAAAAGGAGTGGGAAAAAATGCAAAGAAAAATTCGACAATTTATACAAGTACTACAAGAAAACAAAGGAGGGCAAAACGGGGAGGCACGACGGGAAGCACTACAGATTTTTCCGGCAACTTGAAGCGATATACGGCGGCTGTAACGACCAATTATTGTCCCCCACCGTTGTGGAATCTAACATCTACAGAACCTCCGCGGCCGAGGCCGGAGAAGCGGGCATTAACAATAACACTGGCGACGAGAAGGCGTTGGTGGGGGGAACGAGTTTGAGCTTTTCAATTTCGTCGGATTTTGAAACGTCGTCGTCGGGGAACTATCGTGACGACGACTTGTCGGCGATTGCGTTTATGATGAACCAGAGGAGGGTGGAGACGGCGAGGGAAGACGACGAGTCGAAAGGGGACGGTGGTCAAGGCAGGAGGTGGAGAGAGGAGGTGGAGAAAATGTTGGATTGTAAGCTGAGTAGGTTAATGGAAGTGCAGGAGAATTGGATGGAGAAGATTATGGCGAGTGTGGAAGATGGAGAAAAGGAGAGGATTTTGAAAGAGGAGGAATGGAGGAAGAAAGAAGTGGCCAAATTTGATCATGAAATGAATGAGTTTTGTGCGAGGGAGAGAGCTTGGATTGAAGCTCGAGAAGCTGCGTTAATGGAGATTATGAAGAGATTTGGAGGAAAAGGGTATGATTAGAACAATAATATATATATATATATATATATATATCGATTTGTAGATGGATGAATTATTCTAGTGGTTGGAACGGTCTGTTACGTGATCGTCATTGTGATCATCCTATCTCGAAATTATGTGTCGAACTTAACCCATGGTTATTGTGGAATGACATGTCACGTGATCGTGATCGTGATCGTCCTAGATGTAATTATATTTTGAACTTAGCCCTTGGTTACTGTGGAATGACGTGGCACGTGATCGTGATTGTGATCGTCCTTGATCGAAATTATGTGTCGGAATTAACCCACGGTTATTGTGGAATGATATGTCACGTGATTGTGATCATCGTAGATTGAATTATATTTTGAACTTAGCCCTTGGTTACAGTGGAATGACGTGGCACGTGATCGTGATCGTCCTTGATCGAAATTATGTATCGGAATTAACCCACGGTTATTGTGGAATGACATGTCACGTGATTGTGATCATCCTAGACTTAGCCAACGGTTATTATGGGATGACTTGTCACGTGATCATGATCATCTTAGATCAAAATTATGTGTCGAACTTGCCCATAGTTACTATGAAATGACGTGTCACATGATCACGATCATCCTCGATCGAAATTATGTGTTGAAATTAGTCTATGGTTATTATGGAATGACATGTCGCGTGATCACGATCATCCTAGATTGAAATTATGTATCAAATTTAGCCCATGATTAGTATGGTATAACCTGTCACGTAATTACGATCATCTTATATCAAAATTACGTGTCACTTTAAATCATATATTTACTAACTTCTTTTAATTCAATAATTCCAAGACTGGAATTGAATAATCGATTATGTTTTTTTGTACTAAAATTGGTAATTCTTTCCATTCACAGAGGTTGAACTAATAATAATAAATTTAATATGTTATTAAAAATTGACCAACAATCCTTTAATTTTTAAAAAATGATTTTCATATTCGTGGACGAAATATTTGAATTTTTAATTGAATTTATAAAATAGAAAGCAATTTTTTTTTAATCAAAATTGACTTAGGATTTTAAAAATATTATAAAGAATTATAAAAATTCATAAAATAGTTCTTACCAGCATAATTTAAAAATATAAGAAACTCAAAAAAAAAAAAAAAAAAAAAAAA